>NC_081428.1:6286514-6585472 GCF_949786415.1 Peromyscus eremicus | reverse complement strand
CTTTTCCTGAAAGACAGAGGCTGGCTCCTCACCCACCACACTTGTCGGCATCTTTGATTTCTGAGGCTGCTATGGGGTGCAGATACCGCACACCAACTCCAAGTTAGGACTAAAGGACACGATGGAGTTGTTTTGTTCTCCTGAAGCAATCTGTGAATAAGGCATCCAACGAACCTCAGCCAGGGACCCAGACTGTCTTTGTCTAACTGCTTTATTATCTCCAGGCTGTGACTCTCTTGCCCATGACTCAACATGGCTGTCTGTCACTTCTTGATCCAGGCAGTGGGATTCCCCGTGAGGCTGCGCTCGTCTCTCACTCATCTCCTCTTTGCCTGCTCTTCCTTGGGCAGTCTGTGCACCATTTCTGGAGTCATTACCTTTAACCGGGGTGGTGGGGGTGTTATCTCCATGAATCCCTCATATATTTCTACATGTCCATTTTAATTTTCTTTCTCTTCTGTAGCTAGAGTTTTCCTGCCTTGCCCACAGTCAGGACAAATCTCTCTCACCTGCCAGTCCCACAGCCTCTCAGACCCAACCAAGTAAACACAGAGACTTATATTGGTTACAAACTGTATGGCCGTGGCAGGCTTCTTGCTAACTGTTCTTACAGCTTAAATTAATCCATTTCTATTAATCTATACCTTGCCACATGGCTCGTGGCTTACCGGCATCTTCACATGCTGTTTCTCATCGTGGCGGCTGGCAGTGTCTCTGACTCAGCCTTCCACTTCCCAGCTTTATTCTCCTCTTTGTCCCGCCTACACTTCCTGCCTAGCCAATGGCCAATCAGTGTTTTATTTATTGACTAATTAGCAATACATTTGCCATACAGAACATCCCACAGCACTCTTCTGTGACTCCTCTTGTCTGGATGCAAGGTCTTCTGCTTCCATTCTTCAAGTCTGTTGAGTTTTCTTTTGTATTTTAAAAACATTTGTGTGTGTGTGTGTGTGTGTGTGTGTGTGTGTGTGTGTGTGCGTGCGCGCACCACATGTATGCAGGTGCCAGCAGAGGCCAGAAGAGGGTGTCAGATCCCCTGGAGCTGGAGTTACAGGTAGTTATGAGCTGCTCAACATGGGTGCTGGGCAGCAGACTCAGGCCCTTGACAAGAGCAGTACGTGCTCTTAACCACGGAGCCATCTTGTCATCAGTATCTCCATGTCCCTCAGAATCACTCCCTGTGTGCTTTCCTCATGGGTACTCAGATCTAATTTTCCAGTTTACTAGTTAGCTCTTCGGTTATATCCACTTAACCATAATGCTCACTTATTGTGCCTCATTACAAAAGCCCAACCTTGTATTTTCCCCAGTTCTATTTGTATATTGCCACACTCAATTGAATAAGGAGAAAAAAGGGGGTGGGGGGACTCCCTCCGGACATCTCCATTTAACGTCACCAACCAGCACCTCTTGAGGATGAAGTACCACCTTCAGAGGACGTGCAGGGTGCAGCAGGGGCACACAAGCACAGGCTGTCACCCTCCAACCCTGGATCGTGCAGAGCATGCAGAAGTGTCTCAGCCCTTTCTCATGCTCTGCCATGGACGGCTGCAGTTCTGGGCTCCCGGGATTTTACAGTTGCCACAATGGTCTGGGGGCATTACTGAAAAATTCCCAAGGAAAGGGAATGATGCTCCTTGTCCCAAAAGGATGGTGGGACAGGGAACAGAGCTCAAGCTGCCTTTTCTACTCAATTCTCCCGAGCAACTCCACATGCTGGTGTCCAAGGCTGCACCCCCGCCACCTCCGCCGTCATCACGTGCACACACAACTGCTCTTCCAGGGCCCTTGGATTTTTCCCTTCGGTTACTGGATTTTGACTGGGAGGGTAGTGGTTTGTGTAAATTGACATCTTAACAGGAACTGGTAATCTTAACAGGAACTGGAACACTAGTACCACACTTAGCAACCCTGTTGCATTAGTTAAGGTCCTGTAGAGACGGAGCTCAACCGTGTTTGTGTTTCCATGCTCGCTGAAGCGGGCACATCTGAAATCTGCAGAGGAAGCCGTGGCCTGGGATCCCTGAAGAGGCAGCACTTTGCTTTGAGTTTGAAGCTGTCTTTTGTGGCACTGAAAAGACTCAGTGGCAGAAGAAATCTGAACAATGTCTGTTGGGAAAGTCTCAGTAATGAGAAATTACTCTGTTTTCCCGACTTCAGGCCTCCAACTATTTGGATATGACCCATTACAAAGGGTAACACGCTTTGCTCAAAGCCCACCAATGTAAATGTTAGTTGTATTCCTTAACCACTCAGAACAGTATTTTGCCACACACCTGGACACCCTGTGGCCCACCCAGGTCAGTGCCTACAATTAATAGCCATCACACCCGCTATCCCAGGTGTTGTCTGAGGTCTCACCTCCCCTGAGAACTCATTAGAAATGCAGAATCTTGGGACGGCTCCAGAGCCTGTGTTTTAACAAGGTTTACATATTGCATTACGGCCAAGTCCTTCATTTCACTGAGTCAGGGCTCCGCGGTGCTAAAATGAAGACTTTGGACTACTTCAGCCTGAATCCTTAAAAAAAGGAAACAATGAACACCACCTGCTTCCATCTCAACGGGCTGAAACTCAGTCTTTGGGATGGGTGTGGTCCAGGCATCTGTACCCCTTTCTCCGAAACTACCCTGGTGGCACACTGAACGTTTGGTGGAGAGCTGCTCCAGCTGTGACCTGTCGCACATCCCCCAAAGGGCTAGTACAAGCCCAGGCTCTGATTCTTGGGAGTCAGGAGTGGGCTAGGCACTCTAATCCCAACACACATCACTGAAGCCGCTGTTCCGGAATCATTCTTAGTGATTCCCTACCCCTGCCTAGTGAGGGGCGGTTGGGGCAGAAGATGGTGAAGCCCTGGGCAGTTCTGAACTTCCCAGATGCCTGTAAACTGGGAGGACTTCCCCGGCTTGTCCCACCCAGGGGTAAATCTGTTTGTGTGGAACCAGGACATGCTGCCTTACTAGTCAGTTTTTATCACTATGACAAAATATCTGTCTCAGACTACTTGGGAAGAAAAAGAGGGCTTCCGTAAGTTACGGTTGTAGTGTGTCTGTCTGGGAGCAGCACCGTCACGGCTGTCTTGAATTAGAGCAATTGTGGTCATCTCACAAGGTAGGCCCTGTTCACGTTACCTGTAGAAGGAGGCTGGGGGAGGCAGAGTAGACACTAGCCACCACTCCTTCCTGCCCCAGCTGCGTGTGACCTTGAAGGATGCTAGAGTGGAAAGAAGGTGGACGTCTGGCAGTGCTAGGACTTGAGTGATGCTGCTTCCGTGACTCATGCTGGGGTGCTGCATCCCTCCCAGTTTGGTCCAGGAGCCCTCACGAGGGATGGGGAGGCAATGAGGAAGGCCGCACACAGGCCCACAGACAGGAAAGCTGGGATCAGGTGGAGTGTTCGGGCTCTAAGGGGGCCATACCTCCCACGACAGCAACTTGGATCGTGAGCATGTTGTGAGCTGTCTCAGGCTGTCAGCATCCAGGGTGGAGGAAGCTGTGGCTGGTTTTCGTCCACTGATAAAAACGTTTGTAAACACTCATGCTTGGACCCTAGGAAGAAGGTTTTCCTAATTTTGAGCCTGACTTGACTGAAGAAAGGCTTTGCCTGTTTCCCGTAGGTCTGCGGTCTTGGTCCTTGTCATGGCTGCATTTATGTCAGCAATGTATATCCGCTCACTTGGGACTTCCTCGGCTCCCCACACTAGGGTGGTTTCCACTGTGCGGCTACCTGAAGTCACCCAGGCTCCTTACATTGGGGTGGTTTCCACTGTGCGGCTGCCTAAGGTCACTCAGGCTCCTATAAGAAGGCCTGACAAACTCTTTGGTTCCATGGCTTGCTTTCCTTCCCCACTGAGGTGATAAAATGCGCTGATAAAAGCAACTTAAGGGAGAAGGAGTTTATTTTCACTCAGTTTAAGGTGGAGAGGTGCCGACAGCAGGAGCTTGAACCAGCTGGTCACATCACATCCACACTCAGAATCAGGGAAGGATGAATTCCCACATGCTAGTGCTCAGTTCATTTTGTAGAGGCCACTATCCCCTGACCAGGCAGTGTTCTTATCCACCGTAGAGATGGGTCTTCCACCTCAATTAGCATAATTACGGTAATCATTCACAGTTCTAGATTCTGTCAAGCTGATCACTGACACTGGCCATCTCAGCTCATCAAGCTGGACTTGGATGGAATCAATTGTTTTGATCAGAAGGCGCTCTATGTAGGTGAGTAGGTATTTCAGTATGTCTGCCCTAGAGAAAGTAATAGACCAGAGAGAGGTTCAAGGGCAGGGCACCTGAATCAGCTTAGCCCTGTGAAGGGCCACATGGAAGATGGCAGATGTTCATGGCTGGATTATGTCAGAGCAAGCTGTTTTATTTCAGGCTGGGAAATAAGGGGGGACGAGGTGAAAAGTAGCAAGAGAGGAGGGGACAGAGGCAGCTTGGGTGGGTGAGGCTTGCTCGGGAGGGAACAGGGTCTTGCGGCATCATCACAGATATCTCGCGCTCATTGGCTGGTGGTCACATCAAGTGCTCTATGGCTCGGCTCCGAACTCCCTTGTTGCTGACTTCTCCCTGTGCTCTGAGGCCAGGGCTTTGGCATTCTCTCTTCCTTCCGTCCACATCCTTCCCCAGTTCTTTCTGTGTCTGGCTGCTGCTTTCCACTCACCTCACAGTCCATACATCATCTCTTCCAAGAAGGAGCTCCCCTTGCCTTCGGCAGCTCCTCTGTATCCCCAAACTTGGAATGTCTCCACAGCATTTACGACTATGAGGAGCATCTTACATACTGATTTCTGCCTCCCTATTCCCACCATTTAATTATACTCCACAAGAGACTATATCCCTTAGTCACTTCCTTATCCACGGCACATGGACTTCAGTGTGCAAGGATAGAAAGCCAAAGTATATTAAGGGAGTGCATACTGGATCTTTCACTATAGTTACCTTTATTTGTTCATTTACCAATGCACTCATGTACATGCATGCTCTCTCTCTCTCTCTCTCTCTCTCTCTCTCTCTCTCTCTCTCTCCCTCTCCTCTTTCAACTAAAATGTACATAGCGATTTTTGCTGCCATGCAGAAAAAATAACGCATGGAGAAAACTTTACAAGTCAATACACTTTTGACAGAAATAGTAAGGCGCTTGGCTGGATTCTAGTTTTACATTTGAAGGAATTGTAAGGTCCTGAGCTGAGAAACATGGACCGATCAAATTTAAGGGCTCAGCAAGTTCAGAAGTTTTTGCTCAGTAGTCAGCGGAAGAGAAGCAGTAGCCGAAGCTATGGGGCAGGAAGCAGCAGCCCCGTCCACCTCCCCCTGCATTGCCATACTCCAGCCCCGTCCACCTCCCCCTGCATTGCCATACTCCAGCCCCGTCCACCTCCCCCTGCATTGCCATACTCCAGCCCCGTCCACCTCCCCCTGCATTGCCATACTCCAGCCCCGTCCACCTCAGCCCTGCATTGCCATACTCCAGCCCCGTCCACCTCCCCCTGCATTGCCATACTCCAGCCCCGTCCACCTCCCCCTGCATTGCCATACTCCAGCCCCGTCCACCTCACCCTGCATTGCCATACTCCAGCCCCGTCCACCTCCCCCTGCATTGCCATACTCCAGCCCCGTCCACCTCACCCTGCATTGCCATACTCCAGCCCTGTCCACCTCCCCCTGCATTGCCATACTCCAGCCCCGTCCACCTCCCCCTGCATTGCCATACTCCAGCCCTGTCCACCTCCCCCTGCACTGCCATACTCCAGCCCTGTCTACCTCCCCCTGCATTGCCATACTCCAGCCCTGTCTACCTCCCCCTGCATTGCCATACTCCAGTCCTGTCCACCTCCCCCTGCACTGCCATACTCAAGCTCTGTCCACCTCCCCTCCCCCTGCATTGCCATACTCCAGCCCTGTCCACCTCCCCCTGCATTGCCAAACTCCAGGGTTTCCACTAAGCCTTGGCAGAGTTACCCAAATTCAGGCTACCACACAGGGAGGCAAGAGATGGTCCGCAGAGCAGGATGCTGCTGATGGGGTTGAAGTGAGCCAGGAAACCAGCAGGTTGTGCCAGGGAAGGTTGAGAACAGGGTGGATCTCTACTAAGTTTGCAAGCCATTACATGGCATGGCTAATGAGGGATTTAATGCCCTCCCAGGACGGCATAACCCAACTCATGACAACTAGCAAGATGTAGGGCCAGTATCAGGTATCCTGTGCACACCAGCCTCACCGGGTGGTCCTTGGGATCCTCCAGGTGGCCTTGAGTAGGTGGAAGGGCAGAGGTTGGCATCTGTATTACATCAGGTGGAATGTACATTCAAGCCTCACATTTCACTGGAGATGCAAATTTCCATTAAAAGTGCAGAATAAGCACTAAACAGAGCCAAGGTTGAGGTGATTTATCCAGAAAAGGATCTTGGGATATTTTTGTGCATGTTGGGGAAGAATAGAACATCAAAGACGGACAAGGATTGTTTAGTGCTTTTGAGAAAGGTCCAGTGATGGAGTGATTTGGACTTTGGTATGAGGGTGTCTGATGTGACCATTCTTTTCACCTGGTTGCTTTGATTCACTAGGAGGGAGCTGTGTGTCTGCTCCATACCAGTCCCTGCGTCAGGTTCTGGTCACAGTAGTGTACAACATGCAGATCTGGTCCTTACTTACCTGGTGAAGGATGCAAAGACAAGCCCCTTCCATGGCCTATTGAGGACTGCCAGAGGCAGCCAGCTCTTTCCTAGCCAGGACCAGGAATTTGGAGTCCAGAGACCAAGCTCAGGTTTCTAATCCACCAACTTTCACACACAGACGTTTGACTTGTAGCTGGTTAATCAATTTTCTTTTTGAGCTGGAGACTGAGCCCAGGTCCTTGAGCATGTCTGGCCAATTGTCATCACGGCACTACACCCCAGCCACCTACCCCAGTCACTCACGCTATTTTTCGTGTGTGTGTGTGTGTGTGTGTGTGTGTGTGTGTGTGTGTGTGTGTATGTATGTGTGCATGTTCTTGTGTGTCTAGATATGTGTGTGCACGTACGTGTTTAGGCCAGAGGACAACCTCAGCTGCCATTCCTCAGGTTCCATCCACCTTACTTTTTGAGACAGGATTTTTGACTGGCCTGGGGATGACCAATAAGGCCAGACTGGCTGCCGTTGCACCCGGGACCTACCTGTTTCCACTTCCCAGGCACTAGGACACAGGTGAATGACAGCAGAGCTGACTTCTCGGTGTGGGTCCTGGGGATCGAGCTCCAGTCCTCCCCCCCCCCCCCGCCCGCTAACACAGCAGGTGCTTTTTCCAGTCACGCTCTTCCCAGCTCTGGTCACTCCTCTCTCAACCCTAGTTCTCTCATCCGCCACATGAAGGAATGATAGCCATTTGTCCACCTCACAGCTGAGGATCCATGAAGCTTTATCTGAGCCTTTGGTGAGCTCTCAAGGAGACTGTCCAGTTGCTATGGGTACTAACAAGAGCTTGGCTCTTGGGTTGCCATCAATGACAGCCCACTGTTCAGTATAACCTTGTGATGTTACTCGTTGTCAATGGCGTGTGAAGATCTGAAGAAAGAAACCAACAATGGTCGATGTATTGTCCATCAGGGTACCCCCAACCACAGGCAGATAGTCTAAAGTACCCCCAATAGGACTAGGCTGAATGGAGAGATACCCTGAGCACAAATACACCATCGATTCTGGAGTTAATAAGAAAAAAAAAAATGTAAAAGTCACGTGATTTCTTTGAGTGGTTACATATTCAAATGAGACTATTTTGGATACAGTGGGTTCAAGAAAAAAATATTTTTAAGCTTATCTTGTTACTTTCAATGTTACTCCAAGGGAATTTTAAAATTAAATATGTGTCTCACGTATTTTTATCGAGTCCACATCGCAGATGCTCCCTTTGGAAAAGTTAATCTCTACTGAGTACATAACAACAGTTCCCGGGATCATATCACAGACCCCTTAAAGTCCTAGCTACGACCCCCCCCCCCCCCCGCCCCAATTGACTGTTTTCACGGCTGCTTTTCATACACATTCAAAATCCATGTGTTTTTTAAACCGGACCACACTCCGGAGACCTTACTGTGCTTTGCTACTTTTTGGTCGCTATGATACGGTCACCTGGCAGAAGGTACCTAAGAGCGAGGTGTTGGCTTCCTTAAGGGTACAGTCCATCATGGTAGTGAAGTCCTCAAGGGAGGAGCTTGAGGGGGCTGCTGGTGACATCACATTCACAGTCAGGAAGCAGAGAGAGAGAGGAATGCTGCTTGCTCAGTTCCCGTCTCCTTTGGTCTAGGATGCAGCCCATGGAATGGATGGCGCTACCCACATTTAGGGCGAGCCTTCCTACCTCAGTTTACTCAGTCATGATACTCCCTCCTGGGCATGCTCAGACGTCTGTCTCTGAAGTGATTTTAGATGCTGTCAAGTTGACAATCAATGTTAACCATCACAGCATCCATCGTTGTCATGTGCACACATGTACCCGCACACACAAGAACACACACACGCGCGCACGTGCGTGTGCGCACACACACACACACACACACACACACACACACACACACACACACACGAAAAATAGCGTGAGTGCCTGGGGTAGGTGGCTGGGGTGTCGCGCCGTGATGACAATTGGCCAGACATGCTCAAGGACCTGGGCTCAGTCTCCAGCTCCAAAAAGAAAATTGATTAACCAGCTACAAGTCAAATGTCTGTGTGTGAAAGTTGGTGGATTAGAAATCTGAGCTTGGTCTCTGGACTCCAAATTCCTGGTCCTGGCTAGGAAAGAGCTGGCTGCCTCTGGCTGTCCTCAAGAGGCATGGAAGGGGCTTGTCTTTGCATCCTCCACCAGGTAAGTAAGGACCAGATTTGTATCAATATCTACATATGTACCTATAATCTATAGTCTGTATAAGATGGGAATTGGCTCACACGAATATGGAGGCCAGGAAGTTCTACAGTCTGCGAGCTGAGGGCTTGGAAAATTGGTGGTATAATTGTCTTCAAATCTAAAGGCCTTCAAGGTATGTTGAAGAAGAAAAGAATGGTGTAAGTTCCAGAGTCTGAAGGCTTGAGAACCAGGGGCAGATGCTGAAAGGCTCAGGGCAAGAGGGGAGCACAATTTTCCCTTCCCTCTCCCACTGTATTCTGTCTAGGCCGTCAGCATGCTGGACGACACCTCCCACCCCGAGGATGATCTTCCATTCCTGGCCTGCAGAGTCTAATGCTCATTTTTAAAAATAATAGAAACATCCTCTCAAACACACCCAGGAATAATGTTTTACCAGACATCTGGGCATCCCTTAGCCCAGTCTGGTTGATCCCTTGGACTTAATCGCCACAGAGGGATTCCCTATGGTTCCTCAGAGGCTCGGTTTTATGGGGAAATGTTAGATGTTTGATAGAAAAAAAACCCAGAGAAACATATAAAAAGACCAGCCTCTAGAATTTGTGCAGTTTGGATTATATGCTTAAGTTCCCACCACTGAGATAAATACCTGAGAGAATCAGGCGAAAAGGGAAAGGTTTATTTCAGCTCGTAGTGTCTGTCCATGGCGACCTGACCTTGCTTCTTTGGTCCTATGGTGTGACAATATATCATGTTGGGGAGTACATGATAGATGAAACTACATGTCTCATGGCAACTGGGGCGTGTGGTGAAGAGGAGGAGGAACTAAAATCCTCACAACCCCTTCAAAGGCATATCTCCAATGGCCTAATTTCTTCCCACTAGGCCCAACCTCATAAAGGGCCTAGCACTTAGTACAAACGGCAGGCTGGAAACAAAAGCTAAGCCACATGGGCCTTAGGAGGGTATTCAAGATGCAAAAGACACAGGTTAGCTGTGCTTCTCTTCTCAGAGGATCCGGTGGGAGGGACCATGGCTATCATGTCAGCACACTTTCTCATTTTCCATATGTTGCTGTTGACTTCTGAGGGGACTGGGATTGGGACTGGTCAACTCGTAGACGAGTTTTACAAGTTGGCCCATCCTGGAGCAGATCCAGCAATCACTTCCCCAAATTCTTCAAGTGGAGTTGCCAGTGGCAATAGAAAGAACAGACACACAAGGAAGTCTTTCTTGCTCAGTGTTTCTGCTGCAGTCAGGTCGCATCATCCAGGAGTGACACAAACCAGCCTTTTCACTGAGCAAAATAAAATGCCTATCCACTTCCACTGCACCGGGAAAGTCTCAGCCAGACTCTTGTTTTTGTTTGATTTGCCCCCCATGGTCACCCCCCTTGGTGCCTAGCATCAGGCTGGACAAGAAGAAAGGGACCAGTGGCCAGGCGGATATGACCACGTGATAGGCCCCTGTGAAGCAGCTTCCACAACCTTCACATTAAAAAACTGCAGGAAAAGGTGAAATGTTGATGACGGGAGGCATCTGTACTTCTAGGGGATTTGTTCCTGTTTCCATGAATATGAATAACGCATGAAACATCTCACTTTTCAGAGCTGTGTTTTCTCATTAAACACTGCTGCATTGCGTACGGAAGGAACTAGATATTCCGGACACAGGATTTGGCAGACCTCAATCACAAGTGTTCCAATATTGGCTTTCAGAAACCCATTCCACACTTGGCCCTGACTTTCAGACCTTGTCCAGGCACCGAGCAGGAAGACATCTCTGGCTGTGGCCCGAGGCAGGGTGCCACTTCGTAAAACCCTGTAAGGATCTCTTCAGGGTCCTGGCTGGGAACGGTGAGGAATTTGCTCTTCCAATAACCTCCCCTCCTTGGATGAGGGTACAGAGTCAAAGTACAAAGGGAGTTTTGGGTGTCCCCCGACAGTGTCACACCAGCAGAGGCCCCAAGGGGCCTTGGTGTGCAGACCAGGGAAGCCAAGCTTTTGTTCTTGTCCATACGTAAACATGTTCTCTACTGTATAACTGGTAACACTTGCTGCACTAAAAGGAACATTCGCTTTAAGGTAAAATACAGATTTATGAGCAAGGGTTGGACGTGTCCTCTGAGTGATGTCTCGTATGGCATTTCACAAGGCATTGTTCAGAAACTTCCCATTCCTCAGGCAGAAACTGGGGAAATGTGTTTCCACCACAGATCCCTCACAAACATCTGGGAACCAGACCCAACAATGGGCCTTATATCAGACTTCTGGCGAACCCTGATGTGGCCCACTGTTTATGAGCCATTACATATACAAACAAGAAGCCTACGTGTGCTTCTTAGTTGTCACAGCAAGTTGTGACGAAAATTAAGACAGGTTTCTCTGCTGGTGTGCAGGGAGACGTGTTTAACTGTGAGCTCATTTTAGGAAAACCTGGAGCCAGGAAAGACAAGGACCATGCTGGGCCTTTGCTTTTTAACATGAATATCTTGTCCCTTTGGAGATGTGAGATTTGCTTGAGAGCAGCGTTTCTAAAAAGCTGTTTCTGTGTATCGTTGGTGGGAAGAATTTGTCCTTTCATGAGAGTCGCTCTAACCTGTTGATAAAAAGAACAAAGCCATTTAGTCATCTTATTTCTCTGAAGTCAGCTGTGTGTGCATGAGTGCGTGTTTGTGTGTGTGCGCGCGTGCGTGCACACGTGCAGGCCAGATGACACCTTCCTCTTCTAGTATTGCCCCTCAGGACCCTGTCCACCTTATTTTTTGAGACAGGATCTCTATTAGCCTGGAACTTGTCTGGCTACTCAGTTAGCCCCAGCGACCCGTCTGTCTGTCTTTCCAGGGCTGGGTTTATGCTCGGCCTTTTCACACGGGTTGTTTCATTCAAGTCTCTATGGTTGTCCAGTGAGCACCCTGATGACTGAGCCACCTCCCTGACCCCTTCACGGTTTCCAAGTGAAGAGAGCAGCATGCGGAAGATCACTACTTACTGTTTTACACGACAGTGTATCCGTAGTTGTGTGCACTCACATTCTCCTCTGTGCTTGTTATTACCTAAGGGGTTCGGTCCCTGGTCCTCAAAGGACACACTTTTCAGAATTTATACTACCTGTCAATCTAGAATGATGCTTCTTGCTGAGAGGACTTTGATGCCAGAACTACATTGGAAAGAGTGGAATGGAACGTTGATGGTTTTCTGGTACACCTGAGTTTTCTGGCAAACTGCTTATGTTAAGTTGAAGTGAAATTTTTTCTTTGTTTTTCAAGACAGGGTTTCTCTGTGTAGTCTTTGGTTGTCCTGGAACTTCCTCTGTAGACCAGGCTGGCTTCAAACTCACAGAAATCTGCCTACTTCTGCATGCTCCCCCCCAGTGAAAATTTATTTGTTATATGTATTTTTTTTGGAGAATTTCATACATGAGTACTGTATTTATATCATTTCTACTTCTTCTCCTCTTCCCTCTCCTGATCCAACTCCTCTTGTGCCCCTACTCCCTCTCAAATTCAGGAACTTTTCTTTATTATTCTTACACCACACACACACACACACACACACACACACACTCTCATCCTGCTGAGTCTGTTTAGTGTTGCTCATATGTACATGTGTTTAGGGCAGACCGTTTAGGACTGGCTAACCTGTCATTGGATCCATCCCTGGAGAAACTCTCTGTCTCTTAGAAGCTGTTCCTTGCCTGTCGATCTTCCGCTAGGGTGGGGCCTTATAAGATTTTTCTCACTCTGCCTTGTCAACAGGTGTTGTCATTATGTAGATGTCTTTAGGACATCATCATCTTTGAAGAGATTAGAGAGTTTTCAGATTCTGTCAATTCTTTGGGGTCCCAAGGCTGAGGCACAGTAGTATCTGGTAGTCCAGAAATCTCCTCACCTCTTTTTACAAGAACACACAGATGGGCGTCCACAGTGCACCCCAAAGACTTACACTTCCTCTCTCCAGCTCTCCGTCTGGCTCAACAGCAAGCGCATTATGCCATGGGTCAGGACACCTTGCTTCATGGGAAAACATCGTTTGTTGTCTCCAAAACCTACTGGGATCACACAACCCATTCCGTTCTTCACCCAGAGCATCAGTGGCTGCTTCTGTGGCTATGGTTTCTCGTAGACAGTATGAACTTTGTGGTCTTTGTCCATTTCAGTGAGTTTCTGAGAGCTGGCGGCTGGGAAGGAGAACTTCAGCTTCCCCTTGAGACAGCCGACTGCCTAGAAGGTGCCACAAAAAGGAGCTGAATTTTAATTTTTTTAATTAAAATATAATTGTATCATTTCTCCCTTCCCCTTTCTTCCCTTTCCAACCCTTCCCATGCCGTCTAATCTGCGCCTGCTCGAATTCATGGCCTCTTTTTCTTAATTGTTATTGGGGAAATGTAGTATTCAGAGAAATCAAAATCTGTGTCTCTGGGCTATGGTCACCCATAGTTGGCTCCAGAATAAACTGACTCTTTTCTTCTTTTGAGGGGAGAGCTGTTTCTTGCATCAACAAGTTCAATATGGAGTCTCTGTTGTATTATACTACATAGTCTGAGATAAATATTTGTTGACTAAAAGAATTTTAAGCTACCAAAGTGGCTAAAATTTAAAAAAAAAAAAACAACACCTGGCAATATGAAAAGCTGACAACATGCAAAGCAACTGGAACATGGAGCAGCCATGATAGAAGGCAGGTTGACAGCTTGTTATAAAGTATCCCCACAGAACCCAGCATTGCGCACCTTTGTGTTTGCCCAAATGAACCAAAAATGTCCATCCATACTTAAATGGGCTCTTGAATGTTTAGAGCAACTTTATTCCTAACTTCTAGAACACTCTCCAGCAGGTGAGTGGTAAATGAACTGTAGTACATGCAATACCATTCAATGATAACAACAACAAAGACTATCAAGTCACAGGAGGAGGAACCATGTATGTACAGCTAGTGAGAAAGGGCTACCCACTGTGTGACTCCAACCAGGTGACCTTTGGAGAAAACAAAACTATTAGTACTTTAAAAAGATCAGTGGGGGCTGGGGAGTGGCTCAGTGGTTAAGAGCACCCACTGCTCTTGCAGAGGACCTGGGTTTGGTTCCCAGCACCTACATGGTGGCTCACAACTGTAGGTAACTCCAGTTCCAGGGGTTCCAACCTCCTTTTCTGACCTCCCCAGGCACACATACAGTTTATTTATCTACTCACCTGCTGGAGAGGGGAAATACTTACACACATGAAACAATAAAATAAATGACTCTAAAAATAATTTTTAAAAACCAACGGTTACCAGGGATTCAGGAGAAGAGAGCATACGATGAAGAGGCAGGTGCAGAGGATGTGACAGTTGGATGTCACAAGAGTGGACACATGTCGTTGTACCTTTGTCCAAGGCCACAGGAGACATAACACAAATGTGAGCCCCGATGTAAACTGTAGAGTTGAGTTCATAATAAAATGTCAGTGTTTGTTCTTTGACGCTAACATGGGCTCTGCACCCATGCAAAGGGTTAATAGCGGAGAGGGATACTGAGGGCAGACATGGGGGAGCAGATGGGGAGGTTCTAGACTTCACCCATGCAAAGGGTTAATAGTGGAGAGGGATACTGAGGGCAGACATGGGGGAGCAGATGGGGAGGTTCTAGACTTCACCCATGCAAAGGGTTAATAGCGGAGAGGAATACTGAGGGTAGACATGGGGGAGCAGATGGGGAGGTTCTAGACTTCACCCATGCAAAGGGTTAATAGCGGAGAGGAATACTGAGGGTAGACATGGGGGAGCAGATGGGGAGGTTCTAGACTTCCTGCAAACCTAAAACTGCTCTGAACAAACCACTCACTAAAAAAATGGGAGTAGTCAAGGTCACTGACCCCTGATGAATGGTCGCTGTCTGGGCATGGATTAGTAGCCAAAGGAAAGGCAGTGTAGAAGAGCCCCATTCTCAGGGAGTGATCAGACCTGGTACCCTTGAAGTTTTGCAGTCTGTCTTTCTACAGCATCTTCACCGTAACACACGAGATGGCTTCCTGGACTTGTGTAGGCGATGGCTAAGAGCATCTTGTTCCATTAGAAGAAGCTGCAGTATTCACTTTTCTCACTTAGTGAGAAAATGCCTGGCAGGAAGCAACTTAAGGGAAGAAGATTTTATTTTGTCTCTAGTCAGGGAGTACAGTGCGGAGTGGTGGAGGAGGCGCAGGAGAGGCGCCCGGCCACTTGCACACATCTGGGCAGATGAAGAAGCAGAGCGAGACGGGAGCAGGTGCCCACCTGGCTTTTCCCTTTGCCTCTTTTGTGCTGTCTTGACTCCCAGCCCATCGGGATGACTGGAGTCTTCCATCCTCAGTAAATCCGACCTGGCAACATCCTCGAGACACACCTGAAGTTGTGCCTCATCAGTACCTGTGTTTCCCTTAATCCAATCAAATTGTCATCAAAAGGAACAATCATGGCCGGGTAGACCCTTCCTCTTCACAGTGAAGAGGTGGAGCACCATGTGCCTTCAGAACTGTGAATCCCAGGCTCTTGGGGAGTACTTCTGGCCACTGCAGGATGAGGCCCTGCACAGAGCACTGCCCTCTGTGGTGTGAAATCATCCTGAACAGGCTGGGTGTTTCCCTTCAGATGACAAAGGGAGCTTCACTCCTGTGAGGCATCCTCATGCTTCCCGCTCCCAAGGATACTC
Source organism: Peromyscus eremicus (assembly GCF_949786415.1). Taxonomy (NCBI): domain Eukaryota; kingdom Metazoa; phylum Chordata; class Mammalia; order Rodentia; family Cricetidae; genus Peromyscus; species Peromyscus eremicus. The sequence goes on along the minus strand of NC_081428.1, from coordinate 6,569,968 downwards.
TGATGATGTTCTCCCTGTCCTGGCCTTCCTGTCCCTGTTCCCTTTCCTCTCCTTCTCCTCATTATTATTTTACGTCATAATACTAAAGACTGAACTCAGGGCCTGGTGTGTGGCAGGTGAGGATTGCCACTAAACTCTACCCCTTGCCAGCGGCTCTTCTAATCTTTTATTTATTGATTTATTGATTTATTTATTGATTTATTTATTGATTTATTTATTGATTTATTTATTTATTTAATTTTATTTTCAAGACAGGGTTTCTCTGTGTAGTTTTGATGCCTGTCCTGGATCTCGATCTATAGACCAAGCTGGCCTCAAATTCACAGAGATCCGCCTGGCTCCGCTTCCTGAGTGCTGGGATTAAAGGCGTGATGATGCTAAGAGGTTGCCTGAAACACAGTAGAAGTGTGACAGGATGTCACATTCTATGGAGTAGTTACATGAAGCTGTTTCTGGGCTCTCTTACAGCCAGAGGTGACTGCAGTTCTGGCCAATGAGACCTACACAGGTGTTGCTGGATGTAGTTTCCTGAAAGGTGCCTTAAAAGAGGGGAGGGGAGCGTGTGTGCGTTAGGGGGAGGGGGGAGTGTGTGCTAAGGGGAAAGGGGAGTGATAAGTTAGCCTGCACCCCTTGTTCTCTGCCCTTCCCTTTCTTCTAACCAAAGTGTTGTTGACTCTGCTGGAGGTGGACTCACTGTTTTATAGTCACGAGCTGACTGGGAGTGGGAAGGCTGCAGAGTAAGAGGAGGGAGGCAGATGCTGGAAGAAACAGGCTTCCTGATGGTGTGCAGCCACCGAGTCCCCAAGGACTCACCACTGGACTTTTTTAGATGAGGAAAACGAAGCCCCTCATTGGCGGAAGTCTGTACTTGGAGAGTTTCTGTTGCTTGAGTCATACTCAAAGTCCAACTGAACCAGAGTTGTTTGTGAGTATGCTAATAGGCAAGAGGGTGGATGGTGAGGTCTGAAAACCCACTGATATAGTTTTCTCTGTGACCTTGAACCTACTGCTTCCTCTGTCTTAGCTTTAGATGCTACAGTTGTGACATGGAATGAGTGAGGATACTAACCACTGTGTTTTAAGAAGACTTTGAAAGACTATGCCATCAGCACACACTAAAGACTAGATGGATGGTAGTACACCGCTGGCTAGTCTTCCATAGAGACATGGCATACAGGCATGTTCAGGAGCTGAAACTGCCATCTTAGACACCGACTGTCATATAACTCAAACTTCTTTGTCACCAAAAAATTTAAGGCTTCCCAAAGTCTAGTGGATCTGCACAGGGCCAACTCCAGATTGCCAGCCTCTTGTCAGAGGTGGATGCCTGTAATCTTTGTAGGAAAACCACCCCATTGAACACACAGATGCTTAGGGGAGCCGGGCCAGTGGGTGGAGTGAGCAGGAAGCTTTTCCTTCATCTTTCCGATGTGCCCTGCCCCAGCTGATGCACCAGAGGCAGAATCTCATTCGGGAACCCCTCTCTAGACTGGCCAGGCTAAGAAACTTTCCTGTCCCCCAAGATGGCCATTTCAAAAGTCCCTCCCTCTCCTCGGAACTTCGTCCCCTCCTCGTTGCCGTTGGATGACGTCATCTCTGGGTTTAGTGAGGAAGTGGGAGCATTTACTGGAGAACGGTTTCATTTTCCCACAGCCGCACCCCTTTAATCTGTCTTCCTTCCTTTCCTTGATCCTTGTTGAGGGGCTTGTCTCTGCTGGGCCCTCTCCTCTCTCTGGAACATCACTTCTTTTTCTCTTCTTGACCATTCTCCATGCACTAGCCACCAGCTCTACCGTCTACCTCTCTGCCACTATGTCCCAGCCTGGAACCCCTCAGTCTCACGGTTTCCACGTCCTCCCTCCCTGTCCCTCTTGCACTGACTCTCTCCAGGCTCTGGTCCCCATTGTCCCACAGAAGCTGTTCTCATCAAGGTCACCGTCAATGTGCTTGTTGCCACACACAATAGCTACTTCTTTGTCTGTAGCCCACTCCAGCTTCTAGCTGTACGCCACCCCAAAGATAACATTCTTTAAAATTGTCTCCAGTTAGCTTCTGCAGGGTGGGATGACAGTGTGGGAGCTTTGGGACGATGAGGGCTTGGTTTGTTTATGCCTGTATCCCTGGGAAGCTAGAATACTGCCTGCCACACACAAAAAGTCCAGTATTTATCAAACGAATCGGTGTGATGGCTGGTTGTGACCTTCAGATTCATAGGTTTTAGAATCAGCAAGGAGACCTACGCCTGCTGTGTCTGTGACATATTTCCAAAGATGATTAGCCTCAGGAGAAGAATCCACCTCAGAATGGGCAGAACTTTCTAATGGCTGGCCAGACACAAAAAGACCCAAGGAAAAAGCAGTGTGCTCTACCCGCCTTGACTTCCAAATGAGTCTGCTGCCACCACCACCACCCTCTACCGCCATCAGTCTTCAGCTTTATCAGCCTTCCAACGTGAATTCAGTGCCAGTGACTTTCCAAGGAGCTCCAGACCTTTCAGTGCCAGACTGGAACTGTAGAAGCTTCCAGCCTTGTGCACTAAGCAAGGGTTTCTCAGACTCTCCAACACGCAGATGGCCATTGTTGAACTATCTAACTGATATCATTTAAGGCTATCTAATTTACTTTTATTGCAAACACACACACAGAGATAGATAGATGAATGGATGGATGGACAGACAGACAGTTCTGTTTCTCTGGAAAACCCTGCCTAATATGTCAAGAACCAGCCAAGTAAAGCCCATGGACCAAATCTGGCCCCCTGCCTGTATTGTAAATAAAGCTTTATTGGAACACAACTGTGTTGACTAGTTCATATACTGTTTAAGGCTGACTTTGCAACAGAGATTGTATAAATCGCAAAGCTCAGCGTAGCTCCTATGTGGCCTTCTACAGAAAAAGTTGGCAGACCCCTGACTGAAAAAGTCGCTTTGCTTTCTAATCTGTGCTGCATCTATACAACTCTCTCTGGCCCCAGGTGAGCAAGTCAGTTTCTAGCACCTTCTCTTGAGCCTGAGAACTGCTCCATGTGACCTGATCCCATGAGAGTCGATGTTGTGACTATTTGGTTTTGAGTCCGCGGTGAGCATGCGTCCCTGCTGGAAGGTCTTGAGGGAAACACTGTGTTTGTTATGCAGCCATCAACTGCTTTCCTAGATGTTTCATGTGGTCACGGTGTGGTCATCTTTCAACCTGGCTGAAAAGGGGGCTCCACTAAGCATTTCACTCACTCTTCACCCTCTTCATAACCTTGTGATGCATGAAGTATTATTGTAACTGTTTTAGCATCTTCTGGGGTTGGGTTTCAGCAGCCCAACTTCCCCACAGAGCAGATACCAAAGTCCAAGAATGTGTAAGTCCTTCATACAAAATGAAGTTGTATGTGCATGTAACCTGACACCCCCTCACCGTGTATCTTAAATGATCTTTACCTGACTTTTAATACCTAAAACGATGTAAATGCTGTGTGGGTGGTCATTGTACCATATTGTCTAAAGAAGAAGAATAAGAAAAAATTGTACATGTTCAATACGAATACAGTTTTTGGAGTGTGCACACGAGCTGGGTCTGTGTGTATGAATGGGGGTGTGCACTTGTCACAACACCCGTAGGGAGAGCAGAGGACAACGTGGGTGGTGATCCTCGACTTCTCCCTTGTTTGAGCCATGGTCAGTCACTGTTCAGGGCTACATAAACCAGGCTAGTTCTCCCGTCTCCACCTCCCATCCCCCACCCCCATGAATGCAGTGATTACAGATGTGTGTCCTACTGCATCCGGCCTTCCTGGGGTCCTGGGGATTGAAATCAGGTTTAAGCTCTTCAGCCAGTGAGCCATCTTCTCCACCTCATGCTGATTTTTAAAGATTCATTCTATTTGTGTGTGTGTGTGTGTGTGTGTGTGTGTGTGTGTTTGTGTGTGTGTGCAAGTGCCCGAAGAGGGTGTCATATCCCTTGGAGCTGGAGTGAGATAAAGTCATGAATCACCCAACATGGGTGCTAGGAACGGAACTCTGGCATTCTGCAAGAGCATTAGTTGTTTTTACCGACTGAGCCATCCTCCAGCCCCATCACAATGCTACCCTAAAACAAAAACAAAAGCAAAAACAAAATTTTTCAAGCCATGGTTGATTGGATCCCGTGAATATGGAGGGCTGGCTATAGTCTCGTTTTATAGATGAGGAAACATCACAGGGAACTAGGAAAGGTCCTGTTCCTACATGAGCCAAGTACTACCTCCAAGGCTTCTATGACCACACCCCCTGTTCCCCACTGGAGAGGCAAGGCACAGTCCTCTGCACTTGGGTCCGTAATCACCAGGAAGAAGGCTCAGCACAGCCCTCTGGGTTAGCCTCCAGGAAGCAAGTTAGTTCCTGGAATTCTTGCCTTTACTAGCCTTTGTTTTATTAAAATGATTTGTGTGTGTGTGTGTGTGTGTGTGTGTAATAACTGAGGCCAAGGGAAGGAATACCTTTCTGGGAAAAGCATGCATAACCTAAACTATTTTGCTTTTATTTGATGCTGAGGTGGCTCACGCCTTTAATCCCAGCAGATTGGGAAGCAGAGGTAGGCCGATCTCGGTGGGTTTGAGACCAGGTTGGTCTACAGAGAGAGTTCCAGGGCAGCCAGGCTATGTAGAGAGACCCCGTCTCAATATCCTGCCATGAGACATTTCTAAAAAGGAGCAGTAGTGATTGCCACAGAGGCACCACCCCCGCCCCCTCCCCTAGTTTGTTCTCAAGGGTGTCTTGCCGGCTCTCATCTTGGTTGAGTGTATCTTAAGAAAATTGCATAGCTTTTATTTCTAAGTGAAATATTTCCACATTTCTCAGAAACGGAAAGGAACAATTGTCGCAGAAAATGTCTTTCTGTTCTCTCTGTTCTGTATTGCAAGTAATTGTACTGGTTAAAGGCCCCACCCCTCAAAGGTGCCCACTGTTAGAATCCTTTGAATTGGAAGAATGGAGAGGAATGGAAGCTTCTAGAGGCCCTGTAAGATGGGAGTGGAATTCAGGCTGCACTTAGGAGCGGTACAGAGATGCAGGAGTCCCTAACTCCCCGAGAAAGCATCCCCTCCACCCTCAAGAAAGACAAGCATGTTTATCTTTGTCGCTCCCGTTCAGCTGTGGAGAGGCGGAGGGGCACGATGCAATGCCTCCTTGCGAAGCGTCCAGACTGACCTTTGCTAAACTGCTCTTCATCCAAACAGTTAACTCTGCCCTGCTCCCCGCGCCCCTCCCCTGAGAACCCGAGGTCGGAAGGAAGCTGTCAACACAAAAGTCGTTGAGCAGCAGTTTGCCTTGTTCAGAGGTGCTTATGGAGAAAGAAACTCGAGAAAACAAAGGGGCCGAGTATGTGACCTTGTAACCCTCCTCACATGCCATTTGGCCGGTGGGTGGCATGAGCAAGCGTTTAGAACCCTGCAGTGGGTGTTTTTTATGGAGTCCAGTGACAAAGAGCCAAAGAGGGTAAGAACCCGTGAGCCCCAAGTGGAAAAGTACCAAGTTCTGGCCGCATAGTCCTGCAGCTAGCAGGAGTCGCCTCACTGAGTGAGCACAGCTGGGCTCAAGCCTCCACAGCCTGCAGCAGCAGGCCACCCTGGGGGGGGGGTCCTCAGCACACCCGCTGCCGACGAGGGCAGCCTGGGTTCCACAGTTAGTTTTCCGACATCGCTCCTGGGTTTCTTTTGTTCCGATGGACTGCCAAGTTGTCGGGCAAGCCATGGACAGAGATTTTAACTATTGCTAACTAGTTTCTGCCTGCAGCGTTTATGAACCCCACTTTACAAAATTAACACGTTGAAGAAGCCACCATCGGCTCCGAGTGCCAGAGAAGCAAGTAATTCGATTGATCTCTGCTCTGTGGTTGTCCGAGTGGATCCGCTAACTGTGTGCTTGGAGGAGGCCTTAAGTGTTCTGAAAAACAGCGTCAAAAGGTGGGCAAGCTGTGCCCTGGCTGTACCAACATTCTAGAAGGTCTTACCTTTGGGCTTTTGAGTTAGCTTTAACAACTGGTAAGAGCTTTCTGGGGTGATGAATCCACAAGACCCAGAGCAGAGCAGTGAAAACTGAATACATGTCAGTCGAGGATAGTGGCGGCTTATGTTTTCATAAATATTGGTGAAGGAAGGCAGTAGAGTTTTCTGGAAAGTTTGCTGCATGTGGAGATGTGAGAACTGGGGCTGAAAGTCCGACAATGACAAACCAGTTTGAGGGCTATGGGGAGGGGCGTCAATGATACTTGCCTTTCTCAAAGAGGACAGTGGGGGAGAATGTATCTCATGAAACACATTTCTGTAGGTACCATACAATTTTATAATGACAAATGACTGAAGTTGCCAATTCATGTGTTTGTTCAACACAAGACCTCTAAGGAGCAGGTCACATTTAATAACAGACCAAGTCCCCATCCTCCCAAGTTTAGAGTTTATATTGACAAACAGAGTTTACTCCATTGTACACTAACTGCTAGTAGGAGTAGATAGAGCCTCCATGAAAGCTCCTGAAGAATGCACTGACCCTGGGCTTGGCAAAGTCCCAGAGCGTCTGTGGGGGGTGGGGTTAACGTTCTAGCCATGTCTTCTCAGTGAGGTCTCTCAGGCCCACCTTACAGGCATAGCTCCACTTTCTGCTGTCCTTCTAGTTTAGATTACTATATTGTATGTATCTCTTCCTTCCCTGCAGCCTACCTTCCCTTATAATTTAGTTCATCGTATAGTATGTATCTCTATATTGCGGAATATTTCTTTACACCGTGTGAAAATGTGTCACAGTGATTGGTTTAATAAAGAGCTAAATGGCCAATAGCTAGGCAGGAAGAGATTAGGCGGGACTTCCGGGGACAGAGAGGAAGGAAGCTAGGTGCTTGAAAGATGCCAGGAGACACGAAAGAAGCAGGATGCGCGGTATGTGACAGGATGAAGATGAATAGAAATGGGTTAATTTAAGTTATAAGAACTAGTTAGGAACATGCCTAACCTGAAGCTGAGCTTTCATAATTAATAATAAGTCTCCATGTCATTATTTGGGAGCTGGCTCGCGAAACAGAAAGACTTGTTACAGGCTTGTTTGTATAGTGTATTTATCTCCTCCAACCAAAATATTAGCATAGAAGGTTAGACGTTGTCTTTTCTGTTTTGTTTCTTTACGTGTTTTCAGTGGCTGCAATATTTCCTGGCACAGAGTAGTAGGCATTCAGCATATTTGTTGAGTGAATGGATATAAAATGCAAGTTTGGCTCACAGCCAGGAGCGCAGGAAAGAAGGTTCTAAAAGAAGAGGATCATAAACAAAGACTCGGAGTCAGAATGGAAGTGGGTAGCTTTGACTAGCGTGTTAACATGTGTGGGTGGGATATAAAGAGATGCAGGTAGGTAGGGCTGCATCATGAAGGGACATAAAGGCTACACTGGTGAATTTGCTTTTTATCTTGAGGGTCATCAGAACATCCAAAGATCTCAGTGTGAAAGGGACGGTGAGACCTGGTTCTGCACAAGCGGTAAAGTTCTGGTAAAGGTCTGGGAGAATGGACAGCCCTTGATAGTGATCAGCAGTGAAGGGCGAAGACGAGACAAGGCTGTGATGAGAAGTAGGGGCAGACCCAGGGAGCATCTGGGTGATGGTGCTGTTCGTGGAGGTCAGTCAGGAAGAGGCAGGTCTGGGATAAAAACGTTGGGTGTTTAGGTGGACCATCTATCCTGTAGTAATTACTGTCTTCATTCCTGTAACAAATCCCAGAGCAAAGCAAGTGGAGGAAGGAAGGATGATTTCAGCCCACAGCTGGAGGGAGGTCCATCATGGCAGGGGAGTCACAGCAGCAGGTGTGAGGCTGCTCGTCAGATCTCATCCACAGTCAGAAGACCAAGTGATGAGTGCTTCTGCGTGGTTCAATCGAGGACCCCAGTCCACTGAACAGTGCCGCCCTAATTAAGGTAGATCTTCCCACCTCCATTAATCTAGTCCAGATAATCTCTCACAGATGTGCCCAGAGGTTTGCCTCTACAGTGATTAAATCCTATCAACTTGACAATCAAACCATCACTAAATGTTTGGTGAGCAATTATACTGTACAGATGGGTCCATCTATACAAGGAAATCAGAGCCACAGAGGCATGTGGCTTTCCAGAAAACTCTACTGCCTTCCTGCACCCACGTTTTGTATTCCTACAACAAAACACCAGAGGCAGCTGTCTCTATGAAGAGGGGAGGTTTGTTTAGCTCACATTCCTGGTGGTTTAAAGGCATGGTGCCTGTGTGGGCTCAGTTCTGGTAAGGACTTCATGGCACAGGGCAGCTGGTGGAGCCTCAGCAGAGCTAGATCACAGAGGGCACCAGGAAGTGGAGTGAGCCAGATGAGGCGGGGCTCACTTCTTTTAAACAACCTTCTCGCAGAATGTAAAGAGTCACAAGAGAATTTCCTTTTGAGAGTACCCCACAATAACCCCAGGATAGGCCACCAGCTCCTTCCCCATCCTAAAATGTCTACAACCTCTCACTAGGGAGCCTCCAATTGCTATGGACTCTTGGGAGATACCCTAACCACAATAGAGTGGTTTGGAAAGGCCCTAAGAAACTTATGGCAGAAGGATAAGCAAAGTGGGAGGAGTCCATGGAGGAAATGGGCAAGTTTAGAGCTATTGACGGAGACCAGGGTAGCTCAAACAGAAAGGGGCTGGCCAGGTCAAGTTCAATGTGAATGACCACGGGTTCAAGTTGTCTCTCTCCCCAAAGGATAGTTCTAGGTCCTGGCCCTGGTTATGTGAGTGTGGCCTTAACTGGAAAAGGGTCATATATATATATATATATCACAAGATATAATGGAGTGAACAGGAAACCATGATGAGTTCCATCTAATGACCCGTGTTCTTATAGGAAGTTGGACACAGGTTCACACACAGGGGCTGGGAATGTACCTCAGTTGGGAAGGTGATTGCCTGACATGCATGAAGCCCTGGCTTTAGTCCATGGCACCGTGAAAACCAGCTTTGGTGGCTTATGCCTATAATCCCCGCACTTAGGAGTAGAGACTTGAGAGGGTCACAGATTCAAAGTCATCCTCAGCTGCAGGGGAATTTGAGACCAGCCTGGCATGCATGAGGTCCTGCTCATGTTTTATATATGATATATATATTTATATATATAAATATATATATAAAGAAGGTATTAAAAATAAGTAAAAGACCATGTGAAGAGAGACAGAGATGGGAATTCTAACTATAAGCCAAGGAGTACCAAGGGGGTTGACAACAACCAGGAGAAAGAAGGTCCTAGTCTAGAACCATGGAGGGAGCTGCATTCTTCAGACCTGTGCATCCCCCAAACTGTGCAAGAATCAATTTTGACTGTTCTCAGCCACCTACTTTGGGCTATTTTTTATAATAGCCCCAGGAAACTAATCCAGGAAGGGAAAGTGTCCACAGATTTTGCAACAAGGAAGTCACAGGAGGTGGTGTTGAAGGGAGCCTCAGTTTGACAGCGAGGGAGCCCCAGGCAGGAGCGGGCAGCAAGGACGGAAACGGAGATAGAGTTCAGACAACTCTCTCAAGCAAGAGAAGATTCAGAGCTGTGCTAAGTAGGTGAGATTTATTTTAGAAAGCTAATTAACACGTTCATCACCTCCCGTGGTTATGGTTTTTTGTGTGTGGCTGGTGAGAATGCCGAGATCAACTCTTTTAATAACTTTAGAGTTCACAATACAGTTTCATTAGCCGGCCACCATGCTGTGAGTGCTTCCGAACCCGCTCATGGTGCCTAACGGAGATGTTGTACCTACTGACCACTGTTTTCCCATCACCATCTTCCCCTGCCCTGGATTCCAGGAACTGCTGTTCCCCGTTCCGCTTCTATGGGTTTAGCCAGACCACACACCTAAGTGAGATCAGTCATTTGCTTTTACGTGCTGGCTTATTTCACTCAGCATGAGTGAACCTCCAGGTTCATCCATGTTGTTTGAAATGCCAAGGTTCCTTCTTTTCAAAAACTGAATGATGTTCTATAGACACACATACCCATATACATATACACATGCCCACATACACATGTATATGATGGTGTCTTTATTCATTCATCTGTCGGGAGATGTTATATTAGTTTTCTCCCCCCTCTTGTTGTGAGAAAATACTCTGGCAAAAGAGGCTTAAGGAAGGGAAGATTTGTTTTTCTCACGGCTGAGGGTACAGGTCGTCATGCCAGGGAAGTCATGGATACAGGGGTGGGAGCAGCTGGGCACACTGCATGGGCAGCCAGGAAGCAGAGAGCAATGGATCCTCTGCCAGCTCACCTTCTCCTTTTTGTTTTGTTTCTGACCCCAGCCCATGTAATGGTGCTGCCCACATTTGAGGTGTGGCTGGTTAACCTTCTTCCCGCCTGGTTAACCTCATCTACGTAAACCCTTCCAGACAGACCCAGGCTTGTCTCCCAGGTGGGTCTCAAGCCTGTCAAGTTGATGACCACAGACACTCGGGTTGGTTCCACAGCTAGAGCAGACAATGTCACCAGGAACAAATGGGGGCACAGACAGCCTTTGCACAGTGATTTCATTTCTCTTGAATACATGCCCAGGAATATGGGATTTCTGGATCACACAGTAGTTCCATTTTTGATGTTTGGATGACTCCCCACTCATTCAGAAATCACAAGTTTAACATATTCTTTCAACAACTTACTTCTCTTAGACTCTTATTTTAGGTGGAAAGATAGGAAAATATCTAGTTTCTTGCTGGAGTTTCAGAAAATTCGCCTTGTTTGACCCATTTTTATCCTGGGGAATTGTGACTGTGCTGGGTAGTTTTCACTGTCAACTTGACACAACTAGAGTAAGCCTGGGAGAGTCTTAATGAGTTATCGAGATGGAGTTGGCCATGGGCGTGTCTAGACTGCTAATTGACGCAGGGAGACGCATCCCACCCACAGCGGGCAGCACCATTCCCCAAACAGGGTTCTTGAGCAGTGTAAGGGAGTAGGAAGCTAGCTGGGAGCAGCAAGCGTGACTGTGGATTGACACGACATGCTGCTTGCTTGAGCCCCAGACTCGATTTCCCTGAAATGATAGAATAGAATTTGGAATAGGCCAAAAATATCCTGTCCTCCCTTATATTGGTTTTTTGTTTTATTTTGTTTTGTTTTGTTTTGTTTTGTTTTGTTTCTCCTTCATGTTCTTTGACACAGCAGCAGAAATGAAGCCAGGACAGGAATCAAGACACATTTGTCCCAGAGTTATGGACATTTGCATGAAATTTACCTTCTGTGAGCAACAGTTCAGAGTACCGCTGTGCCGACTGACACACCAAACGGTCTGCCATGACTGACCACAGTCCTAACTGGCTTAACAATACAGCTCTCATGAAGCGTTTTTATCCTCACATTGGTCAGTACTTAGGCAAAGCCTGCTTTTCAGCCTTCACCCACCAGCTTGTGGCCTCCACGGCAGCTGTTATATCCTATTGAGGAGCGACGAGAGATGGTTGTCTTATTCGTCTTTATCCTCATACTATCTACCAAACTGGATTTGATCTGCAGATGGGACATCAATGAATGCCTTTCCAGCACTGGGAAGGTAAAAGCAAGACAGTCAGAAGTTCAACGCTATCCTTGACAACCCAGGAGGTTTGGAGGTGGCCCTGGGCTACACAAAACCTTGTTTTAAAACAAAACAAAATTAAAAACAACAACAAACGATAACAAAACTCCTAAACAAACAGTTGGCTCATGTCCTGCCTGTACAGGTTCCCTGCTATGTGTACGGTGCAGACCAAGCCACGCCCTATGCTCTGTTGATGAACATTTAAATATTCAAGTCTTTCGGTAAACGCACTTAGGAAGGTGACTCCACTGCCAGGAGACTGGGTAATGCACCCTGCAAACTATTTTTGGATTAGTCCGTTTCACATGGTGTGTGAGAGGGACCCCTGCAGTTTGTGTAGACAGATCAGAACCAATACTTTCTCATCTTAACTCACGTATTCTTGAAGCATACAGACCCACAGATGCATAGAAAGGAATGCTCCTCCATTTTGCAGATGAAGTCATTCTCTTCCCAGCTGTGCTGGAGGGTACTTGGAACGTAACCTTATGCCAACTCCCCAGTCTGGTCAGGACCAACTGTTCTTTCTGGTCTAGGTTACCTCTCTTACAGTTAACCTGGGAGACCCAATGTCCCGCCAAGGTGACGCAAGACAGGACAGATGTGTACATGTGCAAACAGGGATTGGGTGGCACTCCTTCTTTTGGATGTAAGGACTGTTGTTCTCAGGGAAATTCCTGAGTCTGACTCTCGGGGTTGGGACTCGATGCCACTTCAAACATGCCCTGACCTCAGGTTCCTCTTTTGTACAAATAGGGCTGTAGACCAGAAGGTCCTGCGGATGTCTCGAGCTCAGAATTCTACGCTTTGGAGTTTTTGGTGATTTCTTATTGCAATATCCCCTCCCTGCTTTGGTTTTTTCACATCAGGATTTTTCTCTGTAGCCCTGGCTGTCCTGGAACTTGCTCTGGCTGGCCTCTGCCTCCCGAGTGCTGGGATTAAAGGTGTATGCTCCACTACTGCCTGGCTACAATATTCACTTCTTAAATCATTCAAGAAAGAGCAAAGGCATGTGAAGATGGTTAGTACTCCACTAATTTTCCATGGTGTCCTAGCTAGTTGACATAGACCGGAGCCATCTTAGAAGGGAGTCTCGATTAGAGAATGCCCAGATCAGGATGGCATGTGGGCATGTCTGTGTGGGGGAGGGAGGGAGAAGGGGTTGTCTTGATTGTTAATTGTAGGAGACCCAGCCCACTGTGGGTGGCACTATTCCCTCCTAGGCAGGTGGTCCTGGGCATAAGAAAGCTAGGTAAACATGAGCCTGGGAGAGAGCAGGCTAGCTAGCAAGCCTGTTCCCAAGTTCCTCTTTGAGTTTCTGCCCAACTTCCCCCTCAATGATGACTGTGATCTGAAAGTGCAAGTCAAATAAATGTTTTCTTTCCCAAGTTGCTTTTGGTCAGAACGTTTTATCAAAGCACATCAACAGAACTCAAACTAGAACTCATGGTGAGGTATCTCGAGGGTGAAAACAGACTAAATGTCCAAAGAGAAGGAGGAGGCTAAGTAAATTATGGTCAATCAGTCATCTCAGCAAAATATTACTCAACAATCAAGGGGGATGTTTATGAATGAAAACTGTTTTCTAAATGAAAAAGGCAGAAGATAAAGGATCTTTTTACTATGATCATATCTACCCAGAAAATATACAGGGACATGTAAAAATTTAGAAGGGATGGCTACAAGTGGTTGATCTAAAAACACACAGATATTTTCCTACTTCCGGAGACAAGTATTCAGTAGACCCTGGGTTTCTCATTGGGTGCTTCATCTTGTAAAGTGTCTAAGGTAGGCTAATGGCTTTGGGGGCTGTGAATGCTGGGAAGGAGTAGGGGAGAGTTGTCTCTAGCAGGTTGGGTCCGAAGCCCCTCTGCTCTGTTTACCCTCCATCCTTCCACGGACAGGGAGGGAAATGACTGCCGTGGCTTTGCCCTTGCCCACCTCCCCTTGCTCCTCCTCTTGTCTTTCTCTGCCTCCCCTCTCCCTCTTTCCTTCCTTTCTCTTGTCTCTCTCTTTCTCTTCCTCGGTCTCCATTGTTTGCGTGGGCCTCAATTCACACGCAGTGGAATGCACAGCTGCAGTATTTACTTCCCAATTATGTCAAATGTGTGCAGTACTGTAATCAACCCTCTGAGCAAGGTAATCAAGACAGAATATTTCTATAACTCCAGAGAATTCTTCTTGTCTCTTTCTGGCCAATCACCTGGTCCCAGGCAACACCTACTGGGAATTCTACCAACATAGATTCGTCTTACCTATTCTAGATCTTCATATAAATGGAACCATACAGATAGGCACTGGGTTTTCTGTCTGTTTTGTTTTTAAAACAGGATCTACCAATTTAGCCCAGGTTTGTCTCAAACTTTTGATCCTCTTGCTTCTGACTGGAGTGGAGGGATTACAGGCATGTGACCCCATATCTGACTTCAGAGGGGTGTGTGTGTGTGTGTGTGTTTGTGTGTGTGTGTGTGTGTGTGTGTGTGTGTGTGTGTGTGTATGTGTGTGTGTGTATTTTAGGTAGGCTTCTTTAGCTCAACATCATGTTTTGGGGTCACGTGTATTGTAGGGTATCAGTAGCTTAATGCTTTTTATTCCTAGGTTGCATACTCCTGAGGTCCTGATGACTCCAAAGATATCCATGTTTTAACCCCAGGAACCTGCAAATGTTCCTTCTGCAGGTATGGCTGCATTAAGAGACTTGGGAGGGGAAGGTTGGCTCAGATTACTCACGGGGATCTTAAACACAATCCCGGGTGAGAGGGGCAGAGGAAGAGTAGTAGGCAGGTGGGAGAGACTGGCTTCAGGAGGCCATGAGTAACTGGGGAGGCAAGGGAAGGGCTTCTCTTCCAGACCCTTCAGAGGACTCAGCCTTGCTGACACCTTGGCTGTGGCCTACTGACATTTGATGCAGACTTCTGACCTCCAGACCCCCAAGAGAATACATGCATGCTGTTGAAGCCGTAAGTCTGTGGCGATCGACTCCAGTGACAGCAGTTACAATGATTCCATTGGGTGGACATGCTGCAGGTTGTCTTGCTGGTCACTTCTTGATGAATTTGGATGCTGTTTGGGACTATTGCGGACTAAGTTGATGGGGGATTCTTTGTTCATTTGGTTGTTTGGCTTTTAACTCTCTGTACAGTTGAGGGCAACCTTGAACTTCTGATCCTCCTGCCTCCATCACGGTAATGCTTGACTTACAGGTGTGCACCATTGTGCCTAGTTTGTGTGATGCTGGGATGGAACCCAGGGTTTCATGCATGCTAGGTAATCACTTTACCAGCTGAGCCCCATCTCCAGCGCTGGCGGGGAGACTTAACGTAAGTCCCTCTGCGGAGATGTTTGCATTTCTCTTTGGTGAACGCATCTAGGAATGGAACTGTTGGGGGCACAGTCCAGTTCTCCCAAATCATTGTACCATTTCATACTCAGAATGAGACCTGACCCTCTTTAGAAAAATTAAGAGGGGGCCTGGGGTCACTCACTCCAAACAGGAAGGATTATGGAAATCGATTCCTAACCTCTTCTACCAGAGGCTGGGTGAACTTTCAGAGTCCTCAGCATGAACTCCAGTACATTTTCATGCTTGGATGCATTTCTCTTTTTCTTGAAAAAAGCTCCCCCCACCCCATTCTTTCTCTTCTCTCGGGTCCTGTGCTATCCGCTAGTACATGCTGTGCTCTGTGGGTGGGTGCCACAGCCTGGGTGACCCGGACAACCCGGGAGTCAGGAGACAGGGAGTCTAGACCTCAGGGTCCTAACAGGGACACGGGGAACAAGAACGGCACATGCTGAGTGACTTTCCCTGGGGCGCAGTCAACCTTGTTATTCTGCAGTCAATGGAATTTTCTTGTCCCTCTAAGTAGAATAGCACCTGTAGCTCAGATGCCTCCCACCACAGTAGTGGATAAAACACTCAGAAGGAAGTGGGAGAGAAGGGGGTCCCAAGGGTCCGGGTTTCTTGGGGGAGCAGGGAGCCATTTTGTTACTCTTGCTTTTGTGTGCACACACACATTTGGAGGCCAACATCAGGTACCTCCTCTAGTGTTCTTCCCTTATTTTTTGAGACAATGTCTCTTTCTGAACCTGGAAGTTGCTGATTCAGCTAGACGGGCTGACCAGAACACCCCAGGGGTCCTACTGTCTCTACCTCCTAAAGACTGAAACTACAGGCGTGTGTCCACGTAGCTTGGCGTTAGACACTTCTATTTATTTTATGTGTGTGTTTGAGTGTATGCATGTACACCGTAAGTGTGCAGGAGCCAGCAAAAGTCAAAAGAGGGCATCAGACCCCCAGAACTGGAGTTACAGGCAGTTGTGAGCCACCATGTGGGTGCTAAGACCCAAACCCGGGTCCTCTGTAAGATCAGCGAGTGCCCCTACCCACAGAATCATCACCCCGGCTCCAAGAATGGCATGAAAAATGAGTACTCGGGAGCAGCAAACTCTTTACAAACCAAGCCGTCTCCCTGTCCCAATCTGGCTTTTGTTTCTGGACCTAAAGAAAATTGGCCGCTTCCAATTCTCATCCTAAAATTCCGGAGCTTTTCAGGGTTAAGCTGAAGAACAGAGAGGTGGTTGTTTTCTAGCTATAATCTCCAGGTGACAAGTTTTGACTCCTGAAATAGGATTTGGGATTTGAGAATCAGGTGATTCATCCATGAATCTTGGATTTATTCAGGTCATGGATCCTTAATCTGGAATGGGATACCGTCTTCTGGCTTCCATGGACGCACCAGGCATGCATGTGGTACACAGACACACGTGCAGACGAAACACCATACACATGAGATTAAGGCAATGTCTCCTGCCTCTCACCATGCACGGAACCCGTATAGAATAACTTGCATGGCAAATAAGCTCCCCTGTGGACCTCCTGGCGTAGAGGCTGCCGTAGTCTGGCCCCCATGTGGGATGCTCGTGTGGCCTGTTGGACATGCTCAGAACAGTGAGAATAGAAGACCCCAGCTGTCACTTGAGAGCCCTAGAGTCAAGGAGAGCTGTCCTTTAGCACGCCAGCGAGGTTGTACCCATCCCTTTGCTGAGTCCTAGCTTGGCGTCAGCTGTGGTGGCTGTGATCACAAGGGTTTCCCTGGTGGCCTCCGTGGATGTTGCTCTGAAAGCCCTCGGCATGCAATGCTGCATGTCCTTCTGCTTTCCCTGCACTCAATTCCAGATTGTTCTGGAATTCAGGCTCACATATGGATGGTACATGCTGGTACTCTGAGTGCTCAGGACAAGTTCTCCAATCTGTGGGGTCCTCATGGGAGGGCCAGTGCATTGCCAGGCGAAGAAAGTAACTTGAACAAGCCCCCAGCTTATTGCCAAGAGAGAAATGGAAAGTGTGTGGGGACTTGGCATGAAGGTGCCACCCCAGGGTACAGATGATCCTTTTCTCTTTACGTATTCTTCTGTGTTGGACTCAGACCAACACCAGCCATTTGTGGTGCCAAGCACGGTGGCACAGGCTTGCCTTCATCATGCCTTTGTCTTCTCGTGATACCTGGAAGGGAAGGAGGGGAAAGAGTGGGGACAGCTTCCTCCAGGTGCCACATTTGCCCTTCGTTTTCCAAGCTGGGCACTGGAACGTGAATGCAATGTGGGGTATGGGCATGCTCTTTGGCTGAGTCAGTTAGCAGAGAAGTCAACAAACACCCTGTGGAAGCTGTGGTGTGTCGGAGCATTGTGAGAAGGAGGAGGAGGGGAAGGAGGGGAGGAGGGGAGGAGGGGGAGGAGGAGGAGGAGGAGGAGGAGGAGGAGGAGGAGGAGGAGGAGGTGCTTGGAAGGGAGATAAGGGAAAAATGGAGCATCTTCCCTTGTGGAAATCTGTCTCTGTCACCTGGAAGGTGGAAGGTGCTATTGGCTGCTTTCCATGGCGCTGATGATCGTCAAAGGGAACGTGGTAGAGGAGGTCTCTTGTTCTCTGTCAAGGACTCTTTAAGTATAGGTGATTGACAGAAAATGGCACCCAGTGGGGATATGAGCAGCTAGCAAGGTGGAGCTCCCCTGGGGAGAGGTGCACAGTGGGGAGATGTATTTACTGAAGAGGTGGAAGGTTCTACCTGGTGGGCAAGTTGTACCTAGTGGGGAAGTTCCCTCCTAGTCGGCTTTCTCTTGCTCTGATCAACATCAGGACCAAAAGCAGCTCAGGGAGGAGAGAGTTTATCTGCTTTACACCACATCAAAGTCCGCCAATGAGGGAAGTCAGGGCAGGGACTCCAGCCGAGCAGAGGGAGGTACCATGGACGGATGCTGCCTACTGCCTTGTGCTCCATGGCTTGTTTTCTTACACAACCCAGGACCACCTGCCCAAAGGTGGCACTACCCACAGTGGGCTGTGACTTCCCGTATCAGCCATTAGTCAAGAACAAGCCCACAGACTTGCCCATAGGCCAGTTGGTTGGAGGCATTTTCTCAATTGAGGTTCCCTCTTCCCAGATGATTCTGGCTTATGTGTCAAGTTGACAAAAATCTAACCTGCTCATACTCAGTTGGGGAAACTACCCAGTAGAAGGGTGTACTTAGCCAGAAAGTTATACCCAGGGAAATATTAGTACCCTGGAAAGAGATGGTACCCATTAAGGGGAGAATGATACTCAGGGAAAGAGAGGGTACCCATGGGGGAGTTTGTACCCATGGAAAAGGTGGTACCCAGTGGGCATATGGGCCTTGGAGAGGCTCACACCTGACTTGGGTTGTGAAGGGCTGAGAGCAGAAGTCAAACCAGAAATGAAGGGACACATTGCACAGTCCTTCACATTTAAATAAAAAAGCAGCAGGGTGCCCCAAGTCTTCCGTCTCCTGCCCACAGTTAGGAGTCTCAGAGCATCGTGTGTCCACATTGGCTTTCGATTTCCGCCAAGGAACACTGGTTAAAATTCAAGACAACATTGCTGGATCAAACTGTTCTCCTATTTCTCCGTTGGAAATACCTATAATTCCTTAAGACAATGTTTCAATTTACCACATGTCCAGTCACATGCTGAAGTGTAATAAAAGCCCTACCATCCTCTTCCTGCCTCCCACACCCAGTGTTTAGAAGATTGCAGGACACACATGGAGTTTCAATCAAGGAAGACAGGCCTGCCTCTGTTTCCTGCACCTCTGTCTGTACTAGAGTAGGGGGTTCTGGTCAACCACAGGTACTAGCTACTTGGGAGGCATCATGAGAAAGTAGTGGACAAGTTAGAGCAGAAGAAGAGGTGGTATGCTTTCGTCCTCAGCTGATATGTCTGTCCATGGCTTGTACAGCTGGCCCAGGAGCCGGTTTGGATCTGGATCTGCTCATTCTCCCGTTGACCTTCACTGACCCATCCCTGCCGTGTGCTCACATTTGTGACTGTGGTCCGGGGCACTCTTTGGAAGGTACATTTCAACCTGTTAAAACACCATACTACTATCACATGGGCTGCCGAATAGCCATTATACGGACACTTCTCAGTCTCCTTGAGGGCCTGTGTCCAATCTGGTTGGTCAGTAGCTATTATCACATTCACTGTTAAAGAGTTGTGATTTCAGTTTGTGGAATAATATACCCCTCTTGCCACACACACATGGTGGTGGGTGCCGTGCCTTCCTCTATCTGGAAATGCCACTCCCCATCCCCTGGGTTCTTTCAGGATGAAGACATCCTTTATCTACCATGTTTGAGTGACAAAGAAAACCAGGTTTAGAGAAAGAATCTATTGGAATGACACCAAGATCTGAGTAATATTTGCAGTCTTCTTGGTCCCAAGAACAATTCAACCTAATAAAATCAACAGATATATGGCTTTTAAAAAAATGAAGCTGTATAGTAAGACAATGGTCGTCTGGACCTGCAGCACTTCAGCAAGGCTGGCTTCGTTCTGTCTGATGTTAGAAATACCTGTGGTTGTTGTCTGCGTGTAGAACCTAAGGACATAGTGGAGGCCAAATGGAGGGAAGTTGTTGTTTGTTTTCTTTGCTATAACAATAACACCGGAGGCTGGGCTATACACAAAAAAAGAGGTCTCTTTGGCTCAGGGTTTTGGAGGCTGAAAATCCAAAATTGGGTGTCTGTGGGAGAATAGTTTAGTGGGCGAGCCTTTGACAGCAAAATGGGGTGTCTATGTGTTCAGCCTTCCGTGGGGGCCTCTTGGCAGACAGCATCGTGGTAAATGTTTGAGAGGCATCACATAGCAAGACAGGGGATGGGGTGGGCAGAGATTAGCAGAGACCTTAGATTTACTACACACTGGCTTCAGTTAGCTCTGTTCAGTGTTAGTTCCTCCTTTCTTTTCTTTTCTTTTCTTTCTTTTTTTTTTTTTTTTTTTTTTTGCGGTGTGGGGTGTGGTGGGGAGGATCACTGGAGCTCTCTGGATAGGCAGTCTGACCTACTTGGTGAGCTTCCTACTAGAGAGAGATCTGTCTCAAAGGAGGTGGATGGTGTTCCTGGAGGTGACCAAACAACAATCAAACAAAAACCAGAGAGACGGTGGTGTCTGTGGCCTGGAAGATGACAATTCTCCTCTAGCTGATGTTCAGGTCCAACAAAATCCCGGTGCAAGTTCCAGGTGCCATTTTGGGTTTTACAGAAGCTGACAAAGAGATTAGCCTTACAGCTCCTATGGAAGCACACGGGACCCACACTAGCTAAAATAATCCAACCAAAGAAGAAAGAACTTCGAGAGCACACATGGAATCACAGACAGTTGGGAGCCACCTGATGTGGGTGCTGGGAGCTGAACTCAGGTCCACTGGGAGAGTGGCAATTCCTCTCCACCGCTGAGCCATCTCTCTAGCCCCTCAATTTTAATTTTTAAAATTAGCTTACAGGGTGAGTTTTTTCCACACATAGTTCGTTGCGGTTGGTTCTCCCTGCTTCCTCTGCGTCTCCCTGTCTCGCTTCTACTGTTCCCTTTTGCTCCCAGCATTCCCTGCTTCTACGTCATCCTGTTGTGGCCCCCACTCTCCTCAGCTTCTTCATCTGCACAGTGGAGCCAATAGTATCTAAGCATGGTGGTGTCAGAATGTTTAAATACGGCACATTGTGTCGTTTGAACTATTGTGTATATCAGTCAGCCCTCAATAAGTGTTGGCCGTTGTTATTACTGCTATGTAGACTTTCGATGTTTTCATTCTGATTCTGTGTTTCACTTGGTTAGAGTGTGTCCTCGAGTGATATTCTCAGAAAGGGTAGAGAATGACTCATTCTTCTTTCCAGCACCCCTCTGTTTTCCTTTGATAACCACGTTTGATCCCTAGTGAACATTCAGTACATGTTAATTATTGTATTTAGTACATGCAAAAATTTCCCTTTCTTGTTGTTTAATGCAGGCTCATTTTCATGGGATTACTCTTGAAATAACTTCTTTGGAAAGACTGTAGGATGCATGTAATCTGACTCTTTGCCCAACCAAACTTGTTTCTCTTTTCTGACCACACCCAACTCACAGTTTGGCTAGGGACAGAGTTCTAGGATCTTTCAGAACAATGTTTCACTCTTACAGTTTGATGAGTATTTTCACATCTGTCCTCAACTCAGTCTTTATTCTGATCTGCAAGTGGGAAAAATTCTCCTCAGCCTTAGGGTCAGCAGCTTGGCATGTTCTAGAGGCCATCTCTGGAGCAGCTGCCTCCTCTTGGGTGGGTACTTCGATGTTAATATTCAAGTGTTTCTTTGGTGAGAGAAATTTTTATTTATTGGAATATACCTTTCCCTCAGTAGATTATGGTCTATTGCAGTGGTTCTCAACCTGTGGGTCGAGATCCTTGGGGGGGGGGGGTGTCACATATCAGATATCCTGCATCAGATATTTACATTATGATTCATAACAGTAGCAAAGTTACAATTATGAAGTAGCAATGAAATAATTCTGTGGTTGGGGCTCACCACAGAGTGAGGAACTGTGTTAAAGGGTCGCAGCATCAGGAAGGTTGAGAACTGCTGGTCTATTGTAACTCAGTCAAGTGGCCGACTCATGGGTCTCTCCTCATGTCTCATATTTCAGTTTTGAGATGTCCATTTCTTTGGTTTTCAATTTTAGAGATTTTGGCTCTTTTAGTTACTTGTATACTGAGTTTCCAAGTTACTCATTTGGTTTTTCAGGGCTCCTGTTGAGAAGTTATTTTGAAATATTTTAAAAAATGCAAGATATTGTCTTCATGTTCATAGCTTGTTTTTGAGCGTAAAATCTTCCCCTAGATCGAGGAGGATGAAAACTAGAATATTTGAAAGTTCTTGCATGGTTTTATCAGTTTTCTTGAAGTCGTTACGTGTTAACACCCCCCAACTCTCCTCATGGGCTAACCTGCCCAGTCACACTAGTGTGTGCACTGTGGAATAGATGGGACTCCCAGGGTTGACTTTCAACTTACTCCACACTGTGTCGTGTCTGGACAGGATTTATCATTTGTGATAAAACCCTGTAAGCCTTCATAGTCCCAGTGAGAAGTGATCTTCATGCATATTTTCATTTCATTGTGCTTATTTTTAGTGGATTATGACCTCACAGTTTCACTTCTACCATATAAACATAGTAAATCCACACCTTCAGTTTTACAACAGGAGCGATCGTGGTGGGGCTGGCTGAGGTGAAAGGTAGTGCCCTCCTTACGCAGGGTTTACACATGAGCATTTTCAGGTGAGCTCTTAATCTGCTCTCAGCATGCCCTTTCATTATTTTATTGAAAAGCCTTTTTCATGTCAACTGGTGCTGTCATTGTTCAGGTCTTGTTTAGGCAGTCATATTGTTGAGATTTTTTAATTTTTTTTTAAAAATTTTTTTTGTTTTTTTTCGAGACAGGGTTTCTCTGTGTAGCTTTGCGCCTTTCCTGGAACTCACTTGGTAGTCCAGGCTGGCCTCGAACTCACAGAGATCCGCCTGGCTCTGCCTCCCGAGTGCTGGGATTAAAGGCGTGCGCCACCACTGCCCGGCTATTGTTGAGATTTTATGGGTGCTTCTTCCCTGTCACATCTAAAAGACACACTGTCACAGTAGACTTCCTGGCCTCTGGTTTTTAAGTCTTTCTGCTCCCTCTCTCATGATGCTCTCTGAGCCTGAGGTGTAGGGTTATGCTGTGGGTGTATCAGTTGGGGCAGAGCACTCTATGGTCCATTGTTCTCTGCATTTTGACCAGTTGTGGCTTTCTACAATGCTCTTTTTCTGTTGCAATAAGAAACTTCTTTGGTAAGGAGTTCATGCCAATGCAGATGGGGGAATCTCACGGGCCCCACTCCTGGATGAGTGACAGACAGTCAACTAGCCCCTTAATTGGTTATTCACCAGTGGTCAGCACTAAAAACATATACATATACGTACAAACCACACTAAATGGACATAGTTGGCTGTATTTGGGCATTTATTCACACACACACACACACACACACACACACACACACACACACACACTTAAAGAAAAAGAGGTCAGGAACTTGAGAGGTAGGGCTGGATGGAGCAGAGGGAAGGAGAAAAATGTAATTATATTTTAATTAAAATAAAATAAATGAATAAAAAAGTCTTTTCTTACATTCTCATTTATGACATTTCAGTAACATTGAGTTTATACCTACTGCAGCATTAATCAATGTCTTAGTTCTGAATTTTTTACTTGAGTATTGGTATATAGTTATCCCCACCCAAGCACAATGGCAGATTTAGAAATGTCTAGTTTGTCTTTAATCCTAAAGAGCACACAGTCTGGGAGAGAGCAACAAAACCAGGACAAAAAGTGGACCTGAGGAAAATAGATTGCTTGGAAACTGGTAGAGAACGCAGACATATTATTTAAAATTTCCTTTTCAAGAAAACTATACCCCCAATGTCTCAGCAGAGCACTTTTTGGTAGTATTTATAGGAGTATTGATAGAAGATATGACACCCTAACACAAACAGACAGAGAAGACTCTTCCAAAGGCTTCCCTGTAAAGCACAGGAGGTAGGGGGTCCGGAAGGGAACGCAGCAAGGAATGTCACCACACCGTGTAGTCAATACAATCCCAGAAGTAAACACAGGTGCCTGTGCCACAGAGGAAGAGTGGGGGGACTCAAAGGGGCTGAGGGAGGGTGTTAGGAGCTGGTGACAGTGCAGGGGGGCCTGGGAAGAACAAACAGCACCCACAGAAAGAGCACAGAGGTATACACAAGGTGGAGGAAGCAACTGGCCAAAGGCAAGGAAGTGCAGCACATGAGTGTGAGCGGGTGGACTGCAGGAGAGGCTGAGTGGGCAGCCGTGAAGAGTCCTCCTTCCTGTGTGAGGTCGAGTGCCATTGGACAGTTCCCTACATCTGCTCTATCCCCACTGTAAACATTGGCTGCGTGAGGGGAAGCCTGTGAGTGATGTACCACCCGTGCAGAGTAGGCCTAGAGAAAGTTAGGATGCTGAGGCCTGAAAAGCAAGAACCCTAACTTTTTCAGTATCAAGAACACAGCGATAAAATTTCTTTGGGGCGAGGTAAAAGATCAAAAGATACAGGAAGAGGAAACAGAGATGACTGGAAATGCCTGCATTGTGTGGGGCCCTGCACCAAAAGAGTGAGTCATGAGTCTACACGTGGACTTGCCCTTGTGCAAAGAGGGGGCAGCTGAGTGGCACCACAGACTGGAAGATACTCATTAATTGTTTTTTTTTTTTTTTTTTTTTTTTTTTGGTTTTTCGAGACAGGGTTTCTCTGTGTAGCTTTGCGCCTTTCCTGGAACTCACTTGGTAGCCCAGGCTGGCCTCGAACTCACAGAGATCCGCCTGCCTCTACCTCCCAGTGCTGGGATTAAAGGCGTGCGCCACCACCGCCCGGCTGATATTCATTAATTGTAAAAGGGAAAAGAGAAAAGGTGTGACCTTAAATATCTAAGGTTAAGGGAAAAATTAAGTAGTATTTTTTTTCACAGTGGTTAAAAAATGGCTGTGGAGGTTAATTAAGAACATAAACATTGGGGCTGGAGAGCATGTTCAGAAGGTAAGAGTGCTGGTTACTCTTCCAGACGGTTGCAGGTTAGTTCCCCGCACCCACGTAGGGCAGCTTGCAACAACCGCAATTCTACTGGCCTCCAAGGGTACCCATATGTCTTCACACACACACACACACACACACACACACACACACACACACACACACACGTGTGAGCATGAACAAAATAAAAATAAATCTTTAAATAGAAAAGAACATAGACATCCTTGTAATTAGATAACAAAGGAAAACATGGAATTAGAAAAAAATATGTGCAGTGTAATTATGATGATATAAATAAATGTATCCACAGTTAAGTCTTAAAGAAAGGTCTAGAATACTGGTTATGCTCAGATCATGGCATATTTTATTTTTTCATTTTGTTAACTTTCTGTAATGTGGCTATGCATCTTACAACAGAAGAATGTATATAATAAAACAATAATTCTTTAAAATCTCAAAACCTAGTTCGACTGGCTGGGTCTTTTCTGAGATTTCCAAACTCAGGGCTGGCCCTGGCCTGCCCTCGGCCCTTCCAGTCTTTTTCATTCCTGGGGCCTATCAACCTATCTGGGGAAGCATGGGCGGGGCCACTCCAGGAACCAGGCCCCCTCCCTGGGGTGGGGCAGGTAGGTCCCAGCTTGGGAAGTTGGCTCTTAAAATCCAAGGAAACAATTAAATCAAGACTTTATAGCTTTTTACTCAGTGAGAGAACAGGGTAACTCCCAGAAAGCACTGGAGGCCTGTTTCCCACACTGTGCTGTGGAGGGTTCAAGAAGCTCCAGGATAGGGCTTTTGAGGCTGTGGTCCCTCAGGGACCTGCAGGCCACAAGGAAGTAATGCCAGGGGGCCCAGGTAAGTTAGAGTCAGATAGGCCAGATGATCAATTTAGGAGATTAAATAAAATAAAGAAATAGATGGTTTTGAGAACAGCTTTCTACAGCTTGGTCTGTTTCCTTGTCTGCACAGTTAGAATACAGGGCCTCTCAAAGGCAGGGACCTCCACCCCGTGTCTCCTTGCACAAAGGCAGGTGGACAGTTTTACTGTTTCTGGAATGATCCTTTGCACGCATGGGTGGAGAAATACCTTTGCCTCAGGAATAATGTAGGAGCGATCTTCAGGTTCTTGGAACCCTGGGGTCAGACACGTGGGTGTGAAGTTTCCTCCATTTCTGGCCAGCTGGGTGGTTTGAGAACGAAATACTGAAGTAGTTCCAAAGCCCAGCTCTCATCTTTTTCCCCCCATGAGAAAAACAAGGACTGTCACCTAGCCCTTCCCAGAGGATGGGAGAAGACAGTAATGGACGTTCCTGACTGTACCTGGGCACAGGTTCTTAGAGGGCCTGTCAGAAGTTGTTTATCAGAGGCAACTCTTAAGGGCAAGCCCTGGTCAGCCAAAGGATAACTGGACACTCAGTCTGAGCTGCCAAAATGGAGCCCTTAAATCTCGTCTGCCTGCTTCATCCCTGTCTTGATCCCTGGAGTGCCGCTGAGATGCTGGAGAAGAGCCTGTTTTCTCTAGCTGCGGAAAGAGGCCACAAGACTCAGGCGGGTGAGGCTGCAGAGAGCTCGGTCAGTGATGTACTTACTTGTCTTTTGAGCATGAGGACGGGAGTCCCCAGAATGTGTGTAAAAATTGCTGGGCGTGACGGCACACACTTGTAATCCCCGCACTGGGGGAACTGGAGACAGGTAGATCTTCAGGCTTGCGGGGACAGCCAGCCTATTCACCAACCACAGGCCAGCCAGAGACTCTGTCAAAAGCAAGTGGACGGAGCCGGAGGGATGGCACCCAAAGTTGTCCCATGACCTCCACAGGCACAAATCCATGCGTACAGGTGCATTAGCACACACACTTCTACCCAGGCATTCCCACCCGCAACCCCTCCACACACATGCATCAAACAGGGAATGGTGATCTGAACTACTTCTTTTTAAACACTGACCTCCACAGGCTCCCTGTGCGACACTAATACCGAGTATCACTAAATGCACATAACAGGCAGGATTTCTTATGTTTTCCTTACATGTTGCATGTGATTTGTTCCAAGGCCATGCCCTGGGTGTGTTACACATGAAGAAACACAGAAGGACAAGGAGTTCAGTTACTTGGTCACGAACACAGAATCATCGGATCCGGCTTGCGTGGCTTTCCATCTCCAAGCTCGACTGTTTTTGGTGAGATGTGCCCAAGGCTCCTCGGGGAGGGTCTTTCTGAGGAACCAGACACTTACACTTCACCTCTATAGTCCTCCTCTTGTGTGCTCATATGAACCCAAAGAGACAGCTGAGGAACTCTTCCACCAGCTCAGAGATATTAGTGTCTGTGACCCAGCATGCTCATCTCAAAGCCACAGGGGCTACAGGTTACTGTATTTTAGTGTGGACATAGGATATGGGAAATGTGTCACCAGAGAGATGGAATGGAGTGGGAGAGTGGGGTAGAGGTAGACACTTCAGGTGCGGTATAGAGATAGGATGCGTGTTAGAAACTAAGAACGTCATATTTGTTCTTCAGGGGTCCCTGATGTACACTCTGCTTCAAGATTCCAGTATCTATTATTCTCAAGCCTTATGGTAAGTCTCCAGTTTTGTGTTTTTAGTGTAATTATTGCAGAATGATGGGCAATACGATAGGCAAGTCTGACTTGGTACCATGGGCTTGTAATCTGGAGGCTGAGGCAACAAGACCATACATTCGTGGCCTGTCTGAGCTACATAGTGAGTTCAGAGCCAGCTTGTGGCAATGTAGTGAGACTTTGTCTCAAAAACAGAAACAAAACACCAAAAAGGCTGAGGACATAGCTCAGTGGTAGGGAATTCACCCGATCTGGTTCAATTCCCAGTACCACAAGTGAACATGTGAGACACAAAGAAGAATGTTACAGTCAGCAGCACTCAGCTAACCTCAATCTTTCAACAAAGAGACCAGCTGTGGTCTGGTGTGTGTACATATGAGTTATAGCATGCATGGATGTGTAATGTCTTTTGGCTCAAACCTGTGGATAAAAAAAGCTCACAGAGGCTTCACTTTAAACTGACAAAAGATGAAATTTAAAAGCTAGCCAGAAAACACCTTATGAAATTCGATCCCAAATGCAAAGTGGGAATCCTGTTTGACACCGTAGACACATGCCAAGTCAACTTTTCCAATTCACAGCTGCTTAAGGAAAATCATTCTGGAAGCATCCAATACTCACATCCTGGTCTAGACTTCACTTCTCTTCCAGGAACTTGAATCTATTCCTGCATCAATGTCTAGAATCTTCCATGTATAGACTAAGCAGATCTCCTCCTCTTGGTTGGGTGAATGGCTAAAATCATGGGGAAATGTTGAGATCAGTGTGGAATTAGTGATGTACTCAATCCAAAGCAGAGCCTGTCTATAGTTTATATCCCAAGGGCTGGTCTGCATTAAAACCTCTTAAGACACCAGAACACATTTTCTATTGATGGCATCAACAATGATAATGGCAGCGTTTCCTCTGCCTTAGAGATATTAAAGCAATGTCGCAGATCATATCCTAGAGTCAGCGACACACAGCGCTCTGCCTTAGTTTGAAGGTGCTCTCAAGAGTATGTGCTGAAATTGAATCTTCAATGCCACAGCGTTGGGAAAGGGGACTGTGGTTAGGACAGGAGAGAGAGCTCCACTCCTGTAAAGGTTTATTGCTATCAGTGAAGGTATGGAATGTATAAAAGAGAATTAAGTTTAAGTTGTAGCACGGGGCTCGACTTGTATGCTTGTTTGTTTTTGTCAACTTGACATAAACCTGGGAAGAAGGACACTCAGTTGATTGGCACTCCATCAGATTGTCCTGTGAGCATGTCTATGAGGGCATTTTCTCAATTAAAGGTTGATGTGGGAGGGTCTAGCCCACTGTGGGTTGTACTGGGTTGTATAAGAAAGCAGGCTGAGCACGCCAGGGGAAGTAAGCTAGCAAGTAGCATCTCTCCATGGCCTCTGCTTCAGTTCCTGCCTCCAGGGTCCTGCCCTGACTTCCCTTTGTAATGGACCAAAAGGCTGTGAAATGAAATAAACCCTGTCTCTCCAAGCTGTTTTTGGTCATGGTGTTTGTCACAGCAACAGAAAGCAAACTCAGGCACTTTGCTAGTGTGAGGCCCTGAATTCAATCTCCAGAACCACACACACACACACACACACACACACACACACACACACACACACACATATCTCCCACACAAGTCCAGCCCTCTCTTATGAGCTTGCACTTTCCCCAGCCCTTAATGTTCTACTCTCACCCTTCTGCCATTAGACGACACAGCAAGTCATCCTGATCTTGGAGTCCCAGTGTCCAGAACTATGAGAAACAGATTTATGTTTAGAATCTCCCCAGTCTGTAGTATTCCATAGCACAAAACAGACTGTGATGACTCCTGTGTGAGGTGAAGAGTACCTCACGGTCATGATGAAGAACCTGAGAAACTACTGATGACCTAATATAGTAAAGAAACTGGCATATTAGTTTTACAATTTTAATTTGAAACTTTTTATGGTACAGAGAATTGAAATTTTAAACCATTTAAGAGACTATAATTAACTAAGTTTATATGTCGACTTTGAAGGGTGTATTACTGTACTACAGCCTAATCTATTGGTCAATGTAGATAGATATTTATTTCTCTCTTATTTGGTAAGTCAGACAGAAAGTGGTCCACTGTGCCGCCTATCATATTTGCTCACGTCTCATTGGCTCACACTCAGTCACATCATCATAGGTAGCTGCAAGGGAGTCTGTAAATGCAATCTGTGCTTGGGGTTAAAAGTTGAATCAAAAACTTAGCAGTTTTATGGAAAAGTAAGAAGGGTGAGGATTCACAGTAGGAAGCAGTTGGCAGCTACTCACCATGGATCTTATGAGAATTGTCTTTCACTAGATTTCTTAGTTCTAGTAATTTCAGGAGTACAGGTTTGTCCTGTAATTTTTTTGAAGATCATCTCTAGTAAGTGTTTTAGGAAATTTTTTTTATAAATTTTTTTGTAAATTACTTTATAAAATTAGATATTTAGGAGGACTTACTATGTCAAACTTTAGTTATTTCAATATTAAAGAGAAAATGAAATGGATTAATCTTATTTTTATACAGAAATCACTAGATATCAATAAGATGTAGCTGTGTGGGGGCATGCCTGTCATTCTGTCACTTAGGAAGCTGAAGCAGAAGGACTATTGGATTGGGCCAGCCTGGGAAATAGCAAATTTCAACCAAACTTGACTACATTAAAAAAAAAAAAAAGGTATGAATTCAATATAAAGGCTTAGGAGAACTTAGGTTTCAAACATTTTGACTTCAACAATTTGAATATTTATCAAAACAAGAAAATGTAAGAGGTTGTCTGCATCAACAAAGCCTTCTTTAGGTATTACAGTCCCAAGTGACAGTGTTGGGGCCTGTGTTAGCTTGCTGGATACTGCTGTAACAGGCCACCTGAGGCTGAGTAGCTCATAAAAAACAGTTATTTTTTCACTGCTTTGGAGATTTGGAAATCTATAGCAAAAGGAGCCAGGAAGGCTGATTGTCTGGGAGGGGATGGTCTCTGTTTCTAATAAAGTTTCTTGAAAACTGCATCGGGGATGGTCTCTGTTTCTAATAAAGTTTCTTGAAAACTGCATCCTTGGGAGGGGAAGATGTGCTGTCTTTACAGGCTGGAAGGCAAAAGAGTCTAGCAAACATACTCCCAATATGAAGCCACTTTAAGAGTGGCTGGGGATGTACCTCATCTGGTTGAGTGCTTGCCTAGCATGCAGGAGATCCTGAGTTCAACCCCTGCACTGTCTAAACCTGGTGCTGTAACTTCAGCCCTTGAGAGGATGTTGTTTATTTTTGGTTCAAGGCAAGATCCTGTCTCAAAAAATAAAACAAAACAACCCAAAACCAAAAATAACAGCAATAACAAAACAAACAAACAAACAAACAAACAAAAACAAAAATCCCCCACCCAAACAGAAGAAAATAAAACCATCTAGCCCTATATGGAGCCCTTATAACTTAATCACATCTTCAAAACTCTATCTAAATTTTGTAGAGGAAACATTCAGACCACAGCAGAGCTTATGGTTTGGTTTCTGTTATGACCAGAGAAGCCTAGCCAATACTTCACAAGCCGCTTTCTTCTTCTTTTCTTTGTTTTGAGACAAGGTCTGGTATGACCCAGGGCAGATTTAAATTTATTATGTAACTGAAGGTGGCCTTGATCTGTTCATTCCCTTTCCCCAACTCTCTGGTGCTGGGATTTCAGAGACAATTTGTCCTTGCACCTACTCCATAGACCAGGTTGTTCTCAAAGTCATGATCCTCCTGCCATAACCTCCTGAATTCTGGGATATGTGTCAACACACTCAGCTCCACCTCATACTTTTGTCTCAGCACTATAGGTCTTGTATGCACATTTGTAAAATTAACATACTTTCCCTGTACAGAATAATGGGTTTCATCTCCCTGGTGCCATAAGGTGCATCTCTGAACTGTAACTTCCACATTAACTGTTTTAGAGGTAGCTCTTGGCAGCCATGGTAACTGATTGGTCCAGTGGAGGGTCCCTGGCCCAAGCTAGGCTAACCAACCAGTCAACAAAGTGAAGAGTGCCCCAGACTCGTAGACCAAGGATCTGAGAATGGCTTTCTTGTATTGTGCTGACTAGAAGGCACAGAAAATGGTTTCTTAATTAAGCTGATGGGGAAGAGAAACAAACAGAAAACAGAGAACATATCTTTCTAGTCAGTTCCAAAGACTGGGTCAGCTGCACATTGCCCTGAGTCTTGAGAGAAATCCGTCACAGTTATAATTCATTCTTCCCTTTATAAACAAGCTACAGCCAGTTTCTATTGATTGTAGCCTAAATAAATCTATCTAACACGCATGAAAATACATTAAACTCATTCTTTGAAGTGAACTTATGTGTTATGTTTTCAATAAGTAGAAAATCCCAGTGTAGAATTGATCTCTGAGTTATGGGCCCTGATAAGTCTGTAAAATCAAATTTAACTAAAGCCTAACTCTTTGGGTAATTTTACTCTGATAATCCCTTATAGATGCCTCAGATTGACTTGAGTATAAGAAAGGTATAGCCAATCAATGATGACAACTGTGTAGCATCTCATTACGATGGGGGTAACTTATAGGAAGCCATCCAAGGCCCCACCACATGCTCTCCAGCAGAGACTGTTAGCTCCCCATCCTTTTCCAACTGAAGTTATGTTTTCCATTTCCTCTTGAAGTTATGAAACCACAGAGACAGTAGTAAACAATGTGTTGGGTTCCCTGGAGCTGGAGTTACAGATGCTTGTGAGCCACCCAACATGGGTGCTGGGAACTGAACTTGGGTCCTCTGGAAGAGCAGCAAGTGCTCTTAACTGCTGAGACATCTTACCAGCTCATTGCTTTGAAATTTTTTGTTCCTACCTTTCATAGGCAGTCAAATGTTCTTTGCTCCCTTTTATGTTTTGTGTTTCTTTAGAACTGATACTTAAACATTGTGAAACCACTTAACTTTGACATATTTATGTTCTCTTTTGTTCGATTATAACTTCTTGAGGACATGGCTGCTCGTTGCATATCTTTGCTTTGTCTATAGAGATTAATAAAATTCATCCAATATTTACTATTAATTTTGGCTTAATTAATTTGAATTCCAGAAGTGGGTGTGACCTTTTCCCCTTTCCAAGAAATTAGAAAAGGATAAACAGGGGACCATGCAGATAGACTCATCAAACCATAATCTAAAATGATGTTCACTCCTTAGGGAATACTAATGCTATGAATGTTTTTACAGATTTTGAGGTATAATTGACTTCTAATAATCAGTACATAATTACCCAGGCATGGTGGTACATGCCTGTAATCTCACCTACTTAGAAGACTGAGGCAGGGGGATTGCAAGTTTGAGATTTTTCTGGGCTAAACAGAGAATTCAAGACTATGCTAGACAACTTAACAAGATCCTGTTTCAAAAATAAAAATTATAAAAGGATGGGAATGAAGCTCAGAGGTAGAGCATTTGCCTAGCATGTACAGGGCTATGGGTTCAATCTCAGTACTGCAAAAACAAACAAATCAACAAATAAGACATTTGATAATATTTGATATTAAATATTTGATAGTATTTGATTTAGTACACACCACTAAACCATTGCTTTAATCAAGATAAAAAAAATCAAACCACAAGACCCCCAAAGTTTCCTTGCACACCTTCTAATTTCTGCCTTACTCCTACTCAAAGCAACAACTGGTGTTTTATGCCACTGCCATTTGTAGCTGGAGTTTCTCTCTGGGTCCCGCCAAGCCCCAGCAGTCCGACAGCCCACTTATAAAATAAACACACAGATGCTTATATTATTTACAAACTGTATGGCCGTGGCAGTCTCCTTGCTAACTGTTCTTATATCTTAAATTAACCCATTTCTATAAATCTACACCTTGCCACGTGGCTCATGGCTTACCGGCATCTTCACATGCTGCTTGTCATGTGTCTCCCCCACTTGTTGTAGTGTCTCCCCCACTCAGCCTTCCTGTTCTCTCAATTCTTCCTTCTGTTAGTCCCGCCTATACTTCCTGCCTGGCCACTGGCCAATCAGTGTTTTATTTATTGACCAATCAGAGCAACACATTTGACATACAGACCATTGCTGTGGGATGTATGGCAAATGTGTTGCTAATTAATCAATAAAACACTGATTGGCCGTTGGCTAGGCAGGAAGTATAGGCGGGGCAAGGAGGAGAATAAAGCTGGGAAGTGGAAGGCTGAGTCAGAGAGACACTGCCAGCTGCCACGATGAGAAACAGCTTGTGAAGATGCCGGTAAGCCACGAGCCATGTGGCAAGGCATAGATTAATGTAAATGGATTAATTTAAGCTATAAGAACAGTTAGCAAGAAGCCTGCCACGGCCATACAGTTTGAAAGCAACATAAGTCTCTGTGTTTACTTGGTCGGGTCTGAGAGGCTGTGGGACTGGCAGGTGAAAGAGATTTGCCCTGACTGTGGGCCAGGTAGAAAAACTCCAGCTACAGACCATCCCACGCAGCCATTTTTTATTTTTTAAAAAAATTTTTATACTAATGGACACATTCCATATGTACTTTTAAAAATCTACTTTTTTCCAAATTAGCTTCATTGAGAGGCATCTATGTTGCTAACGATGCCAATAACTCATTCTTTTATAGTGCTGAGCAGTATTTCATCCTGTGGCTATGTAATAACTTGCTTCGCCATTTTCCTCCTCATGGCCATTTGAGTTGTTTCCAGTTCTCACTCTTGTAAAGAGTTGCTTGTGTGCCTTTCCTTATCATGTGGAAATAAGAATAGAATGGTTGAGTCACATGATATCTAGATAAGATATTTCAAGAAAGTACCAAAATGAACTCTCCATTTTCATCACCACTGAGTGTTTTGGCAGCTCCATCTTCTCCACTTGGTCATTTAAATCCTTTAATTTCCTCTATTCTAAAAGGCGTGCAGTGATATCACACTTTAGTTTTAATTTGCAGTTGCTCAGAAATGATCATGCTGAACACTTATAGTGTACACTGTGTGAGATGTATTGCTGTGATTGGTGTAATAAAAAGCTGAATGGCCAACAGCTAGGCAGGAGAGAATCAGCAGGGCTTCCAGGCAGAGAGAGAACTTTGGGAAGAAGAAAGATGGAGTCATGGAGTCACCAGCCAGATGCGGAGGAAGCAGGATGGGCAGTTTGGAGATGAGGTAATGAGCCACATGGAAAATCGAAGATTGAAAAATATGAATTAATTTAAGTCATAAGAACTAGTTAGGAACAAGTCTAAGTAAGGCTGAGGTTTCATAATTAATAAGTCTCCATGTCATTATTTGCAGGCTGACAGTTATGACAAGAAAGTACTACTACAATCACCTTTTCAAATCATTACATGCCATTGATGGCTTCGTCTGGGACACTGTATCCCATTTAAAAGACTAGATTGTTTTCCTATGGTTGAATTTTGACTTTCCCTGTGTACTCTGGATGTAACAACCTTCGTTAGGACAGTCCTTATACGTCAGACACCAATCTCACTTCACACTTCCATTACACTCAGCCACTGTATTAGTGACTTTTTGGTTGCTGTGATAAACACTGTGACCAAAAGCGACTTATGGAAGAAATAATTCTTTTTTGGCTTATGATTCCAGAGAAAGAGAGAGAGACAGAGAGAGAGACAGAGAGACAGAGACAGAGAGACAGAGACAGAGAGACAGAGAGAGACAGAGAGACAAAGAGAGACAGAGAGACAAGAGACAGAGAGAGAGAGAGACAGAGAGAGAGAGAGAGAGAGAGAGAGAGAGAGAGAGAGAGAGAGAGAGAGAGAGAGATGTGTGAGGGCAGGGGTCAAAACGCAGGACGGGAGTTAGCAAGATTATACCCACTGTGGAGGAAACTGCTGATTAGTGTCCGCTGTTGCGGAAAACCTTTTGCAATTAGCTGGACAAGCTGAAGTTTTGCATACCGTGAAGGTACATTCCATTCCTAGGGCCAGGTCTTAGCAAACACTCACACATGTACATCTAAATATGAGTCCACAAGTGCAAGAATGTTCCCACCAGGACTGTTGGTGATAACCGTCCACCCGATAACCAGCCCATCCTCATCGATGGTAGTAGAATGCAGGCATGTCGGTTTGGTTGGACAATGCTGTATCCGCAGAGAAAATGAGCTGTGTTCAGTGACTGGATAGATCTCATCAATCTAATGTTGGGGAGGAGAACAAGACACACAACATTCAAAACAAGCAGGAACACGCTGTTGCTTAACAACGTGTATACAAAAGATAAAGACTATGAAGAAAAGCAAAGAAAGGGTCAGGGGATCTACAGAGGTGTGGAAAGGGTTGTTGTCTGATGCTCCTTTAGATTACATGTACTTTGTGCAATGTCTGCATATAAGATATATTTCATAATAAAAAAGGGGGAAAGTAGGAATAGACTAGATAAAGGAAAAGATGTGCACTCCAGGCGGAAGGCAGAAGTCCACAGGGAAGAGGTATGCGGAGCTTGAGGCATGCTAACAGGATGGAATGATTGATGGTGAAATGGTGTGGCGAGGAGTGGCCAAAGGAACGGAAGCAGGCAGGGACCCTACAGAAAGAAGGGTTATGTAAGTCCTGCGGAGGAATCTGGACTTCATCCTGGGGGCAGTGGGGAGCCACTGCCATATATAGGCTGAGGAGAGATGGAATCAGACCTGCGTCTTCAGAAGAAGCCTTTGACCACGTCTTGGAGGATGTGCCTCATGGTCCCCAAGTGAGTGGTAGTGAGGTGGGGAGTAGAGGGTTTGAGTCTGAAGGGTGTTGCTACTGCAGGTGGCATTACCCCGAGCTCTGCCTGCATCCAAGAGGCTGTGAGCACACAGCTTCAGTCCACTTCAGTAGCACTGCTCTCGGAGCCCCTGGACCAATGGCCCTCCTCGGCTGCTGCTGATACAGTGGGACTTGTCACTTCTTAATCACAGAGTCATTGAGGACTGGGGCAGATTCTCCTGTCCTGTTGTCTTTAACATCAGCCAGGCTAATATTTGATTGAAGAAGAAGAGGATCATCCCTGATCCTAGACACCATCTCATTTAGATTTTGGGTATTTTAGAGCAAAGAAGAAAAAAGAATAACGGGTTGGAGGGTCTGAAAACAGTTAATGACTGCTGAAAGTTAACCCTGTGTAGGCACCATCTGATAACCTAATAATCTAGTAATACTGCATGTGATGTTTAGCATACCGCTAAAATGACTTTGTTCTGTCTGCAATAATAATAGAGCATCTGGTCAGTGCAAGGTTTTCTCAGCGTTGGGGGCTCCTGTGTTCAAGTTGGGAACTAAACTCCCTAGATAGATCCTACACACACTCTTAGGTTCTCAGTTCAAGATGAATTATACAGAAAAGGACCATCTGAAATCTCCTGATTATCTTGTAATTTTAATTATACATGAGGGATTTCTACCCCCCCCATAGCATAGATAGCCACTGATATTGTTGCCACTAGATTTATTTTTTAAAAATAAAACAATCTAAACACACACATATATTATATAGTGAAATGGTATAGGTCAACTTAATACATTCTAAACTCAAAAACAAGAAAATTTCCCTCATATCTGCTTTTGAGGAGTTTTAGCTTGCTATGAGATGTCTTTTCCACTGCAAAAGATTATTTATTTATGTCTCATGTTCTATGTTGGAATTCCTTTTGCCTCCTGCAGACATTAAAACAAGATTTATTTGTATTATTTTGAAGTGTGTGTGTGTGTGTGTGTGTGTGTGTGTGTGTGTGTGTGTGTACATGCATATGAGTGCATGTCCCTGCAGAGGCCAAAAGAGGGCATCAGATCCCCCAGAGCTGGAGTTATAGGGGATGGGAGCTCTCCCATGGGAGTGCTGGAAAGTGAACTCAGATCCCTTAGAAGAGCAGGAAGTGTTATCAACCACTGAGTTATCTTTCCAATCCCCTTTTATTTCTTTTTCTTTTCAATGAATCTGTTGTCTTGTCCCATACTAAAAAGGAAGCCCAAAACAGTTCAGATCCAGGCCAGAACTATTTATTCAGACAATCTTTACCATGAGCCAACGTGTGCTGAATAACTGTTGAGCATAATTTGGTGCCTGCAACCCTGATTGCCGTGACTAATCTCTGTTCAATCCAGTCTGAACACAGTGTTCCCCTGTTCACACTACAGCCACCTCCAGACCACGCCTGCAAGCAGAGGGTGGGATGGTCTTCACAGACAGGTGATTCTTGAACATTGACCTGACCAGGAAGTGTTGGCTGGTGGTCATGACACCATCCGTCAACATTCTAAAGGTGGCAGGGTCATTTGAAAGCCAGACTCAGGGTGGCCTGCTGTGGGACTGTCCTCCTTGACTGTTTAGACCAGAGTAATAAAAGATGCCACTGTAGCACATCAGAAAGTCGTATGTCATGGGGGAGAATAAATGAATTAAATTGTGAAATGAGCCTTAGGAATTAAGAGCTGAGGACATCCCCAAGACACGTGTATCCTGGGCCAAACAAAACTGGCTCAGGATGAGCAGAGCCTCAAACATCCAGTCCTGAGGGCTACAGATTGGGTGTCCCAACATGTCTTCCTCAACGTCAGTGGCCGAGGGGCACCCCCTTTGCCTGCTACAATAGCTGTAACACGTCTGTCTGTGTTCTGCACACACTCGGCCCCTTCCAGTCCTTTCCTGCTCCATCTTCTCTCTTTCCACCTGTGATTTTAGAGCTCCTTGTGCAGAGCAGGCCTGGCCCAGGTGCACCATTGCGCTCACCGGCCTTGCTTGGAGGAATGCTCTTCAGAGCTTCATTCAGTGCCTGATGCAGGAAGTCCTGTCTCCTGGAACCCCTGGGCAGGTGTTGTCTGTCTTCTCTCAGTCTTCCCCCTTTTGCTAACTCTGAAAAACGCTTCCAGAGCGTTCTTACGGCTTTGCTGCGGTGGAGGGAAAAGCTGCTTTGTCCCTCCAACATTATTGACATTGAACATCAAGGACCCTTGTGGGCCTGTGACAAGCTGTTGGGGGACACTTTACAACACTGTTAGCAAAGGAAAACTAATGTGGCAAGTGGAGACAGCGGAAGTGTTTTGCCTTTTAAAATCATAGTTTAAAAATGTATTAAGTATCTCTTTACTAGAAAATGTGGCAAGGACATCTCTCAAAGGACATTCCATAACTTTTCTAAGGAAAATTTATTTTTATCAGTTTTAATGATATGTGTTTTACACACACACACACAATCACTCACAAAGGCTAGAGGTGTTGGATTCCTCTGGGGTGAGCCACATACCTGACACACATACATGCTAGGAACCTAACTTGGATCCGCTGCAAGAGCAGCAGACTTTCTTAACTGCCGAGCCGTCTCTCCAGCACCAATTCTCCCCTTTTTAACAGAAGAGGGTGAGGTAAGGGAAATTGCCATGAAGATGTTAGCTTTCTTTTTCCTTTCATGATAGCACATGATCTAGACAGCAAGGATGAGTCCACACTTACTGAGAAGAAAGAGAATCCGAGGTAAGTGGGTATGACCAAAAGATAGGCAAGGGTCCATGAAGGGTTGCATGTAAACGTTTAGGAAAGACGGGGAGGCGGGGCTGCAGGTGTCACAGGTAAAACAGTTAAAAACAAAGCAAGTTTGAAATGCTGTGACCTAAATCAGTCCACTGACTGACAAACACAAATGCACACTGAGCCACCCAGCAGGCACACCTGGCAGGTATGCCAGGCCTTACAGGTGTAGGTCATGGGAGTACAGGGCTGTGGAGCAATCCCAGTTCCAACTGGGATGAGATTCGAGAAATACATACAGTGTGCCTTTAATGGAATCTCCTTTTCATGAGGGAGATGACAGGTGGATGAAGAGCCGTGGCTAACAGATTAGAACACGGTTTAACTCTACACACAATCATTCGTCCATTGACTGAAGACTTATATACTTCTCCACTTTCTATTTTTAATTATGTGTATCCACGCCCCCCACCCCTGTGTGTGTGTGTGTGTGTGTGTGTGTGTGTGTGTGTGTGTGTGTAGGTGCTCTCAGAGTCCAGAAGAGGGCACCAGATCCCCTGAAACTGATGTTACAGGTAGTTGTGATGTGGGTGCTGGAAATCAAATTTGGGTCTTGTGGAAGAGCAGCAAACGTTCTTAACTGATCAGCCATCTCCCCAACCCACATTCCTTCACTTTCCGGAGGATGTATTTAGGCACAGCAGGGTTCACAAGCACAGTGATTTGTATATGGGTCGCCTCTCCCCAGGAGCAGTCAGAACTCATCGTCTAGATGCAGGAGGGTCCTGCACTCTTTAGATTAATCCACGGACAACAGCAAAACCCAAGGCTGGAGCCCACAGATGGCAAGAACAGGCTGGTAAGCAAAATTGTCTTTTTGTTTTCCTTTGAGCTGCGCCAGCCCAGGGCTGTGTGACTTGGGATAAATAATTTACCTTGCTTCCTTATCAGATTCCTTATCTACAGACAGGGAACTCACTGGATTTTATGCACTTGCCACTGCCCACCTGCCCTGTCACAGTAGACTGGGATCCTGGCAGGCCAGATCAACTCAAATTTCCCCCCAGCCCAATTCCAATGCACTTGAGTTATGGCTCCCCCATGCTTTTGATCTAGCTACCAGGATGCTGCCTCTGTTGGAGAACAGCCACATTCAGGGCCGGGGAGGATAAAAGGACTCGGAAGAGATGATCAAGATGGCAGCCAGGATCCTGACAGAGATGTCTGGGAAACAGCTCCTGGAAAGGAGACGAGGAGACCCCGTAGTGATAGCCAGCGCGCACACGACCTAGGAAGTCTGGAAAGGGGCAGGGTAGGTTTGGATACCGTTGAGAAATATGGTTGAAAAGAAAGACAAGCTGAGACAAGCAACAGGTTTAAGAAAAGTGAAAACAGACTCACAGTGGTTTGAGGGGAGAAGGAAGAAGCCTTCAGGGAGGGTTTAGTGTGGGTGCTGGAGGGGGAGACGCAGCCACCCGGAGTAGTTGGTCAACCAGTAGCTGCTACATTGGCGAGTGGGCCCTGAGAGGCGGTGCAGCGCCGGGGTTAAGTCCAGAGTTCTGGCTAATTTGGGGCAAATGATGGAAGATCTACTAAGCCTCATTTGCTTCCTGTGTGAACGGCGGGAGTGATAATACCCATTTTCATGGTCAGAAATGAATATTAATACATGCAAAGCACTTACAATGCTTCCTGGCTCACAGCGAATGTTCAAAATGTTAGGTCTGGCAATAACGGTAAAACGTCTCAGCTGTCTTTGAGTATTATGATGGAAAGCTCGAGGTCAAGTCTCTCATACAGTAATAGAAAATGAGGAGGCGGAGGTGATTAAACTGACCCGGGGCATATTTGATTTCAACTTCTGTTTTTATTCTCTTTTCCTCAGAAGAATTTACTTGAAAATTAACCAAAATCTTTGGTTAATAAAATCTTACACATCTACCATATTAGATATTTTTCAAGACCCTAAAAGGTATTTTCTAGATCAATACTCTAAATACTGTGAAAATAGTTTATATGTCTACGTTTGCTAAATATAGTATATAAACAATTTCAAATTATTTTGATGGATTTCAATTTGCAGTTTTAGTTGGAAGATGCTAAATTTACATCATCATCTCTCGTGATTTTAGGAAAAAAACTAATGAAGCCACATTCACTTATTTAAAAAAATTGAAATGGGAGGGGGAATTAGGATAGCTAATTTCTTTTTCCATTTAAGAAATGGGATGAGTCTGGGGGTGGCTAACGACTTGGGAGGGTTACGGGTGCGTCTGCCCTGAGGCGTTGTGCGATCAGGCTGATTTCCTCACTCCACTTGTCAAGCTAGAGAACCAGGACTTCAAACCTCCCTGGGCATCAGGCAGAACCTGTGGTGCTTCCGAAAGGAGATGCTCCAGGTTGGTTAGCTCAGTGTCCTTTAGTGTTTTGCTTGGTTTGGGAATGTGGGACTCCTATCTTCTCATTCCTAAACTGGACCGTGGAATTGGTAACAGGAAGGGCACTTGAAGTGGGATGCTAGACAAGATCTGGAATTCACTTCTGAAAAGTCCAGAAATTCTTTTTTCCTTCTGTTCTTTGTTTATAGCATGCTGTCTTAAAAAAAAAAAAAAAACAAACCAAACCAACGGGAGTGTGGTGGCTGCTAGGTAGGTGACTTGGATTGTGTAGTTTCTGTCTATAAGG
This sequence comes from Peromyscus eremicus, assembly GCF_949786415.1. Lineage (NCBI taxonomy): Eukaryota > Metazoa > Chordata > Mammalia > Rodentia > Cricetidae > Peromyscus > Peromyscus eremicus. The sequence goes on along the minus strand of NC_081428.1, from coordinate 6,528,779 downwards.
GTGCGGGCTATGGGCAAACCTGAGGAATGGAAATGTTGAAAACCCAGGCATCACAGGTTGTATTCAACACCTTCATCTCTGGTGGCAGGACACTCTAAATGGTCTGTGGAGGAGGTGACAAAGGTAGTCTCCATTTGTGCTTTACAAAGATGTCTAATGCCATTGAGTATGACCAACATCTTGGCTTGTGAGGTGGGGGGCGGGGGTGAGGTCCAGAAGTGTAGGTAATGAACCTACTTTTCAGACTGTTGGGCCCCAAATTGTGTTTCTACATGCCTACGACCTTGGACTAATTAAATTATCCTTGCATGTTTATATTTGCTAATACCTAAAATAGAGTGAATACGCTTTGCTTCACAGAGCTGGTGTGAGAACACTTGCAACAGCCTTAGTGTGCCAGATACAGATAGTGAGCGCTCAAAAAATTACTACCAGTTATTAGGGCCCTGTAAAGTTAGAAGAACATTTCAGCTAGAGAGCCCTTTGGCGGGGTAAGCTGGGAGCAGGGGACAGCAGCAGCGGATCAGCCCCTTAGGAGCAGAGCTAAGAAAACAGCACCCCACTCTAGTGGCAGAAGGGAGGGGGTCCTGGCTTTCTCTGTCTCTGTGTCAGTGTGTGCTGGGGAGTGCTGGGCCTGGAAGTATCTGCGACGCCCCTCCTGGCTCCTGTACTCTATCGGGAACTCTCAGGATCCTCTACCTGAAAGCAGGTAGAGGGGTAACCTCTAAAGAATGATTGCTTAGAGTCGAATCCTTAGCCTGCTTTTGGGTCAGGCCAAGGCGCACAAACAAATGCCCACATTAGCCCTTCGGTTCCAGGCTCGTTTCTTTGCGGCTTGGTGCACCAGCCTCTCGTGAGCACCCCGCCTTCCTCCCTGGAGACGCGGGGCGAGGGGCGCACACCAGCCAGACCGCAGCGCACCGCAGCGCACCGCGGCGCACGCGCACACGCTCGCCCCTAGCGCCCCGGGGAGGAAGGCAGGCAGGCAGGCCTGGAAAGTTCCACCGGGTTCCAGAGACCAAGGTTTGGTAGGCGCGGAGGCGGCGGGGAACGGGTGCGTGTCGAGAGAGGATGCGGCCTCCCACGGGATGCTTCCGACCGTGTCCGCGTGCCCCGGGTTCGGGGGCAGAGAGCCGCGTCCGGGAGGGAGGGAGGGCGGGCTGGCACCCGCGGAAGCGCAGGCGCGGGCGCCCTCCGGGCCAGGGGTGGGGCGGGGCCCGGTGGGCGGGGCGGGGCCCGGTGGGCGGGGCGATCCTTCTGCGCAGCTGCCAGAGCCTTTAAACCCCCGCTCGCACGGTCGCAGCGTGCTGTCGCCGCCCGGGAGCTGACCGGCCGTCCGCTTCTCGATCCCCCCACCCCTTTCTGCTCCCCGCGTCCCCGCCCTCGGCGCCTCGCGACCCCGGCTCGCCTCCACTCGGCGCCGCGATCCCGGGCCATGCCCCGCTACGAGTTGGCTTTGATTTTGAAAGCCATGCGGCGGGTAAGTGACCTTCCCTCGGACCGTGTTCCCGCGCGGGCCCGCCCCGCCGCCTCCAGGCCTCCCGAGCCCCGCCAGCCAGCCCCGCGTCCCCGGGCCAGCTGGACACCGGACCCACCCCCTCGCGCGGCCCACGGGAGGCCCGGCGCGCGCCGGGGTCGGGCGCTCGGCGCGGCCGCGTGCGCGCGGGAGGCCGGTGGGGTGTGTGTGTGTGTGTGTGCCCGCGCGTGTGCGCGGTCGGTCGCGGGAGCGGGGCGGGGGTGTGTGTGTGTGCTAAGCACGCAGGGGCCTCGGCGGGCCTCGGACCCCGGCCCTCTGGAGTCTGGTGGAAGGACCCGCGGGAGGACACACGCCAGAGCCCAGGCCAGCTCCGCTCTGCTCGCACGCGTCGAGAAGCTGCTCATGGTCCCCGCCGGCCGCTCGTCCCGATCGCCTGTCCTCAGCGTCTGTGATCAATACAACCTTCCTCCAAAGCCTGTCGGTGCCGGCTGTGTACCCCACACGCTTGTCCCCGCTGTCACACTAAAAAAAAAAAAAAAAAAAAATCTTTTGACCTCTCTTTTTCTGACTTCAGCGAAAATCCTGCTCCTGGTACCCTTAGCCCAGTTTCATTCATTCAAGTTGTGGCCTTGCTTGCGCCTTCCGAAGACATGTCTTCCCCCAGCTTTTGCTTGATCTTGAGGTAGGGACTTTCAGGTTTGGAGGGATGATAAGCCACCAGCAGCCGGGTCACGGACTGGGGTCGGCGGCGGAGGCAGATATCTTCGTCCTCTGGTCCTCTGTTCTGAGTCAGGCACTCCTCCTCAGTCGTCGCTGAAATCCCCATTCTTCTGAGAGAATTCGGTAACGTAGTGTGCTTTTTATGCTCTCTCCTTCCCCAGCAGGTATAATTTAAAACACAACAAAAACATCGTTGTACCTTGCCTGAGCTTTGGAAAGCAGCCTTCTTCAGCACTGGGCATGTGGGCTCTGGGTCAGTTTCAAGTAGTAACTTCAGTTTGAATCAACTTAAGCCCGGGATCATGGGCTAACAGTCACATAGCATGAAGAGATGTTAGGTATGCCTTATACAAGGTTGGCTGGGAAGAGACTAGAGAGCCACCTGATGGTCCGGGGGGCTGGCCAGCATGCCATCGTGTCCCCAAGCTTTCTTGTTCCCCATCTCCGGGAGAATTTTGTATTGTTTCACCTCTTGGCTACCCTCCTTCCCCTTTGGATTATACGGCTTTAAAAGGATGGGAATAACGGGGTTGGGTGGTGGTGGGTGCAGAGTGTTAAAAGGGACCATTCTGATTAAGTAGAAATAGTTTGAGCCTCCCTTTATACTTTTTAGGTGATATTAGAGACTGAAAAATGTGACCACTAAAATCCCTTTTCATCTCGTCTTAGGCAAGTGTAAGGTAGCAGGTGATCTCTAAGGAGGTAGTGTGGAGACACAATTTTGTAATCCTTTGAATTAAAGAGTACACTCTTGCTTAGCATGGTTGCCAGTGTATTAGCTAAATGTATTTTACTGTATGTATTTTCACTCTAATTCAGAAGTTGAGTGTAGTTTGATTAAAATACCCTGCTCAAAATTCTTTGCTTAGAGAGTTCAAACACCCTAGGTAAGAGGGACAGTGGGGTGGAGAAGGCACCAGTCAGCGGCAGGACGTAAACTCAACAGTGTGGAAGTTGTGAGGAGACATCTAACTCAAATAAGCTAAAATTAAACAGTAACAAACCTCAGGTTTTTGTTCTGACTTTGTAAGCAAGTAACCAAGATGTGCAGGTTTTCGACAATTTTGTTTGCTTTCAATTTTAGAAAATTGAATTCTTATAGGATGTTGGGGGTGTAAAGGAAAAAGGCACTTGTTTTAATGTGAAATGCCTCGGTGGCTCGCACCGCAAGAGCAGGCATTGGGAAGCCACAGTTCTAACGTGGGGCAGTTTGCTGCTGCGGCGGCGGCAGGAAGGCTCCGCACCCTCAGTTCTGAACTGCATGCTGGATACCTGGTAGCGCTCCCTGTAACATAAGAGTGTTTTCCTTTCCTTCTGTAAGTTCAGGATCCTAGCAGAAACAGGGAGTTGAGAGACCGGTGTCCAGCCTTTGTCTCCAGAGTTGTGCTTTGTTCTTTTTGCCTACGAAACAGTCTTAGTCTGTTTTCCCTGTTATGGCTTTTATTTTATTGTATTAGTCCTCAAACTTGACTCACTACAGGCGCTTCCAGGGCTTAAATGTAAGGATACCTGTTGACACCCCCATAGTGCCTTTGCAGCGGGGTCCTGTGAGAGTCTCAGGCTGAGACCTCAAGGTAGAAGTTCTCGGGTGGTCTCCTCATTTCGTAGTTGTTTGGGGTTGATCATTATGAGCCCTTGTTTTTGTTTGGGGTTGATCATTATGAGCCCTTGTTTTTGTTTGTGTGTTTATGTGCAGACCATAGTCCTCTCAAGATTGTTGGGCTTGGGTTTTAATGTATTAAAGAATTGTAATTTTTGTATTCTTTATCATAAAAAACAAGGTAAAAATGTGGCTCCTCTCTGGATATGGCACAGTGACAGGTGATCATGAAATTGGGCTTTGAAGATGCTGACAGGCCTTCTGAAAAGTAGTTGCTTAGAACAGCCTTAGATGGTCTTCATAAAGAGACCTGACATGGGCTTGGGAAGCCCTCCTACCCCAGGCTTCCTGGAGCTTCCAGAAGGACGGAGCTGCAGGGGGAGCACGGAGCTGCAGGTCCCTGCTTCTCTTTTAATGAAGAATGCCTTGGGTGATGAGTGCTCTGCTCTCTGTCACCTCCACCTGCAGAGGACCTTTCAGGCCGGTTACAGGGGTGGGGCCATGCACTTCCCTGGAGTCTGGGAAGAGAGCTGTTCGCCTTCACTTTGTAGTTATTTAATTTAGGTAGATGAAAGATAGTTGTGGATATAAACTGATAAAAACACACCCCAGCCCTAAAGGACTCTGTAGGGTTTTTTGTTTGTGTTTTTTAATACCTGGAATGGTTATAGAAGAGGAAATTTTTAGAAGAAAAATCTGTGCAGTATGTAAATATTCTTTCATCACATAGTTCAGAAACATGTTAGGTCAGAAGGTTGGTCACAGTTGGGATAGGTTTGTGACAGCCCTGGGGAAATACATTTCTTTAATCATGTTATCATTACTCAAGAATTGTCATGTGATTTAAATCATATGAATGATTTAAATAATAACTAGTTTAATTACTAAATGAGTGGATGTACAATAAGATAGCATTTATATGTCCTTTTTTATATATATATACGGGTTTTTAAAAATTGGGATTGAATGGTGTGGTGGTACATGGCTGTCATGGCAACACTTGGGTAGTGGAGACAGGGGGATCAGGAGTACAGTGTCATCCTTGCCTGCGTAGTGAGTTTGAAGCCTGCCTGGAATGCACAAGAAACTATTTCAAAAGAGCCACAGAAATACTACAAGTGGTGGTAAAATGGTTATCTCATTAAAACATTGTTATGTTCATATTCTGCATTTTTAATTTCAGTGAAAAGCAGATTCTGTTTTACAGTAACTCAGTAGTGTGTAGGTGTGGTTCTGTGGTGCCCTGTGAGTTAGATATAGAAGACTGTGTCCATAATGAACTTTGTAAGATGCAGAGCACTGATTTTCTAAGGAGCTCAAAAGTTTCTTACGGTTTCTTTTACCTGGGCCTTTTTGATAAGACAACCTGGCCAAAGTTTTTGTGATGTTCTGGAGTTGTGACTAAGTTAGGATATTCGGGAAGGAATGCTAGAACCAGTTACCATGTAGATCCCTTTCAGAACTCAGAGATGGGCTGGCCGCTGTAGCGTGGCTGGTCTGACCACACTTGAGAAGTAGGACATGGTGAGCTTTTTCTCTTGTTAGCTGGTGCAGAGGCTCAGGTGGGGAGGGGGGTCCAGCTGTCAGTCATTTCCTTTGTCTTTTGGGCCCAGCCACAGCAGCTTAGTTTGGCTCTTGAATACTCCTTCGAGCTCTGCTTGAAGCTACACATCTTAAATGGCTTTGTGAGCAACAGTGTTGTACTTGGATTTGCCATTAAAGTCCTTGGTTCCAGGTCTCTGCAGCAGCAAGTGATAGAAGAAGAAGGGGGCCTCTTCCTGTCCTGAGCTAAGGAACAAGGAATGGCCTGGGGTAAGGAGTCCTTCTCTGTCGGAATGGTTTGTATCTTGGACACTCCTGTCAGACTTCCCATTCTACCCTGATTGGATTCATACGCTCATACTGATGCTCACTGTAGGAGTGAAGAGTCTAGGTTGTATTTATATGTAGATTTTCTACTAAATTGTCTCACTATAGAATCTCCTTAAAATGTTCAAAGCAGTGAGAGATGATCTGTAAAGACACTTTCCATGCAGTGCTGATGTTGTGCTTCTCATATTTAGTTGATTTATCTGAGATTTGGGGTACAGAAGTTTGGCTGGACATGGAGGCAGAAGGAAGAGTAGAGAGGGAGACTGTCTGTCACTGGGATTGTTTATAGGTGTAACAGTTTTTGGCAGCTGGGTTAATGGTCAGATTTTTCCTAGTTAGTCACTGGCTTTATAGTAGAATGTGTTTATAGTATTCTCATGAGTTTATATATTGAAGAGGAAAGAGTACCTCCTTTTAATATTTCATTTAAGAAGGCCATATTGTTAAACTATCAGATTTGTGGTCAACACATGTCATTATTTTTGTTTAGGGAAGTCAAATTTAAAGAATTAAATAAATGCCTGATAAGTTGTCAGTTTGCATAAAAGAAAGACTGCTGGACAGTGAATCCGTCCCTCCTACCCTTGTGCCACTCTGAAAGTGGGGACTGGCAAGCTGGCTCACCCACCACCTACCCTTTCTAGAGCCAGTATGCTAAGGAGGGTTTTACATTTAATGGTTGAAAAACGAGCTATAGTTTATGCTTGTAGGGAATTGAGAAAAGTCCCGATACCACAGTCTGCCAGTGAGGTTGTATTGAAGTAGGACCCTGTTCAGCTTGTCATCCAGTTCTTTATGGGTAGAACTTGCTGCCTTTGGTTTAAATGTACAGACAGTTTTCTGGGCTCACCGTTTCTCTTGGCTTTCTGTGGTGCCATTTTTTGACTTTCTTCTTCAATACTCCCTCTTTTTACATAATTACACCTTTGACCATTTAGGTAATGAGTGGTTTTTGAATCAAGCCCCTAACTGGCATTTCCCTCTGCTTGTCACAGACGCTTGCCTGTCACCGTGGCAAACTCAGTGTGGTTCCAAACTGTGTGGATTGTGGTTCCCAGAATCACCTGCTAGTGCTTTAGAACTTGTCTGTTTCCTGTTGCCTGGGGTTGAAACGTTCTCTTCTGAGTTGCAGTCCCGTATGCTTCCAGCCTTAGATGAGCGTTCTTGGATTCTTGCAATTTCTTAGTGGTTTCTTCTCAGCTGTCACTGAGGCAGACAGTTAATACTCATAAGTACACTATTGGAGTGCAAAGATACTTGTTTTTGAAATGCCTTAACAAACCTGAGATAAATTTTAATAAGGAAATAGCATTGTGTGGCATTGGGTATCTGGTTTTCACACTGGTTGATAGTGTGAACACCTGCTGAATTAGGTAGGGCACACTCTTTTCTCAGAAGACAGAGTGAAATGTGATATCATAGTGGTCTCTAGTATAATTCCAACCTATTGTTTTCCTGACATCCTCACTACCTGTGTTCTCCATTCCAGATGCTAAGTAACAAAATTGTGGATCCTTGTATCTACAATTCCCTGTTATTTTCTTTGTGCATGTATCACATTGCTTCTCTATTTGGAATGTCTTCCATTTCTATATTACCACACTGCTTCCATGAAAACCTTCAAGTTCAACTCGCTTGCTACCTTAAACAGGTATCAAGTGCCCTGTTAATAATGTAGACGATAGTATTCCCATTGTGTGCGCTCTTTTTTTATCCCCATGGTTTACTTTCTACTTTGTACTAACAGCTAATTGGGGAATGCATTTTCCCTCCTGTGCTAGATTACAGTTCTTTGGGGTCAGGTGTGTTCTCATTGTTGTCCAGTGCTGTGTGCATAATAGGTTCACCAGCTGCCTTTGAGGATCATGGCTGTCTGTGGTTTTCAGAGGCATGGTGACCCTCTGTGCCAGGAGGTTTGCTATCCAGTCAGTGGAGCTTTCCTGGGATAGCATGAGTTGTATGCTGCCCAAAAGTTCCACTAATTTCCAAGACGATTTTATGGCAGAAAATCTTGGTTTTATAGTAATTTGCATATTACATACACAGACTAAATGAAGGTAAACTACTCTGAAAATGAAATTGGAATCTTTGGAATGACTTGATACAAGGTGAGTGGCTAAAATATTAGCTATAGGATGAGGAGTGCTCAAGTAACTAAACCCAGGAGAAAGAGAAACAGTGGTCTCAGATTCTGTGTATGAATTGCTTTACAAAAGCTTTCTCCTGTAATGAAACTGGCTGTAACTTGCAGATGTTGCGTTTGTAGATGTGGCACAGCTGGAACAGAGAGACTGTCACCGAGGAACTCTGAATCATCAGCACATTCTACAAGGGCTTTGGTCCCATGTTAAGGTTGACAAATGAATATAGTTCATGTACTAAAACATTGAAGGGATGTAGGGTTGGTTTATGATCAGATGCGATGACTGGATATGAACAGACCTCTGCTTCAGTATGTGCTCTGGCTTTGTTTTCTAAATGAGCAGAAGAGCATAAGATCTCCAATGAAGATATTGGCCACTATGGTAGAATCAACAAGAACTGGCAGTGGGAAGACCTGTAAGGGTCCTTACAGATGGGTAGAACTTGTTTTAGGTCCTAGCACACACTTCTAGGGTTTCAACCATTTTAGTTTCTCATCTCAGTGAGGGTGATCCTTACTAAGAAAGGCCTTTGAAGGTAAAGGTGGAAAGTGGGTGTCCAGTGTGCCTCCAGAGTAGCTTTCTGCATTCATGACCTCGTCTTCCATTGTTCCTTTACTGAAGATACTTCACATGGTAAACTTGCTGTGCTTATGGGATCAACATCCAAGACTGAAATGCAGCTCTTGCTCAGTGTGAATTAGTGATGTTGGTGCTCGTCACTCAGTCTGTCATTGCACATGTTAGCCTGGGCTCATCAGCTGTTTTCTCTCTTGCTCCCTTACAGCAATCCAGGTTTTATAGGAAATCAGATTTTCAAAGTGTTGGCCCTATGGGCCAATGAGGTGTGTCTGGATCAGCTAGAGCTCTCATTTTGTAATTTCTGACTTAGGTCATTGGATTGAGGTGGCTGGTTCAACCTCTCTGAGCATCTTTGTAGACAAAGCCCACCTTGTTTGTTTGCCATTGGTTTATAATAGGATTAATAGCTACTCAGTAAACACCAAGCATGCTAAGTTCTTCAGAAGTAATGGCAGTCCCCCGTTTCAGATTGTTGCATTATGTGAGGTCATTTAGGCCCAAGTGTACATGTAGAGGCTTCAGAGTTCCATATAAGGAAGTGTAGTCTGACAGTGTGAACTGTGAGAAACGGCACCTACAACTTACACTTTCTTGATTGTTGGATTATTTTAAGCATACTTAGTTCTACATTTTGTTTTTCCTTTGTCTTTTTTACTCTCCTCTCCAGGTGGAATTTCAACTGTGTTAACCAGACTGGCTTAGAACTCATTATGTAACTCAGGCTGGCCTCTGCATCATGGCATCCTCCTGCCTCAGCCTCCCAAGTAGTGGTGTTCTCTGGGTAAGCTACCATATCCTGCTCCTCTATGTGATCAGGTCTATGTGATCTGCACCCATTTTATTAATTTCTTAGAGGCTTGAAATAGTGCTTCTATGGTGATGCTTTGTGTGGAAAATGGCATTTGATCAGGGTGTGCTTAGGAAGATGACTGTAGTTAACCCGTGACCCTTAGAGTAGTACAGGATTAGGAAACACAGTGAGGTGCTTTCTGAGTCAAGACTTGAGACTTAAGTTTTTACTTGTGACTAGGTTTCCTGTTTCTATAGAGTAGAAACCAAGTTAGTGTCTCAACTAATTTTTCTTTTTGTCTTTCCCCTTTCTTTACTCCTACTCCAGATACCTGACATCAAATTGCAAATTTGAAACCTGAGATCCAGGTTTTGTGAGCATGTCTTTTGGCCTATGGCTCAGTTTACCTGTTTGACTCCTTTGTCCTAACGGTTTCTTCTGTGATTGCAGTGTCCCTGTTAAGGGTATCTTTACCCACTTTTTGAATACCCAAGGGATTGGTGCCTAGGTAAGAACTTACAAAGAAAATTGCAGTTGAAAGCACACACTTAACGAAGTATCCACTGGAGCCTCTGTCTCGGAAACTGGCACTTGGCTGCTTCCCCTATAACCAACAACTCCTGCTTTTGGCTTTGTTTAGATCTCACTTGTTAAAAAAAATGTTCTTTTTGACACCTATTCTGGCCATCAGATTCTTTGATTTTTGTCAGCTGCAGCTGTGGGAGCCAGATGATTGTGTAGCCCAGTGTGAGAACGTCCTTGTGAGGAGGAGTGCAGAGCCGTGCGTGTTCGGTGGCTGGGGACAGGTTCTCCTCAGTAACGTGCAGTTCTTGTTTCTGCTAGAAAAGTACAGAAATGTTTAACGTCTGATACACACATTACAGATGTAAAACATCCATTGGGTACTGGTTTTGCTTCAGTTTTAAGGTGAGTTTCAATTGGCAAGTGAAAAGCTAAATTTGAGCATAGGCTATTTGCCTGGCATAGATACATGCTGCTCCTGTTAGCCTTTAAATTGATTGAACTTGTTAAGTAAATGATCCAGTGGAGGTTGGTTGTGTTTCTTGTGTTGGTGTACTGCTTGCCTTCTGTTTTGTTAGCTGTCTCGAGAAAGCGCCTGTATGGAGTCTGTGATCTCAAAACCGTAAGTCACCAAGGCTTTCAAAGGACAGCCCAAGCCTGAGAACTTGGGCACTTCTGGTCTTAGAAGAATTCCACTTTACGTGTGGACCAAGTAAGGTTTGTTTTTGTTTTTCTTTCAGATTCAGTCTGTGTGAGAAAAACAGTGAAGAAAATTTGAGAATTTCTCCTAATACCTTTTTTTGGTTGTTGTTAAATATTTTATCTGATTAGGATTGACTCACTGGAAGTTACTTCTAGAGTTTGCAAGATCTCCTGTCTTCTGATAGCCACAGGAAAGCAGTTCTGGAGTGTTCTCTGGACTTGTAGACCCTTGGGTTGTCTTAGCTGCCACAGAAGAGGAAAGCCTAGCTGCACTCCTTGTTGGCGACACCATGCTTTTGTTGTGCTGACTCGATTCCTTCCAGATTCTCTTCAGTTCTTCTGTTTCTGCTCTTAGTTTTGTTTTTTGAAAACAAATTCTCTGTACCTTAGGAGACATTAGGACACCACTAAACTGTCTTTCGGGGGAAGCTTTGGCTTCTTAGGAGAGATACAGAGACTGGTCTACCAGGATGATGTGTAAAAGCATCTGACTGATCACGTGGGAATAGAGAAGCCATCTAGTGTGTGTTTTAGGAACATAAAACAGGAACCAAGTAGGTTGAACTCACAAACACACACAAACACATCCCATGAAGGTGAACTATCATGTTGAACAGGTTTTCTAGGAGTGTAAAACAGGAACCAAGTAGGTTGAACACACACACACACACAAACACACACACACACCATGAAGAAGGTGAACTATAACGTTGACCTGGTTGAGATTTACTGCTTTAAACCATATGGATGTTAGCCTTAGTACTGCCTAATCTTAGTAGATTACTGAAGGAGATACTGTGTGTGTGAATATGCATTTAAGGCATATACTTTTCCTTCTCTTTGGGTTCTTCAACATCTTGAAGATTAGTGTGATTTACACTGCCCAGGTAGAAAAAATGGGTATCCAGTGTCACACAGCTCAGCCAGGCTAGGACTCTGGCAGTTTGTTTTGGGGAATCATGCCTTTGATGATTGCATCTCATAGTGTGCCTTATAGTTTAACTATAGTATAACTGTACTATAGTTAAAGTCCTTTTGTATTGAGGAAGGTAGTTTACATCTATTTTGGGTACCTACTAGGTACCAGTACTACTGTGTATTTCAAGAATGCAGAGGCTCCAGTGTTCATGGTGTTCTGGCAGCAGACACACTAGCAGATTCTATAAAGAAACAGGAGTCAGGAAAAGGAGCAGAGTAGGCTGAGTTCCATTATAGTTCAGATGTTCAGACAAGATGGAAACTCAGTGAGAATGGGTTGAGGCCATTAACTGGAGCATGAAGAGGTCATGATGGAGTTGCATTAATGTGTACTCAGTTAAACAGGATGGTAGCTGCTTCTGCTGCTACTTCCAGCTTCTTACAAAAGCCTTCCTTGAAAGATGTGACAAGGTATAGAATTGTATCTTATTATGCTTAGTGCTTTCTCCCCATTCAACTTGACCCACCTTGAGTCAGGGTCTCGTGTATTTCAGGCTATTCCCATACTTGTGGCCGAGGATGACCCTGACTTTCTTGCTCTCCTGGATTCGTATCTCAAGTGTTAGGGTTATAACACGTGCCACCACGTCTGGTTTCTGCAGTGTTGGGGATTGGCCCAGGACTTCCTGCATGCTTCTAGCTGAGCTGTGTCTTCCTCATCTCCACAGTTCTTTCATTGATAATCTGTCTGATGTTGCCTTGAGGTGTGTATGCTCACATTCTATAGGTGTGAGACCGGTTTGGGTATACATTAGTACCATCACTCTGCTCTAACAGGTCCATCAACACTTACCAGTCTTACGGTAGTTCTATTACTATTACCTTCTTTGAAATATATTTTATATTTCTTTAATCCTTACAATTTCAGACTGTTACAGGAACAGGTCATTTGATAGCCTGTTGCCTAGTTTTCATTTAGATCACTGATTGTTAGAAATTATACTTGTGTTTTTAATCCAGCACCTACGTGATACGTATCTTGATGGTACCTGTTAGGAGTGACGGCTTCTCTCATGCAGTACAAGCATTGCGTTTGAAATTGGTACAGCGCTCAGTTTATACTAAAATATATTTATTAAATCAAGGATCGTGCTTTTATCGTTTGGTTTTCTTGGACAGTCTACAGCCCTTTCCAAGATGACAGTGGTGCTTTGCGGAATCCATTATTTAGGGGTTTGCTGTAGTTCTTTCTTGTGATTAGAAGTAGATCCAGTATGTTAGTGGGAATATTCACAGGGCTGTCAGTGTCCTGTGTTGGAGGTGTGCCAGTGTGTGCTTTGTTGAGGATAGTAAGCAGTTTCCTGGATAGGGTGACACATTCGGTTACTTCATGGTAAAGGGTCCCTCTTTTTCTTTTTAATAAGTGATGCATGGAGTAACAAATTTGAAACTGGACATTTTGTTCTTTAGCACTTATCTACCGAGTTTAGTATTCGGATCAATTACTGCTGGAGGACTTTAAGCAAAGATGAACATACTATTTCTCCTGTAAACATTTACTATTCTGTAGCTTTCAAAAGAGCCACTGCAACTCCATGCTACCTTAACATTTGGTGTTGTCTCTTTACAATTGTTTATTTCAACCTGAATTCAAACAAGTTCCACAGGTTCCACTTTGCTGTTGGTCTCACAATGCTATTAATAGTGCATCCATCCTCTCTGTACAGTGTTTTATGAGTTTGAATCTGAATATTTTCTGGAAGCTGGTGGTAGAAATTTGAGTACCTAGCCAGGCAGTTGTTGTGCATGCCTTTAATCCCAGCTCTCAGGACGCAGAGGTAGCACAGATCTCTGAGTTCTGGGCTAGCCTGGTTTGCAGAGTGAGTTCCAGGAAAACCAAGGTTACTCAGAAAAACCCTGGCTCAAACCCCCAACCCTCAAAAAGTACATGAGGTTGCATTTTGTGGAGTATTTACATGTTTTGGTGATAACATTCCATTAAGAGGTCATACGACTTGACTGTCTTGTAAAGACAAGACTGATTACTAGTGAATGCAGACATCCATCCATTTTAAAGTTCACCATTAGCTTTCCTCCTAAGAGTTTATTTAGCATTACTGTGCAGGGTGAGTGTGGCTTGTAACTGTTGACTTTTCTCATTGTTGTCTTCTTTCTTGCATCAGTTACTTGGATTTTCCTGATGTGTCTTTATTTCTTCTGCTGTGTGTGTGTGTGTGTGTGTGTGTGTGTGTGTGTGTGTGTGTGTGTCTGTGTCTTCCCAAAGAGTGCTACAAAAGGCTGTAGTTTTGCATCTACTCCAGAGAAGGTGTTCCTCTGCTTCAGTGATCCTTGACACTCCTCAGTTTTTGTTTGTTTTTAGTGTTACTGGGAGTCAGACTCGGCCCTGCACGTGCTGCCCAGGTGCTGCACCCCCGAGCTGCATGCCCAGCTCCTCAGTCTTGTCGTGTGTAAGTGGGGCTAACTGCCCCTGCTGCTTGAATCTGAGTGTTAGAGGGGCGGCCCAGGTTCTGTAGCGTGCTGTGTGGTGTTGGCCGGTGCTGATGCAGGGGCCGATTTCATCGGGGTGTCACTCGGGGAGTGAGTGTCCAGTGTGCAGGAGGCTCAAGTCCCTGACCCTCTCCTGGAGAGGGATGGAGAAGCTGCCGTCCGCAGGAAGCCTGGGCTTGTTTGTATGGCTTGAGCTTAGGGAATTGCTGCCCGCCTTCCTGAGAGTTGTGGGAGCAGTCACCCATTGGAGGAGAACAGCTACGGAGCAGCCTGCGCGTGCGCAGCAGGGAAGTGGAGTTGTTAGTACAGTGAAGGGAAGGGGTGGACAGGGCGGCAGGTTGGCACTGCTGCGGACCGGCTGGTGTTTGTCTCAGCTAAGGGCTCACTGGCCTGGCATTCTACACACACTGATTTGTAGCAGCCTGGAATCGAGGGAAGGGGGTGATCGTTCTTTTTGACCTTTGAAATCTGCCATTGCTTACTGCTTAAAAAGCCCGTCTTGGCGCTTGATGGCTGTGCAGGAGGTTGGAAGTTTAGCAGTCTCAGCGCAGTGCTTGTGAACGAGTCACCTGCGCAGGTGGCGTCCAGGTGTTCACACAGCTGTGTAATGTATTAGATGATGTTGTGGGAGGAAATCAGGGTTGGAGGGATTGAGGTGGTCGGGGACAGAGACCTAAAGGGAGAGAAAGGCAAGCCTTGAGCCTGGGCTCACCCAGGTTCTTCTTTCTTGTACAGGTGAGGCAAGGCTCTAATACTAAATGACAATCTCAGTTTTTCCGTGTATTCACTCAGGTAGATTTTTGTCACAGGTGCTCTGTGCAGTCTTCTGTTCAAATGTGCTGTTTGTCTACCATGAGGACTTTATGATCCCCCAAAGTTTGTTTCTTTTAAGATGGTCTTTTTGCAACCTAGGTTGGCTTCAAACTTGTGATCCTCCTGCTTCAGCCTTCCCAGTACTAAGATTACCAGGATGTGTCACCATGCCTAGCTTGCAAGCACAAATTTTTAAACATGTATGATATGGAGGTCTTTTTTTTCTAAGACTCTATCATTTAAAATGCTTATTATTTTTGTCGGCACAGAAAACCTTTTCTTTTTTTTTTAAAGATTACTTATTTCATGTGTGAGTGCTCTATCTGCATGTATGCCTTTATGCCAGAGGAGGGCACCAGGCACCGGGCGGTGGTGGCGCACGCCTTTAATCCCAGCACTTGGGAGGCAGAGGCAGGTGGATCTCTGTGAGTTTGAGGCCAGCCTGGGCTACAGAGTGAGTTCCAGGAAAGGCGCAAAGCTACACAGAGAAACCCTGTCTCGAAAGACAAGACACACACACACACACACACACACACACACACACACACACACACACACAAAAGGCACCAGGTCTCACTATAAATGGTTGTGAGCCACCATGTGGTTGCTGGGAATTGAACTCAGGTCCTCTGGAAGAGCAGCCAGTGCTCTTAACCTCTGAG
This sequence comes from Peromyscus eremicus, assembly GCF_949786415.1. Lineage (NCBI taxonomy): Eukaryota > Metazoa > Chordata > Mammalia > Rodentia > Cricetidae > Peromyscus > Peromyscus eremicus. The sequence continues at coordinate 6,513,472 of NC_081428.1, read as the reverse complement.
CCATCTCTCCAGCTCCTGAGAGACCTTTTTCTTTGAAGATAGTAAGTACTGCATTGTAGCTAATGGCAGAAGCTGTGTAGGTACTGATGTGAGTGCAAACCCTGCTTTAAACAGAAGTGACTGGATTGGGGGCAAGTTAACATTTTCAGTTTTCTCATCTATAAAATATTCACAGTAACTGTCTCTATTATGGCTGTGAGGGTTCTAAAATTTCAGTTTTAACTCATTTATAACATTGTCTTTATCTGTACTCATGATTAACTAGTCATATTAAGGAAACTTGTTTTTGTTTGTAAATGTCCCCAGTAAATTGTATCATGTCTGCATTCTACTTCTTTATAAGGAGAGTTGGAAGACAGTCATGTGAGTGCTTAATGTTTTGTATCAAGCATCATTAATCCACTCACAGAATTTTCTTTACTGGACATTGACGCAAGATGACACAAAGTGAAAGTGTATATGAAAAGTCGAAGACTGTGTAAGGTTTGGGATTTTCCTCAAATGGGTGATGTAAGTTGGAACTAATCGTTGGTGAAGTGGCTGGGAACCTCTTTAAGACGTTTGTAAGTGAATTTTACACGTTGTATACATTGTTTAATTTTGTCCATTTAGTCTATATGTGAATAACATTTGTGAAGATCCTAAACTCCTTTGCACACAGTTGACAGTTAAATTTGAGAAGGCCGATGTCATCATTACCAGTCCATTCAGGTTGGAGAGAAGAAATTGAGCTGAGCCACCACCCTCTTGTGGTGGGCAGTTAGGGACTTTTCCATGTTTGTCATGCCCTAGGAGCTAGGCAGGGGCTGCACCTCACAGTTGAAGTTCAAGGGACATATTGTTTCAGTTAGGAAGTGACAGATTTTACAGCCTTGTTCTGTCACTGTTTCCTGCTGTACTGTATGTATATCTGTCCTGTAACCTGTACTCACCCCTTTACTGAATCATGCAACCTGGCATGTTATTGTTATGTGTTATTGTGTGTCTGTTGCTTTGTGATGGAGACAAAGGGAGCTTTGGGTGTGCTCATGTCACAAGAGACCCTCAGAGTTCTTTTATGACCCTTAAAGTACTAGGTGGTGACTGAGAACTTTTCCCTTCTGTCACTATGCAGGGTTAACTTGCCAGGCCTCCCACTGACATGCTGGGGGTCCTATGTAGGTTATCCCGTGAGTGTTTGTGAACCTAGCCCAAAGCTAAGGACAGTGCGGTTGGTCACTTTTAGGGTCAACATGATCTATGCCAGTGGTTTTCAACCTTCCTAATGGGTTAACCCTTTAATACAGTTGCTCATGTTGTGGTGACTTCCAACCATAAAGTTATTTTTGTTGCTGCTTCCTAACTGTAATTTTGCTACTATTATGAATTATAAATGTCTAGTATGTAGGTATATATCTGATATATGTATGACCCCATGAAAGGGTCATTCAACCCCCACAAAGATCATGACTCACAGGTTGAGAACTGCTGATTTCTTAGCTCACATTGATCTTGAAATTGTGACAGGAGCTCCCACTGAGCTGGATGACTATTGTCCTTGTCCCCTGTTTTTATGACATGCGGCTTTTCTTTTGAGATATATACATCCTGATTTTTATAGATTGGTACAGATCATTTCCTGGTTTGGCAGGTAATGGTCACCTAGACAGTAGAAATGAGATTTGATTGTTAACTAGTTGTGTTTTTATAAATGGGTTTTATAACACCTGAGAGAATTCAGAGTTGATGTCAGTTGGGGCTCATCTTCTCTTTCTAGTTGGTCAGACACAGCACCGTGTGCATTTCTCTTCTCTCTTTGGTTTAATTCATTTAAATGCATGACCATCAAATCTGCATTCTGATTTAGTGTGAAACAAAAGGTACTACATTACCTTTGATTTTCGTGGGGGAAGTCCTACAATTTCAAAACACCTTTGTGTTTGAAATTAGCCCGAATCAGTTCATCATTACTGGGGGACCATTTCTGTATGTATGCTCCAAATATTCTTGTTGTGGGAATCATTGTTTTTCAAAGAATATTATATCAAGGAAACACCTAAATTGTTAATTGTGAAAGGAGGCTTATGAATAACCTTATGAATAATAACACCATCTAAAAAGCTGCATGTTAGCTGGAGGCATTACTGTATGTATTCTTTCTAAAATAAAGGACCTCTGAGTTGCTCATAGAGCTATCAGTGAAGAAATGTTCACTCTTTAAACATAAAAACATACAAAACTCATGTATTCTATTTAGGATTTCCCCTGGCGCCCCCCCCCCCCAAGAAACGTAAACTAGGTCTCTTCCTGAAAGGCTGGACTTTCAGGCTTAGATAGTCATGGCTGACATCTGAAGAGTACTGTCACTGTACTGTAGTATCTGTGGCTTTCTACAGTTGGAATTGATCTGTTTAGTTATTTTCCCTTCTGAGCTCTTAGGAAGCATTAATCCCTGGAAACTCTAAAAACATACCTGCAGACTAGTACAGACTCCCATGAGGCCTCTGGGAGCGATGGCTTTGGCAGAGCATAAAGAGGGAAGACAGGGCCAGACACGGTTTCTGGGTTTTGAGACAGTCTCAGTAGCCGAGGCTGGCCTGGGTCTGAAGCAGTCCTTTGCCCTCAGTGTCGTGAGTGCTAGGATTACAGGTGTGTGTCACCATGCCTAGCCTTGGACAGCTCTGAGCGCAAATTTGACCAGTCTGCTATTTCCTGTGAAGGCATATCTAAGGAAGTTAGGACTCAGGCCTTGTATGGAATTTCAGCCAGGTGAGCACTCCTTGGGAAGCAGAATATAGCTTAGCTGAGTCACACTGATACTAGCACTGATTCCTAGTGATAGAAGCAGGACATGGCGACTTTGTCTTTGAACACATAAGCTGCTACATCAACCGTGGTCAGAAACTGAGTCCTCCTCCCTCTAGACAAAGGCCCTGAATGTTTTCTCAGCCCTTGGAAAATATGCTAAACTCCCACAAGAAGAGCTTTATCTGCAGATTCTTGGAACTAGCAAGGTGAGCAGGTGACAAGGGTCCACCTGGTACTCCTCGGGCCATAGATCTCCGCTGAAGGCAGGCAGGACCTCAGGACTGGCCTCTTCCCACTGAGGCTGAGGACTGACCTTTATGTTGAAACTTTTAGAGAGCTTACACACATTTTAGAGAAATTCTTCCTAAATAATTTGGAAGTTTTTTTGGGGGGGGGCGGGGGCGTTAAACTTGAAAGATTTGGAGGGTTGGGAAAGCAGTCAAAATTCGATCAACTTCAGGATTTGGCAAGTATGAAGGAATGATAGAAATTTGTACTTGAGTTTTTATGTGTGTTTGTTTTTTTGTTTTTGTCTTTGGCAATATCTTGTTGCTGACATGATTTTTAGGAGGCGGGATTTTAATGTGGTTTTATTTGCAGTTTTTTTTTTTTAATGTGAGTGTAATTATTGTGTGCTCTTTTACTTAAGTGAGATGATGGAATTGGCATTCTTTAGGGAGCGGTATGGAGTAGACCTGCTGGAGTGGAGTAGGTTTGCTTTTCTTTCTAGTGAGAGTGTGATCAAGGTTTTAACAGTACAGTTTTATTTCAAATAGATTTGAGAAAAGAGGCCTTTTTTTCATTTATGGCTCTGTGGCTCCTAAGTTTATTGTTTTTTGTTTTTTAAGAAAATGCCTAGATTTATCAGAAACAACAGTTTGTTTCAAGCATGGGAAGTTTTATTTTGAGGTTCCTCAGTAATAAGCAGAAACACTTAGACGTTAACGTGTGGTGGTATTGTTTTGGATGAGAACAGTATTCTTACTGATCTGTCAGCTGCTTTATAACTAACTGAAGCTTGAGGATTTGTTTCTTCACTGAAAGGAGAACCGTCAGGTTGATACATCTGATTGTAGTCATGTTTAAATACGTGTTTTACAGAATGATCTTCTTAATTCAGAACTGAAAAATGTCAGATGGATTTATTGAAGATGATTGAACGGTTAACAGCTATTTTGTTTGGGCTTGGAAGATAGAATAATCCCATTAGTCATTCTTCCAGAACGTCTCCCTTTGCTTTTTCACACAGGAAGGAAGAAGTAGACATAGTCAAGTACTGAAAGTCCTCTATGAAGTCCCATCTTGAGTACAATGCCTTCGTTGTCTTAGGTTGTTTTGGGGGTGGGGGCATTATTGCCTAAAGAAGGGAAGAGGAAGGGCAAGAAGGTGTTATTTCCGGTTTTCTCTTCGTCCCTCCAACACCTCCCTAGCAGAGAGCCTGTGAGGAGGGCAACTCGACGTTTGGGGAGTTGTGTGTTGTGGCATTTTTGTGTAGGGTGTGTGGTTTCTCACCACTATTTCTGCTCCTAGGTTCCCTGTGACTCTCCACTTACAGAGGAATGTTGAACTTCTCAGATAGATGGTAACACCTAGTAAACGTACCTGCTATTGCATCTAGGCCCCTAGCTAGCCATGTTGTTATTCTCCTCCCCATCATTGCAAGGGTTGAAGATCTGTTTTGCTTTGTTAGGCAAATGTAATGTCCTCTTTCCCCCTTAGGATGCTTTAACATCTTGATTCCTGTTCTGAGTTGAGACTGCTATAGCAAGACAAAGAATGGTATATACACACATGGTGGGCAGTCGCTGCTTGGGAAGTGAGGTGATTGATGATTCTTTTGTTTGTAGCTGAAAACAATGGCTGCTGTCACTGCCCTCTGTGACAGTACAGTTTGCACGTCGCTGTAGTTATTAAAGGGTATTTATTATAAAAGTGTTTTTCTTTTATAACAAATGTTGCGCCATGTTTGCTCGATTGAAAGTTTCCTCATCACTTGATGAGACCCTACTCTAATTCAATCTTTGTCTTTTGTCTTTGCTGCCTTGCAGGGTTGGTACAGTAGGCTTCACTAGACTTAGCTGCAACTCAGAATTTCTCCTCCAGCACCTGAGTAAATGCTGATGGTCTTGTGGATTAAGAGTACGAGCTAAATTCTCAATCCCAATTGAGAAGCGGAGGAAATTTAAAACTGTCTCCTTCGAAGCTTACCACAGCCACCACCATCAAGACAGCAAACAAAGGACAAAGACTTTGAACCGCTGTGTTGCTCTGTGTAGTCCTGTTCACGTGTGCTTTACAGACTTGGCTGGGTTACTAAGTAAATAAAAAGTTGGACGCTCTGTCATTCGGACATTTTATTCACAAGTTACCAGAATGAGGGCTGTACTGGAGACAGCAGACATTGCCATAGTGGCCCTGTATTTTATCCTGGTCATGTGCATTGGTTTTTTTGCCATGTGGAAATCTAATAGAAGCACTGTGAGTGGATACTTCCTGGCCGGGCGCTCTATGACTTGGGTGGCAATTGGTGCCTCTCTGTTTGTGAGCAATATTGGGAGTGAACACTTCATTGGGCTGGCAGGATCTGGAGCAGCAAGTGGATTTGCAGTGGGCGCGTGGGAGTTCAATGCCTTACTGCTCTTGCAACTTCTGGGATGGGTTTTCATCCCGATTTACATCCGGTCAGGGGTATACACTATGCCTGAATACTTGTCCAAGAGATTCGGTGGCCATAGGATTCAGGTCTATTTTGCAGCCTTGTCTCTGCTTCTCTATATCTTCACCAAGCTCTCAGTGGACCTGTATTCAGGTGCCCTCTTTATCCAGGAGTCGTTGGGTTGGAACCTTTATGTGTCTGTCATCCTGCTCATTGGCATGACCGCTCTGCTGACGATCACCGGAGGCCTGGTTGCAGTGATCTACACAGACACTCTACAGGCTCTGCTCATGATCATTGGGGCACTCACACTTATGGTTATTAGCATGATGAAGATTGGAGGGTTTGAGGAAGTTAAGAAAAGGTACATGTTGGCCTCACCCAATGTTACTTCCATTTTGTTGAAATACAACCTTTCCAACACAAATTCATGTAACGTCCACCCGAAGGATGATGCCCTAAAAATGTTGCGAGATCCAACAGATGAAGATGTTCCATGGCCTGGATTCATTCTTGGGCAGACCCCAGCCTCAGTGTGGTACTGGTGTGCTGACCAAGTCATCGTGCAGAGGGTTCTGGCAGCCAAAAACATTGCTCATGCCAAAGGCTCTACTCTAATGGCTGGCTTCTTGAAGCTTCTCCCAATGTTTATCATAGTTGTACCGGGAATGATTTCCAGGATACTGTATGTTGATGACATAGCTTGCATCAACCCTGAACACTGCATGCAAGTGTGTGGAAGCAGAGCTGGGTGCTCCAATATTGCTTACCCTCGCCTGGTTATGAGGTTGGTTCCTGTGGGCCTTCGGGGCTTGATGATGGCAGTGATGATTGCGGCTCTGATGAGTGACTTGGACTCCATCTTTAACAGTGCCAGTACCATTTTCACCCTCGACGTGTACAAACTTCTCCGCAAGAGTGCAAGCTCCCGGGAACTAATGATAGTGGGCAGGATATTTGTGGCTTTTATGGTTGTCATCAGCATAGCATGGGTGCCAATTATTGTAGAGATGCAAGGAGGCCAGATGTACCTTTATATCCAGGAGGTGGCAGATTATCTGACCCCTCCAGTGGCAGCCCTCTTCCTTCTGGCAATTTTCTGGAAACGCTGCAATGAGCAAGGGGCCTTCTATGGTGGAATGGCAGGCTTTGTTCTTGGAGCTGTCCGTTTGATACTGGCTTTTACCTACCGTGCTCCTGAGTGTGACCAGCCTGACAACAGGCCAGGCTTCATCAAAGACGTCCATTATATGTATGTGGCTACAGCACTGTTCTGGATCACAGGACTCATTACTGTAATTGTTAGTCTTCTCACACCACCTCCCACAAAGGATCAAATTCGAACTACCACCTTTTGGTCAAAGAAGACCCTGGTGACAAAGGAGAGCTGCTCTCAGAAAGACGAGCCCTACAAAATGCAAGAGAAGAGCATCCTACGAGTCGCTGAGAACAGTGAGGTCATCAACCACGTCATTCCCAACGGGAAGTCTGAAGACAGCATTAAGGGACTCCAGCCTGAAGACGTTAATCTGTTGGTGGCATGCAGAGAAGAGGGCAACCCGGGAGCTTCCCTGGGCCATTCAGAGGCAGAAACACCAGTAGATGCTTATTCCAATGGGCAAGCAGCTCTCATGGGTGAGAGAGAGAGAGAGAAGGAGACAGAAAACGGAAGCCGCTACTGGAAGTTCATAGACTGGTTTTGTGGCTTTAAAAGTAAAAGCCTTAGCAAGAGGAGTCTCAGAGACTTGATGGATGAGGAGGCTGTTTGTTCACAGATGTTAGAAGAGCCTCCGCAAGTTAAAGTGGTATTAAATATTGGACTGTTCGCTGTGTGTTCACTCGGAATTTTCATGTTTGTTTATTTCTCCTTATGAACTTAAGGATGTGGTGAGACACTTAACTTAAGCAAATACTGGTCTTTGAAAACAAAAATGTAACTCTTGCATCTCTCAGGCATTGTTTACGCTGAAGGTTTTAGCCAAATTTTACTTAGCAGAAAATCATCTATTTGCAAGACTATTTTCCCAGAGTTGGATGAAAGTAAATCTTCAACTTAAATGAAACAAAACAGACTGAATGGGGGGTGGGGGGAGAATGTGGTTTTAGAATTTTACATACCAAAGTGAGGAAAGACCAATTATTCTCATAGATCATGTAAAGCAGAACATGTGTTAAGATGTCATGATGAAGTGTCCTGTGTGCATTGCCCAGTCTTAGTAGACCTTTGCTGAAGTAGATCTGCTCATTTGTAAGCTTTTTGTCTCTAATACCTGCTAGGATTAAAAGATGGAGTTCGTAGAGATTGTATGATTAGTTATGTCCCGAAAGTCTAATGTGTTGTGTAGTGATTACTGCAGGCCAGCTTTGTTTGTGTGATTGTTTTTGTTAGCATGAGTCTATGGGTTCTGCTTGCCAAAAGAAAGGAAGGATGTTTTCCTGTAGGTATTGTACCACTTGTATGTGGAATGTTAGTGGTTTGGGGCAGACTTTGTTTCAATCCCCTCCAGCTATGTTTTTCTTACTTAAACTGAACCATACTCAAATGACTACCAAGTCTGTCTATAATTTTCTTTTTCATCAGGGGGGAAGTAAATATTGCTGATGATCCCCACATTTATTGATCAAATAAGGTTGTTTTAAAATACAGTTTGGGAATTACCAGCTACCATGCAATGCTTGATAAACTTAATGCTAAGAGGATAATGAATCATTTTCTACCTGTTTCTAGCTGCTTTCTTGTCATTTTGTAACATTCCTTGTTAATTAGCCAAATGCCTTCCCAAGTGGGTCCAGTTGTCAGAAAACGTTCAGTATCGTGACGGAAAGTTGGCCCTGCTTTTGTATGCAGTTGTGGTACTGATTAGCTTGTGATATACTGATGTTGTGTTTAGAGGGGAGATCAAGTGCTGACTCCATACTGCATTCTTCCTAAGTTCTCTTCGTGGTTTTTGTCTTTCTTGAAGATGGGCTGTGTCTTTACACCTATGCTGTTACAGTCAGCACGTGAGTGTTCCCTACAAACTGCTCTCCGTCACAGGAAGCTTCACCCTCGCTGTTTGTCAGTGAAGGTTTTTCTGGGGGGTGGCCAGCATGTTCCTAAGTTGCCATGAACAGAGACTTTGGGCTTAGCAGTGTGCTTGTGGAGGCGATCGATCACAGGACTCTCGATACAGACCTTTATCTTGGCTTAGTGTCCAGCTGTAACATCCATGGGCAGTCGATTTTCATAGGCTGTTTCTCCTTAGTGAGGATGGTGCCGAAGGCATTAGAGAAAACCTCTTGAGGATGATGTGTAGTCCTGTGTCTTCAACACTGCCTGTTCTCCTCCATGAGAAATGAGGAAGCTAATTATGTACCTACTTTCTTTACGCTAATAACTTTTACAATTACACAATAAATTTATTAAGCCTTGTACTCAAAGAGAATTATTACTTTTATAGGTCATTTTGTAGATTTTTTGAATCAGAACTCAACCCGATAACTAATTTTTTTTTGTTTTTTTGTGATGTATCAACCTGTTTGCAGATGATGGACTTGAGTTCAACCCTGACTTTAGGGGTCATCCGGTGCATGCAGTCTTCCTGTCTGCAGGGGGTTCTGATAGACTGAGTCTGTAGATGGAAAAAGTAGTTTATGTACGAATAGCATGTATTTCTGAAGAACTTAGAGTGCCTTGTACAATTTTTCTCTCAATTTCTATTTTGAGGTTTATAACCTAGGGGCCAAGTAGACAGGGGCCATCCTTTTCCTGAATGGAGGTTGAGGCTGTGATGTGTCCAAGGTTACAGGACCTTTTGGAAAGATGAGAAATCAGTTCTCCAAACTGGATTCAGAGTTTGCCCACATGTGTTTGAATGAATGGTTTGTTCAGGGTTTGTGACAGTCTTCTCTTAAAGAATTCTCCATTTGAGATAACCTTTCAGGCTTTGAAAATGTTAACAAGATCTTGGCTTGTCCAAATTTGTATTAAGTTGTAGGAGTTAGTGTTTCCTTTGAACACATCCCTATGCTTAGCAAGAATTGACACATTGGCTGAGTGGCCTTCCTAATCCTCATATTTACAGCAGAAGTGAATAGATATTTGTGTGAATTTCTCCCCTTTATTATTATTGAGTCTTAATAATTTGGAATGTCGGAGTCCTCTTACCCTCTTTTTGTTGTCTTATAGTAAGATATATAAAATACATCATCATGTGTCTCTGTGTAAATAGCAGTAGGTCAAGTTTAGAGTACTAATGTTTATAAATAAGGAATGACTTAGCATATCCACTAGGTGTTTATTCTCACCAGTACAAACATCGCTTTATTGAGTCTGAAGTCCCTAACGCTTGTCTTCCTTACCTTCCCAGTAATAGATACTGTGATTAAGTAAGTATGTGAATTGGTGTTGGCAGCTTCATTTCAGGAGACCAGTCTTTAGTGTATGGGTTGTTGGAATGATCTTGGAATGATACATGATTTATTTCAGGCTAGCAAAATGTTCATCCTTCACATGGATATATGAGTCCTAAAAGATGGCATGCATCTGTATAGACATTTACACATGCATTTTTGTGCTTGTGCAAGCTAAGTATCGGAATTGACCAAGATTGACCATGACTAAAATAGTGGCTAAAAGTAAAAACATAGGTGAGGCTATTGGTCTACAGAGGTAGGTGAGAAATAGAAGCCTGGCATCTATCGTATGAGATCATGTGTTTTGTCTTCCCAAGCAGTTCATGTCTGGGTCTAGAGTGAAGGGCTTTTAACAGTGGTCTGGAGAATGATAGTTGGCTCTTCCGTGGGACTTCAGGTTTCTCTTTCATTTCAGAAGATTGTGTCCTGCCATCCCAAGAATAAACAGCTGGGCCGATCTCTCCTTCAGCTATTCTGTCTAGGAAGTGATTGCTTTTGTTTTTAGAGAAGCATCAAGTAATAGCACCTGTCCTTGGCTCAAATTCAATGGATCTCATTTCCAGGGCTTCCTTTTTACTGGCTCAAAGGATCCATTATCTTGCACAAAGAAGCTGATCAGGGTTGTATGTCCTTATCTCTTAGAGATGTCAGCATAAGAAATTAGCAGAGACCCTTCCTTCACTTTGTGAAACTTCCCAGTTAAGAATAGATCAGTGGAGTTAATTGGTTCATTAAGCATAGGGTTAAAAGCCGTGTGTGTGTGGGGGGGGGGGTATGAATCTTTAAATTCCTACATTGGGGTCTTTCTCTATTCCAACTGCGTGATCATCTCATCTCTTTGAATATCATTATTGTAATCGATGGATGCGTCTTCTTTTCTACCGAATAAATAAGCTTTGTCATTAGCCATGAAAAGATCAGCCTCTAGTCTGACTGATACTCTAGTACTAAGATGGCTTCATTCCCTCCTGCCTTATTCCCTTTCACATCTTCATTGGAGGTATGATTGGAAAGGGACCACATAGGTATCTAGTAGTGACACTTAACCATTTCCTAAGTTTTATGTTGAAAGACCATGTGTACACAAGACCATTCCTGTTAAATTACGCGACTTCAGAGCCTTGTTGGCGTACAATTTTTCTAAGAAATAATAGTAATAAATTCGATGTTGATAAGTGTGTGTAATACAGATGTGAACAGATTGATGATAAAGAACAATCACTAGTTTAAAATCTGTAGAGGTGAAAGGTCACATTCATTGGGTTCTGGAACTTGAGGCGGCTGGGCTGTTGGCTAGCGTAAGCCCCTCTCCAGGGAATAAGGTCTAGCTTGGTGAGTTTCATGCTAAGATGGTCAGGTTAAAGTGGCTGATAGCTGACAGACCTGAGTGGGAAGCAGGCCTTTCGGCTTCTTGCTGTGTGGGATTTCTCATTGCCTAAGCAGAGTTTACAGGTGGCGGTGTCTGGTTCCCTTGTCCCTTGCTTCTTAGTTGGTCATCTGCTCTTTCTTCCAGTACTTTTCGATTTCCTGGTTAGTGCTTGGTTTATTTCACATCCTCTCTTGATGTACACATGTCTTGCTTTGCCCCAGTATTGAGGACTTATAACCAAATAATGATTCATTAAATTTCAGTTAGGTTTAAACATACTAAACTTAGAGTATCTAAAAATGTTAATGAGAATAAATGTTTCCAAGATAATTTCCTCATATTTATATTGGTTAATAATAAAAGCACTAGTGTTTCAGTATTCTTTTTTTTTTTTTTTTTTGGTTTTTCGAGACAGGGTTTCTCTGTGTAGCTTTGGGCCTTTCCTGGAACTCACTTGGTAGCCCAGGCTGGCCTCAAACTCACAGAGATCCGCCTGGCTCTGCCTCCCGAGTGCTGGGATTAAAGGCATGTGCCACCACCGCCCGGCTGTGTTTCAGTATTCTTAAAGTCAGGAAACAGTAGTGAGTTTCCCTAGAAGTCCCTTTGAGATGATGGTGTCACGTGATGCAGAAAGGCTGATTTTTGCCATGAAGGTGTAAGTTTGGAATGAGTTGGTGTAATGAGAAACACTGTACTGTAGGCACAAGGCTGGTGCATGAGCAGTGAGGTGGGGCCGAGCCCCTTCTCCTGAAGATCGCCTCTCCTAACTGGGTTTGGACCTCTCCTGTCACGCTCTGGTGACTACTGTAGCTGCTTAGTGAAGTGAGCTGAGGTTCCATGAGAGAGTGATGTTGGTGCCAAGTCCCACACTTAGTCATGTGTTTTCATTTAAAGTTCTCACTACTCACTGATCACTACAGCAGTGTTGTGAAGTCGATTCCGTTCATTTTTCTGTCTCCACTCCTTTATAACAGGCAAGGTTTAGGTCGAGTGTAAGCCACCCATTTTTCTAGCAACTGCTAGCTGCTGGCCTTAGCACTTTGCTGAGAAACAAAAGAGATGCACTTTATTCTTTAGAGGTGCATGCATCCTGCACGCTCTGCTCATGGCCGGACTCCTCCAGGTGTAGGAGCAGTGGTTTGCTGTGCCCAGGAAGGCCCAGGAGTTGTGCCCAGGAGTTGTGTGCTGGCACTGTTGCCCCCCTGCGCCTCACTCACTCAGACGTGAATGTCTAGTGAACTCTGCTAGGGATTTTCTGGACAGCACAAGTTGACAGTGTATCCCACAGCGTAATTAGGTGAATTCTCCTGTTTCCCTAGTGCTGCTGGATATATAAATTTATATGTAAGTAACACACACACACACACACACACACACACACACACGCACGCACGTTTAATGTTCAGTTTATCAGTATAGCCTAGGCTTCTGAAAGCAGTATGTCATTAGTAACTGTGTGTGTGTGTAAATTGGAAACAGATTTGGCTTACTGAAATCTTCAAATGGCAATCGCTAGTAGACAAGGTTTTCCACAGTGTAATCAGTTTTGAGGTTTGTGTTAGGTTGTAGGTAGCTTCTGCTTGCCAGTATTGATACGCTGGTTTGCACCCGGCCCTTTCTTGGCAGTAAGCTTCCTTTGTTGTTTTTAACTTTATTGTAACTAGTGAAGAAAGCTACTAGAAAATACACATTTACACACTTTTATGTGTAGTCTTTTGGGTAACGGAAATAAGGCAGTTGAGTATATATATTGTGGCTTCATGTTATTTATTCATCTTTATTTACTTTTATATCTATAATTAAAAATTTGGTTACATTATAATTCTGAGTATATTTTTAGAGTGTTCTAGTAGGTTTGTTAAGGACATCTGAGAACTCATATAACAAAGAATAGTTTATATTTCCATGTGTGAGAAGAGGCTAAAAGTCCATAGAAAGCACAAAACTGTATTCACGTGTGTGTGTTTCCACTTGTAAAAAGCACAAAACCTCATAGCACTCTCGCACAAGTGCAAGTCATAAACCCGCCAAACTCTGTCCCAGGGTTTTCAGGAAGACCACAGTACTGAAAGGCTAGACAGTGAGTCCGCTGTTAGAGCTGGGGTCTCGATCATAGAGTCTCTTAATCTCACTCTGTGTTGCTCCCATGGGGAGAGTAACTGCTTAGATTTGGTGGCTAGGGAAAATGAGATTTGTAGACACAGACCCACAGTCCAAAACTAAAACTGGGACAGGCGGGGTTCTGGTGGGCAGAGCAGGTGACAGCTTTGTAAGTTGTAGTTATTTGAATAGTTAAAAAAAAATCTTGTCTAGAAGAAATATTACTTGTTTTAACAGTGCTCTAAAAAACATGAAAAAGTTCACATTAAATAGTGCAAATACCACATTGATCTTTGTATAGATTTGCACAAGGTGGCGTTACTTTTATTTTCCTTATGTGCTTACCTGTACTTTTTAGTAGAGAGTTGGATGTGTGTGTTCTGCACATCAGACTATTTCTGGACAGATTCAACATGACACTGCTTTTCATAATGGCACTGAGAATTTTTTAATGTGTTCTGTTAGTTCCTCAAGACTAGATGAGTGGAAAGCTGTGGGTGTGCATGCCGGAATGAAAATGGCATTTCTTCCCACTCACCATTGCCCTTTCCCCTGGTTTCCTTTACCTCCACATAGTCCCGTGTTTACCAAGAATGAAAATGAGCCGTCTCGAGTTATGTCTCCATCTTAAGATACAGCTCGCAGAAAGGAGCGGGCCTCCTCTGTAACCTTTTAACTAAGATTGTAGATGGTATAGACTGATGTGACCTTAAAAAAAGACAAAGTCTTGGTATGTGATATATCTTAGAGTTCACATGAACGCTGATGGTGAGATTTCTCCTTCCAGCAAGAAGCTAGGTGTGTGTACGTACAGCAGAATTTTACAGCAGGTAACTTTGAGGTTGCAGGGTGGGGGTGGGGAGCTGAGAGGACAAGTGTGTGAGGAATGTCCTCGGCTTAGCAATATGTGACAGTGTAGAGCAGTGAACCTTTGACCTATGTATTCTGTACCTTCAAGAGCGTTTATTACAACTTTTTAAAATGCTTTTTGAAATTTCTTTGGCAGAAATGATTTTCATTTATAATTTCATGGAAAACTGCTTTAATTAGACTAAGTGAAAAGTAGTCCTAGTGTAAATATGTATAATTTCCTAATTTCACTGTGAGATCTCAGACTTTTGAGTGGCAAATAGATCACCAAGTCTTTTGCTCATGGACTTCTCTGTGGGGTTTTTAAGATGTAAAAGCTTTATTATTATTATTTTCTAAATAGCAGCAGACTACGTTAGTGTCTGATGACGGTATGGAACCGTTCCTCTGCTGCCCTTACCATTCTTGCTTCAGTCTGTGAGCACCTGCCGAGTTCAGACCCAGCAGGGCCTTCCTGTCCCTTGCTTGGACAAAGCCTTTCTTTGTCTAGAACTGTTGGTAATCACCGTATGAACTGTTAGGCTTTTCTGCTTTTATTTTTCTTTTTTGACAAAATGGATATCAAAAATAGTTGCTGTGCAAAAGTTAGTAGTCTTCTTCAAGAAGAGAACAATTCCTTTTCTAATAATATCCTGTGAAATTGCTTCATTCATTCCTTTATTTTTAAGCCAAATGTCAGCGGAATACTGCTGCTTTTATCGAAATAATTTTGATATGTAAGTATTAATGCATTTTAAAAGATGTCTGCATTGAGAAATATTTTTCCAGTGTACTGCCTGTGAAAGCTTCGTTCACATTTCTGGTTAAGAGACCAGTTAGTACACTGCGGCTGTGTATTATGTACATGTATCATTTTAGTCTGATATTATAGACCAAATGTGGTTATAAGGAGTTGATGATCATTAATTTGTTATTGGTTAGTTTTTAATTATTTTCAGTTTATTTTCTGTTGTCCTCAGCCTCTTTTGTTTTCAAGTTTGACTACTACGGTCCATTTCATTGTGTAATTCATTTTCAAAGAAATTAGAATTTGCTTCCATCTTGAAAGGAAAACAGTTAAAACTGTAGATTTAAAATTGTTAACTATTTGTGACAATTCTAACTTGCCTATACTGTGTACAACTGAGTTTTAAAATTGTAGACTTGTGTGATCTTGGTTTACTGTGTTGTGTTACTGTTGTTTAAAAATTGACAACAAAAGCCGGTCTGCTACAGAGCTGTCAGTTTCCATTGCTGACTACAAAACACTCTGTTCTTTGTGTACTCCTGTTCTTTTGCCAGCTGCTGCATTAGCCTTCAGAAGTATTTGGAAACTTAAGATGAGTACATTTCTTGCAAAGTCCGTTCCTTTCTGTGGTATTTTGTCCTGTAACTGAAGTGTAGTAATTATTTTATGGAAATGTTAGCACTTCTGTACCAACTTTGAATAAAATGAAAAATTTACACTTCTGTGACTCTTTCAGTGTGAATATCTGTCCCCAGATTCAGTGTGCCGTGTCTCAGTTGCACAAGTCCGACTCCACTTAAGTTCTTGCTGACTTAGCTCTTGGGTGCTTTCCGAATCACCACGTACTGGTGTTCTCACTTTAACAAGCATTGTGAACTCACCCACAGGTAGTGGCCAAGGATACTTAGATGTAAAACATGGAGTAAAGAAGAACATTCTGGATTTTCCCTTATGATTTCAAAATCACTTCAAGTTACAGGAAGCTGAAGAAGACAAGGGGACATAGGAATTGTCTTCACCCAAGTTGAGCTGAGTTACCATTACCACGCTTGCTTTGCAGACGTATCTTAAGCTTCTGAGAGAGCCAGTGGCTTACATTACTCCCTTTAAAGTTCTTGGGGGCATTCCTAAGGTAGCGACAGTTAATCACAGTTATTATAAAAACCTACAAAGTTACATTGGGTGTGTTTTAGTCCAAAGACGTCAGATGTTGCTGGTTAGCATAAAGAGAAATCATTTAAAGGTCGAGTGTTGCATTTAGCTCTGTGCCTCTTGTTTCCCCTTAATCTGGGACAAGTTTCTTGTCTCCCACCCCATGTTTGAGGCCAGTGATGCTCTGAATGCCCCACAACTTGGGATCATGTTGTTTTCTCATGATTAGATCTTGACTGTCCATTTGGGGCAGGAATACACCATAGTGAAGGTAGTGTGTTCAGATGTCCTGTTGTGGTCAAGGTGCTCGCTTCATAGCTCCATTGTCAAGCTGGGTTTTTTTTGCTTGTTTGTTTTTGGTAATAGTTTTTGAGTGGTAATTTGAGGCAGTGAAAGCACTTAACTAGTCTCCATCAAACTGGGCCCCCTAATTTGGGCATCCACTTACAATTTTTGCTTAAGTTGTAATCGATAGCACAAAATGGCTAGTTTTCTTGTCAGTGTGAACTATGAATTAATTATTTAGTAAGTCATAGGCCACATTTATTATTTTTTTAAAATATGTTTCCAGATTTAGCTAATGGGACCTTCATGGAAGGTTTTTGTTGTTGTTTTGACATAGCTCCATCAGTGTTGGAAGTACCTATTTCTAGTATACCAGAACATTCTAGGCTCATCTTGTTCTTTCTGTATCCCAGTTGGGTCAGCATCTGGTAGGAAATGGTCTAAGTGTGCTCATAGCTGTAGAGATCTGCACCATTTCACCCTTTGTTATATAGGGCATCATCTGCTGGCTCCGGGTCTTTTTAATTCATCTATTTGGTGTGTGTGTGCACATGCTTGTGGAAGCCTGGAGCTGGCATTGGGTGTGTTCCCAGTTGTTTCCTACGGCAGAGTCTCTGCTGAGCCTGAGCTTGCCAGCTGCAGTTAGCTCCTTGTCCAGGATTCCCTGTCCCTGCTGGCCCAGTGCTGGGACTGCAGGCCACACAGTGCCTGCTCAGCTTTCACATGTGTCTGGGAATCTGGACTTGAAAAGCTGACAATACTGACCCACTTGTCACATTTACTCCAAAGTCTGTAGAATTAAAAGGCGTTTTATTTGCATATTTAGTGTTTGAATACAGAATTCTAAATTGGAAAGCTTTCAGAACACTAGAAACTAGAAAACAGTGGAAATTTGGAAACCTAATATGATTTTTTTTCCTAGTTTGTATGTTTCATGTTACAACATTTCAGAATTACAAGTTTTGCTGGAAGTCTCTGGCCCCAGTGGGCTCTCTGAGCGTGCCAGCACAGTCCTGGGGTGTAGGGGGGTACTCTTTGTTTAGCCCTTGGATCGCTTGGGTTGCTACACCTAATTTTCTCCGTTTTGTTGGCTCGCTCTTTTTAGCTCTTTTCCTCTTCTCAGAGGAGTTTCTAAGCTGTATCTTCTAGCTTTTTTTTTGTGGACAAATTTAAGCAACTTCTATCAGGTTTTCATTTTAAAATCTTTTCTGTGCCCGAGTCTTGTGAGAGCCTGTCTTTATTTCCTGGATGTGGCTTCTCATCCACGGAAACACTGGAGCTTTTTCTTCTGTGTCCCTTACTCCAAGACAGCTTTTTTCTCTCCATGCTGGTCTTCTGTGGTAAAGGCTTGTCTCGGTGTGTGCAGGTCATTGGCTGTCCATGCTGGTCTTGTATGGTAAAGGCTTGTCTCGGTGTGTGCAGGTCATTGGCTGTCTTGCTGCAGTCTACTCAGGTGAACAACAGCAAAGATGCTCTCTGTCTGGGGTTTTGTCAGCTTCAGCACAGAAAGCTTTAAACTGAAGGATGTGGCTGGAGATGTAGTTCTGAGTAGAGCACCTCTGTAGTGTGTGAGGCCCTGAGCTCTGCCCTCAATAGCCACCCAAGACAGAGAAATCTGGTGGACCACCATTTTGAGAGCACAGGGTTTCAGTGTTCACTGCAGTTTTTCTTGGTCTTTTTGGTATGACACCCTACTTAGAGCAGTGCGTGTGCCTCCTGCCTGTAGACTACCCTCTGATGAGTCCTCTCCAGAGACTCCTGCGCGTGCATCTCGGGATCTACCAACTGCGTGTCTTCCCCTCTGACTTAACCCTCATTTCCAGAGCACAGTCCAAGGTCTTTGTGTGTGGCTGATCTTCCCTGCTGTAGGTTTCCCACCTCCTCTCTGTGGCTCTCTCTTTCCTCTCCCATTTTCCCCAGGACTTTACCTTAGAGTGTGTATCTGTGTATTGTGTTGTGTACTGTGTGTGTTTGTGTGTGTGTGTCTGTGTGTATGTATGGTCATGCATGCTGCAATAAAGCTGGAAAAGTTATCTCACGTCTTGGTGGGTTTTCTGGAGACAAGTACTAGCATTGAATCCTCCAGTTTGCCAGGGTGTCTTGGTGTCTGCCCTTGAGTTTGGCCTTTCAAGGTTGAAATTTCAGAGCTTTTGCCCATTACTTCTCTTCCCTGAAAGAAAGCTGACTATTAGAAGCAAAGCTGGGGTGTACAATTCTGTTTTCCTTGAAAGTACAGAATTGTGAGGATTTGATGTTTCAAAGGTAGTAGACCTTGCCTAGCAGAGCGTTTTACTGTGACACTTGGCATGGATAGTGCACAAAACAACACAGACGGAGTGTAGTCGTCATCATTTTTCACTCGATTCTCCAGATTTCCAGTGAATACTGACTTGACAAATACAAGTTCCCCTTGGTCAGGTTCCTGGGAACTCATTTTTGTCAACTGATAATCTTGATTTTACCTGTGTCTGCTTAAGACACCACACTAGTAAATGTGCCTGTGACTTGCACCTAATGTTTTCCTAAAGGCCCATCACTACACACTATGAGGTACTCCGTTATTACACTTAAATAGCATCAGCAAAACCATACACATTCAAAAAGCAAACAACAACAAAAGCTCCACATCAACCTGGCACTAAATAGACTGCAGAAAGGGCGCTTGTTTATGGTGGGAGAGCTGGAACGAGGCGCCTCATTGCCTTGTTCCGCTGCAGCTGGGAATATGCGCAACAGCAAGTGACCCCTATTTCTACGTGCATGTCTGCAAATACGGATTTGGGGGTACAGACACATCTTAAATAATGGACTTACGTTGACAAGCAGATGACCCCCTCCCTCCCTCCCTCCCTCCCTCCCTCCCTCCCTTCCTCCCTCTCTCCCTCCCTCCCTCCTCTTCCTCCCTTCACAGGCAATAGAACACTGTCAGTTTCCCTCTTAGAAAGTCCTTGTTTTAGGGAGTTCATCTAATGACCCCACATCTTCAAAGTTCTCTCTCAAGTTTTTCCCCCATCCTCCACTGAAATAAATGTGCTCCTAAGTTTTAAAATTTGGTGTAATGTGCTCCACTTTCTGTGACATTGCCTTCATTTGTTTTCTGTCACTAAACAGAATGAAAGAGACTAATTTATGAAGACTAGAGGCTCATTTGACTCATGGATATGGGAACTGGGAGGTCCAAGAGCATGGTGCTAGTGTCCCTCACTGCCACCTCTATTCAAACATGTTGAGAACCTTGTCGAGTTCTAACAGGACATCAGACACTAAAGGAGCCAGAGCAGGACACAGTCACCCCTGTGGTAAAGCTCTACCCGGGAGTGTCAGGCGTCTCCCAGTGGTCCTAGTCCAGATGTCTTCAGCATGAATGTGGCGACGGTGTTTCTCACACATGTAACTCGGGGCACACATTTGTCCTTCCCAGGTGTGCACTCAGGACGCAGATTCAGATCCTTCACCATCTCAGTCTTGCTTTGTAGGCAGGGCCTGTGGAGTGAGGAGAGCAGATCGGCTGTGAACTCAGAATCTTTCCATTCGAGTTCTGGAATTGCAGACGTGGGCCAAGTACCCTGTGAAGGCTCTTTACCACCTTCATCCACGTATTGTCTAGACATCTAGGTGGACACGGCTCACTTTTCACAAATCTCTGACTTGGGTTTTGTACTCCAGATCAGAGATTGCTAGTGTTTAACTGGCGGTGATGAGAAAGGTATAACACGTACCTGCACACATGGACGGACGGACACACACACACACACACACACACACACACACAGATACACCACACAGAGAAAAGTAGGTACAACACATGTACCTGCACACATGGACACACACACATCCCAGACAGACAGACAGACACACCACACAGAGAAAAGTAGGTACAACACGTGTACCTGCACACACGGACACACACACACATCCCAGACAGACAGACACACCACACAGAGAAAAGTAGGTACAACACGTGTACCTGCACACACGGACACACACACATCCCAGACAGACAGACCACACCACACAGAGAAAAGTAGGTACAACACGTGTACCTGCACACACGGACACACACACATCCCAGACAGACAGACAGACCACACCACACAGAGAAAAGTAGGCACAACACGCACCTGTACACATGGACACACACATCCCAGACAGACAGACAGACAGACAGACACACCACACCACACAGAGAAAAGTGCAGCAAATGAGGATGCTGTTCTTCACTTGGTCCCTTCCAGTTCCATGTCACCCTGTGGCAGGCTCCTGAAGCCCTGCTTGCATCTAGGGTTGCTAACTCTGTTTTCATGGCTTTTCAGAATCTTTTAGCTTTTGTAGCTCTGAGTTCCCTGCGTGCTTTAGGATTTGAGCATCTACTGATAATGAGTGATAATGAGGTTTGTTTGTTTTAGTCCTTCCCAAGTCGCGCTAGAGATCTGAATACACGGTGACTAACTGAATTTCTTTGCCTAGCTCCTCCTTGCTTATTTCTGGTTCCTGTACTCCAGCTCTGGTTTTGAGTAAGGTTGTGCATTTGCTTTATTATGCATTTCTGCCTTTCAAAAAGTGGGCTTTGTTTCTTCTTTGCAGTGAAGATCTTCTTTCTTCTGTCTTCTGACTGTTTAGTGCCTTCCTCCTTTTCAGCTGGATCTAATAGTAAGAGCTTTCATTTCTTGACTCTGACTTAGGCGTTCATCAGATGTGTGCTAACCGCACACTGGGCCAGCCGCTGCCCTCTCCACGGCCGCGAGGGGTAAGAGGCGAACTAAGAGGTCAGTTTAGGAAAAGGCATTCCTGCAGGGCTCCACTAGTGGAATGCTCCTGGGGTCACCGAGGCAAGGCACACCTCCTGCTTCCGAAGTAGCTGAATCTCAGTGACCAACTTCATCATGTGGTTCTGTGGTGGTTTATGTCCTTGTGTCTGTCTGCCCTGCTTTCATGGTGGAAACACATGAAGCACCTCCCTCTGTCACCTGGATTTCAGCACCTCTGCCGTGGCCGGGCTGATGGTGCTGTGTTCCACTGCATAGCCAGACGTGCAGCTCTGCGGCCTTTAACAGTGCCTGTTTCTGATTCTGATACTGCATTTAAAAAGGTAAAGAACACTTCTCTCAATACAGGCATCTCATTGGTATTTTTCTAAACATTGCCCTGGCATTTAGAAGATTCACAGTCCTAACTAGAATTTCCTTCTGAATCTCGTCTTTGCTGTCAAAATCCTTGGTTGATGCTAACCTTCCATGGCATCCCTTTGACTCAGTGCTGTCCTCTGTGTGAAGAGGTTGGAGTAGGCGGTAAAGGCAGGGACTAGATTGTGCACAGAGGCAGCAATCAACAAGACGGCTCCTCCTCGGTAATCTCTCCCTGACCCCTGCTCTCAACAGCACTGCATGAGCTGCGGCATTTCATTTACTTGCTGCCATAGTAACCAGGACTCCTGCCTGTCTTCCTGTCTCCCTTTGTTCATCTGGAAAGGGGGTGGGAAGATAGAAATGGACCCGGTCAGAGGGTCCTGGATTTGGGGATGTTCTCGGAATAATAAACATGGGTGCCTGAGTTTTGGTTTTGTTTCCTGCTGATGAAGTAGAAGCCACAGGTTCCCCCCCTCCAACCCCCCTCCCCCACTGGGATGGCTGTTCCCGCTTTGCTTTCTGGGAGGACTGTAGTGTTATTACGAAAAAGGGTGTTTATGCCTTCAATTGGAGTTAGAAAAGGTCTCTGTGTCTGAGTGAGGCCACTTAGACCCAAAAAGAAGGACCTATGTTCTCCCTCATGCAGATCCCAGCCTGTGATGTATACATGTGTATACATGCATGTGCATAAATCGCTGGATGTGTGAGCACAACACACGGTAGAAAGGAGACTGGGGAAGCTGTAGGTACAGGGAAAGGAGGACCATGGCGGGGCGTGTACAGGAGAACATGTAGAGAGGAGACCTTGGGGGGAGTGTACAAGAGAACATGTAGAGAGGAGACCATGGGGGCGTGTACAGGAGAACATGTAGAGAGGTGACCATGGGGGTGTACAGGAGAACATGTAGAGAGACCATGGGGGGGTATACAGGAGAACATATAGAGAGGAGACCATGGGGGGGGTGTACAGGAGAACATGTAGAGAGGAGACCATGGGGGGGCAGTGTACAAGAGAATATGTAGAGAGGAGACCATGGGGGGGTGTACAGGAGAACATGTAGAGAGGAGACCATGGGGGGTACAGGAGAGCATGTAGAGAGGAGACCATGGGGAGTACAGGAGAACATGTAGAGAGGAGACCATGGGGGTGTACAGGAGAACATGTAGAGAGGAGACCATGGGGGTGTACAGGAGAACATGTAGAGAGGAGACCATGGGGGGGGGTGTACAGGAGAACATGTAGAGAGGAGACCATGGGGGGTACAGGAGAGCATGTAGAGAGGAGACCATGGGAGTACAGGAGAACATGTAGAGAGGAGACCATGGGGGTGTACAGGAGAACATGTAGAGAGGAGACCATGGGGGGGGTACAGGAGAACATGTAGAGAGGAGACCATGGGGGTGTACAGGAGAACATGTAGAGAGGAGACCATGGGGGGGGGGTGTACAGGAGAACATGTAGAGAGGAGACCATGGGGGTGTACAGGAGAACATGTAGAGAGGAGACCATGGGGGGGGGTGTACAGGAGAACATGTAGAGAGGAGACCATGGGGGGGTGGTGTACAGGAGAACATGTAGAGAGGAGACCATGGGGGTGTAACAGGAGAACATGTAGAGAGGAGACCATGGGGGGGGGGTGTACAGGAGAACATGTAGAGAGGAGACCATGGGGGGGGGTACAGGAGAACATGTAGAGAGGAGACCATGGGGGTGTACAGGAGAACATGTAGAGAGGAGACCATGGGGGGGGGTGTACAGGAGAACATGTAGAGAGGAGACCATGGGGGGGGTACAGGAGAACATGTAGAGAGGAGACCATGGGGGTGTACAGGAGAACATGTAGAGAGGAGACCATGGGGGGGGGTGTACAGGAGAACATGTAGAGAGGAGACCATGGGGGGGTGTACAGGAGAACATGTAGAGAGGAGACCATGGGGGGGGGTGTACAGGAGAACATGTAGAGAAGAGACCATGGGGGTGTACAGGAGAACATGTAGAGAGGAGACCATGGGGGTGTACAGGAGAACATGTAGAGAGGAGACCATGGGGGGGGGGTGTACAGGAGAACATGTAGAGAGGAGACCATGGGGGGGGGTACAGGAGAACATGTAGAGAGGAGACCATGGGGGTGTACAGGAGAACATGTAGAGAGGAGACCATGGGGGGGGGGGTGTACAGGAGAACATGTAGAGAGGAGACCATGGGGGGGTGTACAGGAGAACATGTAGAGAGGAGACCATGGGGGGGGTGTACAGGAGAACATGTAGAGAGGAGACCATGGGGGGGTACAGGAGAACATGTAGAGAGGAGACCATGGGGAGTACAGGAGAACATGTAGAGAGGAGACCATGGGAGTACAGGAGAACATGTAGAGAGGAGACCATGGGGGGGGGTACAGGAGAACATGTAGAGAGGAGACCATGGGGGGGTGTACAGGAGAACATGTAGAGAGGAGACCATGGGGGTGTACAGGAGAACATGTAGAGAGGAGACCATGGGGGGGGTACAGGAGAACATGTAGAGAGGAGACATGTGGGGGGGGGTGTAACAGGAGAACATGTAGAGAGGAGACCATGGGGGGGGGGTGTACAGGAGAACATGTAGAGAGGAGACCAGGGAAGGTAGCAGGTGCTAAGGAAGGACCAAACAGGCAAAAAGACACGAGACATCAAAGAGGATATAAAGCTAATTGTTTTTCTTGTTTCGATTTTTAATGGTTTATCATTTTGTGGTGGGGTATGTGAATACAAATTCTATTGATAGTGAAAGTGTAACACTCTGTGCACAGTACCCTCCCCCCTTCAGAATGGCCTTTCTGCTGTAGTTCACTGAGATGTGCAGTGTGGGACTGGGTCAGTGTTTGTTTAGTGGTTAACTTAACCCTGCAGTGTGATGTTTACGTTCGTGAGTTCATTACAATACAGTGATTTTTATTAAAGAAAAGAAAAAGTTGTGGTTTTCAGGATGGCTCAGCAGATAAATGCTGTCTCTGCAAGCCAGGGGGCTTGAGGGGGACCATGGGAGCCACATAAAGGTGGGGGGAGAGGGCTGACATTGTAAAGTTGTCCAGACATCACACACACACAGAATAATAATAAATGAAGAAGAGGAAGGCTTAGGGCCTCGTATAAACTGCAGCGTGTCACTTTGTAGCGTGCGAAAGAGCTGGGTTCCTGGGAGACTCCAGATCTCACCTTTGTACCTGGAGAGAGAGGAACATTTCAGGGCCCAGGACCTTTGAATCTCAAAGTCAGTTGAATTTTGAATTGACATATATGTGGGAGAGATGGGAGCATCTTTTTTCTTTGTTCCAGACAGGGCCTTCTGTAGCCCAGGCTGGCCTCAAACTCACTATGTAGCCAAGGATGAGTTCTTGTTCCCTCTTCCAGAGTGCTGGGGTTGCAGGTGTGTTGTCGCTGTCTGTCTGTCTTTAGTTTGAAGCTCACTGGGTTGCAGTGTGTGTTGAGGGGTGCCACGGCGATTGCCTTCTCCCTGTGACTGGGCTCACGTAGTGAAGGGAGTGTTAGGTTCTATTCAGGAAAGCCCTCAAAGTCATTCTTAAAATATATCTGAGTGACAGACAGCCTTTGACTTGAGGGTCTGGAAAAGGTTGACGGAGGAACTAAACCACGTCACAGTTGAATTACAGAGTGTTATATGTGAATCATATAATGTTAGCCTGTGCATACAAGCAGCTAACAGCTAACACCCTGCTCTGTGGGTCAGTTTTTAAGATTATCCATTGGCATCCTGGAGCCGTCTAGTGCCAGGGTCGTCACTGATGGGCCATCATGGACCAGCTCCCAGCCTCCTGGAGAGCTGTCTTGTTTCTGATTTAACAGTCTTCTGCCCACCTTGTTGCTGAAATGACTTCGCAGTTGTCTGCTGGCCTTTGCAGGTTCAACCATAGCTTGTGCACTCGTTGACAGGGTAAACCCCACCTCCACTTCTTCTTAGGCCCTGGTTTTGGTGTGACAGTGATCTATGTGGAACTGAGGTCAGCCTCTGGGCTCCTCTTTTTCCCCGTCCATTCTTTTATGTTCTTTTCTTTCTCATCATGTGGCCCCGTGAGCGCATGGTCATTATTTCCCGGGTCTCCAGTCCCCACTTCCGGCAGCGCCGCTGTAGCTTCCCTTCCTTTCTTCACGACCTTGGTTCCAGGGCCCACTGGTACGTTGGGAGCATTGGTCAGTGTTCTGCTCAGATTCGAGGGCCAGTGATCCCAGTTCCTCCTGAGTTTAGTTTCACTCTGCTTCCCCAAGAGACAGTGGTAAGTTGTAATAGCCATTGGTCCTGGCTCTGAGTAACCCGGAAGCTATCTGTATGCCCATTGCTGATTATTACTAGAAACTTGTGTGAAGACAGAATCAGCGACTGTGTATGTTTTCAGGGGCAGATCTAGAATTCACAGAATTCACAAACTATGCACTTATCACTCCCCCATGTGCCCACAGTGAACTAAATTTGTTCCCAAAGAAGTTTGCTCCTAATTTGACCGTTAAGGGAAATAGGATCTAGGCTCCAAACATAAGCAGAACTGCCATGTGACTCAATAACACAACTTCTGGGCCTGAAAATAAAGGAAGAAATCAGTGTATTTAAGAGAAACCAGTATTCCCATGTGTTACAGTAATGCTCACTATAGATAAGGCACAGAGTCTTCTGTGTGTCTGTCAGTGTTGAGTGGATGATGGAGAAAACGCAGCACACACATAGTGAAATACTCAGTCATAAAAGCAGTGAGCTCATGTCAGTTGCACCAGAAAGGATGAGTCTGAAGGATGCATAAAGTGTCATAAGCAGGCCCAGGACACAAAACTGCAAGTGCTTACTTTTGAAGAAGCTAAGTAGGTTGGCCCCACAGAGGTTAAGAGCAGACTGATTTCAAGAGAGTGAGGATAGAGAGAAGTTAGTAACAGGTGCAAACAGCAGGAGGAAAGCCCTGTAGTCAAGGGAGTGACTAAGACATTAAGCCACATTTCAGAACAGCTTGGAGAATGGATTTTGTGTTCCCAGCACAAAGAAACGGCAGGTGTCTAGGTGTGGGATAAGACGGTTCCTCTGATCTGAGAGCCTCACGTTGTGTGCATGTGTTGAAATACATTGATCCGTACAGATGGACTGTTGTGTGTCCACTGGTTTTTAATGATTTCTATGACAACTTTTCATTGACTATAAAACAAATCAGTTAATAAAACAATGTTAAAGTAAGCAACTGTAGATCCTCTGATTTGTTAGCTAAGCAGCTGACGTTTTTCATACTTTTCCTGCGTGTGCATATAGAAAATGCACATGTGTTTTTATTATTAAATGTATATTTATTATTAACACATTTATTGAATGGTGAGGTGGCATGATGGGTAAAGATCTGCAGTGGAAAGAAAGAACCAGCTCCCAAGTGTTGTCCTTCTGACCTCCGGATGGGCACTGTGGCATGTACATGCCCATGCGTGTACACACACTAGTGAATGAATGAAGCATGTCAGCAAGTAAAGATCAGTAGCATGTTTGTTTGTTTGTTTATTAAAATAATTGACTTATTTTTATTTTCTGTGCACTGGTGTTTTGCCTGCATGTACGTGAGTGTATCAGATCTTGGAACTGGAGTTGTAGACAGTTGTGAACTGCCATGTGGGTGCTGGGAACTGAACCCAGGTCCTCTGGAAGGGCAGCCAGTGCTCTTAACCACAGAGCCATCTCTCCAGCCCCAATAGCGTGTGTTCAATGTTTACATAAAAATATCTTACTTGTTCAAATTCAGTGAAAATAATTTTATTGAGCATATCTGCTGTTAATGGGCAGCCAACTTCACTTAATGAAGTATGTTGGGAGCTTTGTCATAATTGTCTTTATAGTTAGACCCTTGTATGTGGGTATGCCAGATTGTTTAGAGTAAGTTTTTTAAGTGATTATGGAATTTTAAGTATATGTATTTCAGCTAATAAACGTTCCAGAAAGCTTCTATTTTTGCCAGTGTTGTAGGTAAGTTTTAAAGAAACTGAAACCACAGACAGAATACTGCCCTGAGTAGCAATCAGCTCAGGCTCCTACCTCTTGGAAACACATCTCCACATTGATTTACCTCACATTCCAGTTCTGTCCTCCTCCCTGCCCTCCTGCCCACCGTCCGTCCAGACCTTCTCTGAGCACTTTCGTTGACACTGTTTTCAGGGCCTGCCTGGAGTCTCTGCTTTCTCTAACCAGCCACAGAAAAGTGGCCGTTTGTCTGCCTTCTTCAGCTCTTGGCTTTTCACTTGCGTTTGGCCTGTGCTTTAACTGACCACTTAGCCAGTTACTGTCCCCTGTCTGCAGCATGCTTTAAGAGTAGGACTCTGGGCTTCACACTCGTCTTTCCTTTGGGGTTGGATTTCACAGTGAGCAACTTGACACACTTGTCTGGGGAAAGAAACTTTAAAAAGAATGTTTGCAGGTAAATATTTTGAGCCATAAGAAATAGTACTTGGTTGTTCCTGATTCCCTCAAAATGACAGTTTCAAAAGACTTGACTTTGATTTCTGGTACCAAGGGATTTGGCACACCCCTGAGAAATAAATACAGTTCCTGCTGCCTCCGTGGCTGGTTGTCAGGATGTGTGCATGCATCTTCTCTTCTAACGCTCCCCCATCCTGTGATTACTGTCAAGTGGCACAGTGAGGCTTGGTGGGTGTTTTACCCAGAACTGTTACTACACACGGGAAATAAGTTTTGCAGAGTGACCACTTGTTAGGCCTGAACTATGAATCTTGCAGAATTTAGTCAGACATCATCTTTACAGTCTGTTGCATTTACTGGGGTACTGTCAGAGCTTGTGTTTGTTCCTGCAGTCAGATTCTTGCTAAATAGCGGTAGAGAACCCAGTACATGAACAGGATGGAAGGAATCCATCACACCCAACACAGTGAACCAGCAAACTCTAATGTTAACAGGGGAGGAAGAAAACGACCATGGATAATCCACTCAGAACAACAGTCCACAGGACCATAGGAAATGCCAGCTCCCTCAATAATGACTTTCCGTGGAAATAGCCTTAACTCACCAGTTACATGATGCAGATTAACTCGATTGGAAAACAAGATCCAACCGTTTGTTGCCTTAAAGAGACACAGTTTACTGGCAAAGATACTGGAAAACCTAGTCAAAGGGTGAAGGTCAACCTACTGGAAAATGGAGGTTGGAAAGAAGCTGCTGTAGCTCAGCTGAGAGCAGAAGTAGTTGGAAGAGAGACGTCAAAAAACACCAAATTTTGTAATCCGCAAATGGGCCAATAAACGGAACAGTTTTCAAAAGTACAAACGCAAATGGCCAGTAAACATTTTAAAAGTGTTCAGCTTCTGTGGCCATCAGGTAATGCACACAAAAACCTCTTACCCCAGTCAGAACTGCTCTCATTAGGAAACCAAGAGCAGTGACCTCTGGTGGGAAGATGGAAGAGAGGAGACCAGAGTCACTGCTCTTGGGAATGTGAAGTGGTGGACCGCTATGGAAACCCGTCTAGAAGTTTCTCAGAAAACCAAAAGTCTAGCTACTATATGACCCAGTGATACCACTGCTAGGCAAACACCCCAAAGCTCTCAGTTTGTACCACATGGGCACTTGTACATCCATGTCGGGTGGCCACACTGTTCACCAGAGCTAGCTCTGCCCATCAGCAGATGAGGATAAGGGCAGTGTGGTGCACAGTAGAATTTTACTTAGCTGTAAAGAACAAGTGAAATCATGGTGTCAGAAAAATTAAGGAGCTGAAAATTGCATGAAGTATCACATGTTTTCTGTCGCTCTAGAACCTAGATTTTGTATATGGATACATATGTATGCGGGGATAAAGATTTTGAAACTTGAATGGGGACCGTGAGGGTGGGGAGGGGGGAAAACAAAAGTGAGGGTGATAAACAGAAAATACACATGAACTGAAGCAGAAACAGGCTGGAGGAGGGGAGGGGCTGGAGCAGGGGAAGGGCTGGAGCAGGGGAAGGGCTGGAGGAAAGGAGGGGCTGGAGGAGGGGAGGGGCTGGAGGAGGGGAGGGGCTGGAGGAGGGGAGGGGCTGGAGGAGAGGGTCTGGGCTGGAGGAGGGGAGGGGCTGGAGCAGGGGAGGGGCTGGAGCAGGGGAGGGGGTGGAGCAGGGGAGGGGCCGGAGGAGGGGAGGGGCCGGCGCAGGGGAGGGGCTAGAGCAGATGAAGGGGAGAAGTGGTAAAGAGATCAGCACAATGGAGTGTGCACCCAGCACTTTGAAAGCTCATTAAAAAGCCAGACATACATAAATTCACCTGTCAAACTGTAAACTTGTGTATTTTGTGTTTTTACACTACAGTAGCTTTAAAAGGAGACAAGATTTCTGAATGCACTGAACGTGTTGTTTTCCTGTCCAGTGCAGTCATCGGTGCTGCCCGGCTGGTCGGTCAGTCCCTGGTCGGTCGAGCCTGTTGAGCTCTGTTCCGCAGCTGGGCCTGCTGGTTACAGATCTCTTGGCCTCGTTTGCAGAGAGCAGCCGCACAGCTGTTTTTACAAGTGTTTGCTGTCTGCCCATGAGCAGTCTGTCCTGTTACTTCCCTCGTGTGTTCACACTGTGTTGTCTGCAAACGCCCACTGCGGTTATACACGTGACTTTGTTTCTTAGTATCCCGGCCTTGTCCTTAGTGCATTTTACTGGGATCTTAAAATAGCTCTGTGCTGATAAGTTTTTGAACCTAGAGGGCTGCAACTCTTTAATTTTTGTTTTATTTGAAACAAGGTCTCTCCATAGTCCTGACTGTCCTAGAACTCACTATGTAGAGCAGGCTAAGTCTGCTTCCCAAGTGCTGTGATTAAAGGCCTGCACCACCATGCCTGGGCAGCTCTTAATTAGTTCATGTGTGTGGGGTGGCACATGCGTGTGGAAGTCAGAGGACAACTTGTGGGGATGAGTTCTCTCTCCCACCAGGTGAGTCTCGGCTGCCGCCGAAGGACCGCCACTCCTGAGTCACCACTGTAGGACAAACAAGGTTCTGTGAAGTCACCCAGCTACGCTAGACCCAGCTTCACAGTTGAGCCTTGCGTGTGTAGGCAAGATGGCTTGTCGCACATTTGTGGTAGATACACATCCATTTCTTTCCCAAGGTCTTCTATTACGGACCTTAACTCTAATCTCTTGGAAGTTAGTGTTCACTACACTTTTTTTCCCCCACAATTCTGGGGAAAAAGTTCATAAAGTTTCCAGGAACCTAATGTGTTGACGTTTTCAAACAGTGTTATTTTAAAAGATATGGAGTCTTCAAGTTCAGATCCAGCAAAGAATGGGAAAGGCTTTACATTATGCAATTGATGATTTCTGTCCTGCCTCTACCTTCTCAGGCCTGACTGCTTAGGGAGTTTGCTCCAGCTAGTTGCTGTTGTGACATACAGTTCCGAGTCATAGTCCTAGGAAAAGCTTAGGACTATAGGAAAGACATAAGAAAAAATGTCATGAATACATAAAGTAGATAATAGTTTGTATACAGAAATTAACTATAAAATATTAAATTTAGCAAGCTTGCATGTTTATAAAACAAAAAGAAGCTAAAAATCATACACAACACTCTTCCCAGTCCAGAAAGCAAAATACTACATTCTTTGTGAGTGAGTGAGCGATGTCATAACGGTATGACCACGCTCATTCCCAGCCACATCCTGTTGCTCCTCCAGTGAGCTCAGGTGTTGCCAGGAGTCTCTGTAATGCCCACAGTGAGCTGATCACCGTGTGGGCAGTTCCTGTCTGGTACACTCTGCCATAGCAAAGTGAATTTTGGTTGTTCTTGGGTTTTTTACTGCTTGTAATTTACAGAACATCTAATATATGCTAGTTGACCATTTAATGCTAACCAGTGAGACTTCTCATTAAGAGGCCAGTAGGTAGGTTTTTGGATAGTCAAGTTTACTCTTGGAGTTTTGGCTTCAGGTATGAGGGGTTGGCACAGGCGAACCTTGCTGTCGTTGGAGGTTCTGCTGTAGGGTATAATGTCTCGTTAACATAAATCCAGGTAGGCACAAACTTTCACTCCTCAAGGATTCTTCAGCACCACACATGTGCTGCAAGATGTGAATTAGGGTAGGAGTAGATAGATGGAATGGTGAGTTTATGGAATTGGTGTTGAGGCTGATGGTGTTCATTGGCCTGCTGACCTGTCCAGTGGGAATTCACTTCTGTATCATCACAGCTAGGCTGTGATGTGTGGTGTATTTTAGGACGAGAGGCCTGAGGCCCTGTTGGCTTCCTCAACCATTCACAGTGTAAAACAGGTTGGCCACGTAGTGATGATCAGGTTTGGTGGCCATCTGGTATCTGATGTAACTACAAATCTGCTTTAAGGAAAAACAGCCACAAACACTTCAAATGCATGAGTTGGCTGTGTTCCCATAAAACTTAATATCTTTGGGAGTCTGCTTTATTTTGAGGTAAGGTATATGAAAAATGTTGAGCAACCTTGGTAACCAAAAACCTTTTATTCCTCTTGCAGTCTGTCTCTTTTTTAAGAAATTACATCGTGTGTGTGTGTGTGTGTGTGTGTGTGTGTGTGTGTGAGTGTGGGCTCACTTTCCCCGTGTGCATTTAGAGGTCAGAGGATAACTTGTGTGAGTTAGTTTTTCCATCCACCACGTGGGTCCCAGAGACTGACCTGGGGTTGGGTAGTGAGTGCCTTTAACCACTGAGCCGCCTCACCAGCCCTCAGTCTTTAAACTACTGACTAGTTTGAAATCGCAGCCAAATGAGTGTGTCCATTTACACAGTTCATGCTTTGACTTTGATACAAAGTGAAAGAATGTGTTTTGTTTTCTTAAACTGCCTTTATGGTAGGTAGCCTTTTTTTTTAACTGATATGATAAAATCTCCTTTTAAAAAGAACATTTCTTTGTGTTTATATGGTGTGTGCATGTGTACTTGTGTGTGTTGGGGGGAGGATTCACTCCCCTGTGTATGTGGGGAGAGAGTATGCACTTGGTGAGTGTGTACACATGTGGTGTGTGTATGTGTGTGTGTGTGCCCTCACCTGTGCCTGTGTGTGTGTGTGGGGGGGGACGACAACCAGACGTTCACTTCAGGTGTCTTTGTTGTTTTATCTACCATGTTCATTTTTACGGTCTCTCACCAAACTGGTGCTCTCAGTTTGATTTGACCGGTTAACTGGCTAGTGAGCCTCAGGATCTGCACCCATTCACACGTGATCTGCACCCATTCACACCTGTGCACACATGTGCACGCGTCTGTCTCTGTGGCATCGTCCTTTTCTGTTGTCTGCTCCCCTCCCATGTGTCTGTTCAACTCTTCATTAGACTGTGTGCTGCCATGGGGCACAGGTTGGATCTTACCCTTTGCCCTTTTGGTTGTGATCCCCAATTTCCCTGTGGGATCCAGCCCTTCCCACTTGGCTGTGGTTGGTCATGACTCAGGTGCCCTGACAACAGGCCGATCTCCTGGGATTGCTATTTTGACTCATAGTATAGAAGACTGGACAGTGATTGGCCCTGACGGATCCTGGCTGAGGCCCTTGAGAAGCCGCTCGTTAGTTCCCATCTCCAGATCCACGGAGCTGTGCTGGCCCCGAGCTCTCTTCTCTGTTTCTGTGAGCTGTCCTGTATCTTCAGAGCCCTTTGCTTCATTCTATCTAGTTAGTTAGTTAGCCAAAACCAGTTTCAGTTGCTTTTACCCAGAGATCTCTAGCAGCATGGCTTTCATTGATTATTCTAACTTTCATATTGATTGTGATTTTTTTCTTTCTTCTCTTTAAAAAACAAAACAAAACAAACAAACCTAGCCAGAGACAGCTGCTGCTTTGAAACGTACACTAGAATCCCTGATGGACCGAGGAGCCATAGTGAGGAACCTGGAAAACCTTGGTGAGCGCATACTTCCTTACAAGATCTTCAGCCATGGCCAGCAGCACAGCAGAGGCGGGTAAGTTCCTTTGTGCAGTGGCTTTGTGGGCTTCATCTTAGGAAGGACGGTCACTGTTGTGCAGATGTTCTTCAGGTAGCACTTACAGAAGAGTATTGTATTGCAGATGCTGTCTTAGTTAGGGTTATTGATGTGAAGAGACACCATGACTACCACAGCTTTTCATAAAGGAAAACATTTAATTGGGGCTGGCTTACGGTTCAGAGGTTCAGTCCATTATTATCATGGCTGGAAGCATGGTGGCATGCGAGAGGAGTTGAGAGTTCTACATCCGGATCAGCAGAGAGTGTGAGCCACTGGGCCTGGCTTGAGCTTCTGTGACCTCAAAGCTAACCCCTCCAACAAAGCCAACCCCCTCCAGCAAGGCCACACCCACTCCAGCAAGGCCACACCCACTCCAGCAAGGCCACACCCACTCCAGCAAGGCCACACCCATTCCAACAAGGCCACACCTACTCCAGCAAGGCCACACCCACTCCAACAAGGCCACACCTACTCCAACAAGGCGCATCTCCTAATAGTTCACTCCCTCTGGGTCTGTGAGGGCCATCTTCATTCAGATCACCACAGATGGAGAGGTCAAACTGGCTTTAGCAGGCAGGTCAGAACAGAGCTGAGAGTAGACAACAGCCCTGTAGGCTTCCACTGGGGAAGCTGTTTTCAATTTCAGACTTCTTTTTTTTGACGTTTTACTTTTGCCTTCAGAAGGCCTTGGGTTGCAGATATACAAAGCAGGCTTCTTTGGACCAGCTGCCCCAGAGAGAATGATCCGACTTCCTCCACACAGCGTACAGTTTTCTCTCTGGGTGTGTTTTGACCAGGGCTCTACTCTCTGGCACTCAGAACTTTGTGCCTTGGGCAAGCTTCTCCGGAGTCCTTGAGCACTGACTTCAGGTCTCACGTTTGCGTTGTCTTGGGCATGGAAAGAGGCTGCAGCTGTGTGCTGGTCAGGGCACTGCTTTATTGCTGTGGGTTTCACGCTGTGGACTTGGGTTGTGCTGTATTTCAACCTGCTGCTGGGATGTGGCACACACTACAGACATCTTCGTTGGCTCCCCTCGTTTTGTGTCAGCTTCTTGAGAGCGCCTCGCCAGAGTGCCTGAGTGTTGCTAGGAGACAGGAAGTGCGCAGTGGCTAGGCTTCTGTAGTCGTAATGACAATGAGGGATGGAGCATGTGTGCGTGTGCATGGATGTGGCATAGTGTGCGTGCATGGCAGGTTGCACATCCTTAGTCACACATTGATGTGGCTTTACCACAGGAATGTGGATGTCTTTGCCCTTCTGTTTAAAGGAACGTATGCAGTCTGTGCAGAAACAGTTAGCTGTTCTTACGTAGAAGGCGACAAGTCGTTGTCCTCATCCATATGGTGCTGTGGGGAATCCAGTTGGAGTGTCCCTTTTCTGTCTGTCATCATGAGTTCCGTTGCCCCCTGGCATTTCTTTAACTGCCCGAGCCCACACTTGAGAGCGGCTGTGTTCGCTCTTCTGGCGGCAGGCCTCCATGTGTGGTGCTGGAGCATGTGTGGCCGGGGCGGAGCCAGAGCTCATCTTGAGGTGCCCACCTGGCAGCACGTGCTTGTTGCAGGCCCTGCCCAGGTGCCTGTTCCTCACCAAGGATCGTGTTTCGGTCCCTTTGGCCATTGGTGTTGGAAGAGCTCCTAGGAAGGGAGGGGCACTGACTTCGCTGTTCTCCGCATGTGTGGCTACTACGTACCAGGAGGAGGGAGTCAGGGGTTGTACTTGTGCTGCTGCTGGGAAAAGTCATTGCCTGCGTTGGTCTGGTTAAGGTCCTATTTCAAAACTCTGTGTCTGAATACTAGTGTACAGAGATGCCGAAACGAAAACTAGGTGTGTGACGTCGGTGCAGCATGGGGGCCTTACACGGCCTGTCTTTCTAGAGACACAGCGGGACAGAAACAGGGAGGAGCCCTTCAGTAAGAAGTGGTGCTCGTCAGTTTCATGTGGGCATGGGGTGTGTGTGTGTGTAAAAGTGCAGGTCTGTACGTGCTATAGTGCGTGAGTGGAAGTCAGAGGACAACTTTTGAAAGTCGGTTCTCCCTTGCCACTCTGTGGGATGTAGGATTGAACGTAGGTGATCAGGATTATTGAACGTAGGTGATCAAGCTCCTTCACCCCCAAGCCATCTTGCTGGCCCAAGCATGACGCTTTATTTTTACATACTCATGAATATTTTCCGTGCTGGTGTTTGGTAACTGAGCACTGAGGCCTAGTATACTTAGAAGTGCCCGAGTAAAGGTTTCTCGATGCCTGGGGGCTTTATCCAGCCCCTCCCAGCCACTAAGCCTAGCCCTCCTGTAGTAGGCGTTTTCTTCAGTTGACAGATTGCTTGTGTGCAGTGTGCATAACCAAGGTGCTGCACACGACGTGTCACATAAAGTGCACTGTTAAGATGGTAAGAAACAGAATAGGCTTGCTGACCACACATTTAGCATTTAAAGCTTGGGTTCATTTCAGCAGCCTGGAGGTTGTGACAGGTCCTTGCAGTTTGGACAAGGTACTGATTCAGGTTTTTGTGCTGTGTGCATGAGTCAGTGTTGTTTAGCCGGCTATTTAAATGGGCCTGCACGCCCTTGAGGAACTCACGTTCCACGTCTGCTATGATCATGTGTTCTAGGAGATACAGTGTGATTCAGTGGCACCCACAAGTCTTAGGATGATTCTTGGGCTCATCATGGTTGCTGGAGTCATAGAGTTTTCAATCTGTTGGAAGTCTCGGTGTGTGTGCTAACCTAGGTAGCAGCAATGGGGTGTGAATAGAGGTGCCCTCACAGCAGTAGTGCCTGCACAGGGCTGACAGGCAGTCTCTGCCACAGAGTTACTTCTCAGCATGGCGGATCACTGCCACTGCCAGCCTCCCTCTCACGTGCTTCTCCACATTGGCCCCAAATTATGCCAAAAATGAAAATGTCATATTCCAAATACTAATTTGGTCAGACCCTACTTGAGAAGCAGGTTATATTCTAGAGACTGGTCTGCAGATCCCTGTTACTAGGAACTTGTTTGCTCACTGGACAACTTGATGGTTCAATTCCCACCCATCCAGAGACAGTCCCTGTCTCCAAGGGCTGCGGAATTGGGTGGGTTGTTTATGCTGAGCTGAGGACCATCTTAAATTTTTAAAAATGTTCGTCTGGCTGCCGAAGCCTGGTCTGCTCACCCTTCTCAGAGATGGAGCGAAGGGCTGGGACACCTGTAACTGTGTGCATACGATTTTTCTATGCTCCTAAGGGCAGCATGTCCTAAGTCAGCTGGCTGCCAGGTCATTGGGAACAGAGCAGAGTTGAAAAGATTCCTCTGCTGCTTGGGCCTGGTGGGAGTGGTTGGGAACTTTGGGGCTCCTGGATCAGCTTTTCAATGGAAGCTCTGGCTTCTGTGCCCACATGTCACTGGGCAGTGCCTGGAAGCCACCGGAGTACAGCGTGGGGCTGCTGGTCTGAGACGGGCAGGGAGTCATTCTTCGCTCTGGATTTGCTCTGGTTCCTCGCAGGCCTCTGGATGATCTCCTCTTGTGCCTTCACAGCCTGAGGCCTGTCTGTTGGGTGGAGAGGGTACCTCTGTGGGTGTCCCTTGCTGTCTTACACTAGAGTGGGAGCAGTGGAGGGAGATGCTCCATTGAGCCATGCTTAAAAAGGGCTAGCATCCTCCCGAGGCCTCGTGATGGCCGCCGCAGACACAGCAGCCGGCCTCACTCAGGCTGCTCACCCTTCGAAGCTCTTTGCACCAGATGGGGCCGGGGGAGAGATTGCTAGAGCAGAGGGGAGGTCTCTGGTGCTGGGCTTGTGTGTCTCTCAGGTGGCCTGTGACTGACCACGTCTATAATGGAACAGCTGGGGTCTGGGCTGACCTCATGTCCATAAGACTCTTTAGGTGTGGAAGGCCTTAAGTTTGGTAGGTGCTTACAGCAAAGCTCTCTGGCTATGTGCAGGACACTCTTCTATTTACAGCTGAGCAGAATGATCACAATAGCCGCCTCTGGTGGATGAGTGGAATTTTACTGACTTATTCCCTAAATGTGTCTGCAGCTTACTTACTCTGAGCACGCTGGCGCCCTCTCTGGAGGAGGTTGAGTCTCCTCTGTAGTTTTCCTATTCGTTAACATTTCTGTGTTCTTATGTTTTCCTGCCAGCATGAGTCAAGGCCGGTGTCCTGGCCCCATATCTGTGTGTAGGTGCTCTCTGCAGCTTGTTGGGGGCAGGGATGCTATGTCCTTGAAGGTTTCTTTTAAGTGGCATTTCCCCAAGGTTTGTCGAATTACTGGTTTTTAAAATGCACGCGACCCAACAGATAGAAAGGGAAATGGGTTTGTCTGTAGACAGCCCTTCGGCTTTAAGGGGAATAATTCGCTGCCTCTCTGAAGTCTGAGATCAGAAAGGTTTAACCAAGACGGTGTAGCAACAGCCATGCACACAGATTGCCTCTTGTCCTCTTGTCTTCAAACAGGTTCCAAGATGCTCTGGGGCTGCAGAACCCTCCCACCCCTCCCAAACTCCCCCACCCCCTGGGAGCCACTGAGCCCTTCAGTGGAAAATTCCACCGTCTGCCATTGGGAAGGGGAGGGTGTCTGAGAGGGACAGTGACAAAGAACATAACTCCAGTTTAGCGAGCTCTTTTTGTGGGCTTCAGACAAACGGAATTGGAAAGAATGCAGCCTTTCTCCCTAAGAACACTACCAGGGAACATCTCTTCCCCAGCACCTCCAGCAGTGGGGCTGGGGGCTCAGGCCAGGGCAGTGACCTTGCTGAAGGGCTAGGCCCGCTTTCAGAGCAGCAGGAACTGGAGTCGGGTTCCTTGGGGAAGCTCTGCTGTGCAGGGAGCCAGCTTGGGAGCATTGTTCCCAGTATTGAGCATGCCTGCCCTATGAAACCATTTCTCAGAGCTTCTCCTCAGATCTCTGGAGCTCTGGTCCTCGTGGGGAGTTTGGCGATGTTAAAGTGACTTAAGTTCAAAGGAGGGTGAGTAGTCACCCTCAGACTGTTTGTGCAGAGGAAGTTCGCTGCCCTTGGCGTTGAACATTGCATCTGTAATGAGATGTGCTTTAGTGTACTGTGTCTGTTTGGGCCCCACCTCTCCCCGCTCGGCAGCAGTGAGCGCCTCACTTCCACTACTGAGGGTTGGTGTGCAGCTCTGTGGAGAAGGGATGCTTGGGAGAGAAGACGTCAACTCTGTTCATGAGAAGGTTCCGTAATTAGAACCACACACAGGAAAGAGACCTTCAGATGTAAACACTGCTGGGCTCTGGGTTCAAGTCTCCCTGCCATAGGGATGCTCGCACCTCCTGGCTGCCTGGTGTGTGTTGTGTTCTTCTGTGTGTGCAGCATGTGACTGAAAAATGCTGAGGTGTGGAGTGTAATCAGAGTTTAGATTATTGCACTGATGTTTTCCACAATGATTTGTCCACTTACTGGTTCAGTAACTGATGAAAATAAAAACAGAAAACGGAAACTAACTAGCTGGAGTGTTTCGTTCCTATGGTTTATTAGAACGCCCTCTTGTAGGCCTGTCAAGGCAGTTGCAGAGGGGTCATAGTTCTAACTCCTACCATCGGTGAGGGACTCATAGTGAGATGGATGGAGATGAGAGGATCCACATACTAAGACTTGAGTGTTTTCTTTCAGCCTTGCCACTCCAAGACACAGGAAGTCACCGACAGCTTTAGGACCCAAAAAGTTACAGAATTACAGGTCATAAGTGATAGAAAGGAAAATACAGCTCGACCCCTTGGTGAGCGCCAGAAGCATCCACAGTTGTCCTGGTGTGGCGCCCATCCTTGTCCTTCCCCTTCATCTCAGCACCTCTGTATCCAGCTGTGGAGCCTGCAGCAGGGTGGAGGGAGCGGCCCCTCCATCGGAGCCATCCTCTGCAGGATCTCGGGCTTTATGTCTCTGTCGGCTTAGGCTGTCAGGAGACAGGCAGCATGCCGGCCTCAGAAGCGGTCCATTCCCCTGCAGCGCTGTGTAGGTGGCACAGCTGTGACTGGATCGTTCTCAGTGCTGTTGTCTGTGGCCCACAGCTGGGGGAGGATTGCTGCAGCCTGGCAGGAGGGGGAGTCCTGTGGGAGTTGTAGGGCCTGAATTTCTTTTAGCACAAAACCCTAGTGACTTTTTCTTAATATCAACTGGCCAAAGGACCATTCTAGAAGCCTGAAGTCCTGTGTACTTAATTGCTTCTGCCTTCTGAGGTTTGGCTGCAACACACATCCGCTTAAGTTTGCTAGATAATAGTTAAGAAAAAAGGATGCTGTCTGGAAGCAACAGCTCTTTTTGTGTGAGAAGGCCATGTGGGTAGACTGGGCCACTCAGGCACATGGGTTGAGTATGGCCCGTGTTATGATATATTGCATGGGGGACCCCGAGGGTATCCCGCGTGTGCAGGGAAACATGCTGGCATGCTGGGCAGACGCAGCAGCAGGCCGGCAGGCTGGCGGGCTGGCGGGCGACCCTCGCCTTGCAGGCATGGCGGCGAGGTGGTGGCAGTCATTCATGACCCCGACGCTGCATCCACGCAAAAAATGATTCATTATAATAGAGAAAAGACGATAGGAAAGAGGGAGAGAAGAGAGAGAAAGGGGAATAGAGAGGGGCCGAGGGGGGCACACCTTGTGGGAGGAAAAGCAGAAGAGAGAGAGGAAGGGGAGGGGCCTTTGCCAAAAATGAGGCTTTTACGACAGGACGCAGGACGGTGCCAAGGGACGGGTCAGAATATTAACATCCTGTACTTAGGGTGCCTTGGTTTCCGGGCAGGAGGAGGAAGCTTGGCTTTCAAGGAGAGGTGACT
This sequence comes from Peromyscus eremicus, assembly GCF_949786415.1. NCBI lineage: Eukaryota > Metazoa > Chordata > Mammalia > Rodentia > Cricetidae > Peromyscus > Peromyscus eremicus. The sequence goes on along the minus strand of NC_081428.1, from coordinate 6,473,302 downwards.
ACAGTATATCAGCCCATCTCTGAGCTACTTGCCCCTCCTCTGTTGGGTCTTTCCTTTTCATGGAAATTTCCATGGTGTAATGGGGAGCCAGGGGAGTAGAAGCAGTCTTTGCCCACATCAGCCCCAGGCACAGATCCGTAGAGTGATAAGCTTGAAATGACAGTCACACGCTGTGGTTGTGGGCACAAACCCACTTGCAGTTTGGCCAGAGCGCGTGTTTGGGTTTGGTTGCCAAAGGACTGGGAAACTGGAAGAGGTGAATTAAAGAGTAAAGGTCACAAGGTTTGGTAGCAATGAAGGCTCCCAGAATCCAAGCCACGACCTGTTCTGAAGACGACCTCCAAGCCTTGGCTTTGTCCTTGCAGCCTGCACAGTCCTGTAATTCACTGTGAGAGGGGAGGCGCGTCCAGGAACTACAGTCTGGAGCCCTGGTTCCAGGTTCCACTGGGGCCTGAAGTAGACCAGTTCTCTTTCTGGTTGTCACTTCCTCGGTTGAAGGCGTTAGGCTCTATTTTCCTGTCTGTCACTTGGAGAAGACCTGGTCTGTGAGTCCTCCCTGTGGCCTCAGGCAGCAGGGTGAACTGGGGATGGTGATAGAGGCTCCCTGCGTCTGTTCTTCTTGATGTTAGATTGTGAAGTTGAAAGGAGACCATGTGTAGGAGACCATACTCTAGAAAACAATGCTGGACCCAGACTAACACTCAGCCTCTCCTCTTAATGACACGCATGAGATTTTCACTGCCCTCCATCCTTTTCCCAGAAGATGTTGAAGAGGTGTGAAGGCACTTTGGAAATTAAGGTGCCTAAGACTCTTCAAGATCTGAACCAGAGGTGTCTGGGACACCTGGCTCTGTGGTTCCATCCATCCTTGGGGATTCTTTTTGCTCTTGTCACAAAATGGTATTTAAAGGCTCTGGACGTATGCGTCTAAGGACAGTTTGGTAAGCGATGAGTAGGAGGATGGTGGAAGTGTGCCATTGACTGAAGAGGGTTGAGTTGGCTGTTGGCACCTGTAAACATACTTTCTCCTAGACCATTTAGACTTCTGCTTACCGATGTGCTTAAGAAGTCTGTGAGGGGGTTGAATGGGAGGTAGAAGAAATCAGTGCTTGCTGTTGACAGTACTGTGGGTAAAACCAGGGTAGTCTCAGAACTGGTATTTAAATAAGTTGACTTACAGACCATAGAAAGGGTAGAACTTAGAACTTAGAGAGGGAAGGCATGGGGCATCATAGGCTGGCAGTAGTAGTGAATCGTTACAGGGCACAGAACAGCCAGGAGCAGGCTGAGCATCCCCCGTGTCACCTGCCAGTGCAGGGCTCTGCATGGACAGGCAGGGACACAAAGCCAAGTGACAGGAGCCTCCTCAGAGAGATTGGATGTGTCCAAAGATTGCGCTGTCAACTCAGGGATGGGAGTCAGACAGTGGCCATAGCTGTTGATGATGGTTGGGAAGAGCATTGGGATTAATACTGAGTAAAAGAGTAATGGGCAGTGGGAAGAAAGACATGCTGGGGCTGTGTTGGATTGAAGCATGCCACCTGCCACCAAGTAGCCAGAATGAAATGAATGAGCCAGTAATGCTGGCAGTTGGCATGGAGGAAGTGGTTTGAGATAACCCCCACTTAACGTTTCAGGCTCTGCTTCCTAGCCTTGCTTAAGGTACGTAATCATGATCTAATGTTGAACAAATGAGAGCCATTCATGAATTGGGTGGTTGCAACTCTTAATTTTGTGTGTGTGTATGTGTGTGTGTGTGTGTGTGTGTGTGTGTACAAATAAATGGAATTAAGCCTTGGAAAGCTTGGGGGTGTTGGTGTGTAGTTCCCATAGTCATCATACGTAATTATCTATTCAGTGAGTAAAGACACAAGTTACTGCCCCAAGAAGCCATTCTAGTGGTGTGGTAGTTTGAATGAGAAATGTCCCCTATAGGATCCTGTATTTGAATCCTGAGATTCTGTTGGTGCTGCTGTTTGGAGAGGCATGGGCCCTTGAAGAGGTGCAGCATTGCTGGAGGAAGCCCTTGATTGTGAATGGGCTTTGAGGGTTTATAGCTACATCCCATTTCCAGTTCACTCTGTGCTTCCTGTGTGCAGTTGAGATGTGCTCTCTCAGCTTCCTGTTCTGTCCACTGTGCATTTCCTGCCATTATGGACATCTAGCCTTCAATAACTTTAAGCCAAAACAGACCCTTCCTTAAGTTGCCTTTAGTTGTGATGTTTTTTATTCAGCAACAGAAAAGTAACTAATATAGTGATTTTCTCTTTGGTTCTAATTTGTATCTGATTGATGACTTTTAAGCATCTGTCTTACTTAGAGTTTCTCTTGCTGTGAAGAGACACCATGACCACAGAAACTCTTATAAAGGAAAACATTTAATTGGGACTGGCTTACAGTTTCGGAGGTTTAGTCCATTATCGTCATGGTGGGACATGGTGGCATGCAGGCAGACACGATGCTGGAGAAGGAGCTGAGAGTTCTACATCTTGATTTGCAGGAAGCAGAAGGAGACTGCATGTCACGGTAGCTTGAGCATGTAAAACCTCAGACCTGCCTCCACAGTGACACACACACTTCCTCCAACAAGGCCACACCTTATGATGCCACTTGCTACCGACCAAGCATTCAAACACACGAGTCTATGGGGCCATACCTATTCAGACCAGCATGGCATCCTTTCTTGTACTTTATCATCTCTCTGTTTGGTCTGTTCATTTACAACTGTTTACATTGAGACTTTTTTTTTAACTTAATTTGTTTATATTTTTAAATTCAATTTTTGAGAGTTCTTTGCATGCTAGATTCAGGTATATTATCTGAGATATAATTAGCAAATCCTGTCTGCAGCTTGTCTTTTTACTTAGAGAATTGTTTTCAATTTTGATGGTCTATTTTATTGTGTTTTTTTTTAAATTATGAATTGTACTTTTTTGTGTTGTCTGATGAATCTTGGCTTAATCCCAAGGTCACCAAGGCTTTCTTTTTACTTGTTTTTCCTAGACATTTAATAGTTTGATTTCAATCTGTTCCATTTTTGAGTTAATTTTCCTGTGTGGTACACGGTGTGGAACAAAGCGCACTTTTTCAAGCATTAAGAACACTGAATTGGTGCACCGCTGTGCCTGTCTGCCTGGGTCTGTCTAGTCATGCTGTCTGGATCACTAGTGCTTCTTCAGTCTTGAAATAGGTGATGTCTGTTACTCAGCTTTATTCTTTATCAAGCTCTTTGGCTGTTGTACATTCTACGTATTTCTATATGAACTTGAAAATTAGTTTGTTGGCTTTTTTGTTTGTTTGTTTGTTTTGTTTTTTTGAGACAGGGTTTCTCTGTGTAGTTTTGGTGCCTGTCCTGGATCTCTCTCTGTAGACCAGGCTGGCCTTGAACTCACAGAGATCCGCCTGGCTCTGCCTTCCAAGTGCTGGGATTAAAGGCGTGTGCCACCACTGCCCGGCCATTTGTTAGTATTTTGATTGAGTTGTTGGAACTATTAGTCAGATTGGAGAGAATGACCATCTAAATAATTGAAAAATTCTTACCCATTGTCAGAATAAGTAAGAGAATAAGAAACTCTGCACTGGGACTATAGATGCCGTAGTAAACGCATAGAACGTGGACAGCGTTCCATAGAACGTGGACAGCACTCAGGAAGTTAAAGCAAGGGCAGACGTTTAAAGGCACAAGGAGACTGTGTAAGGCACTTAGACACAAAGTTTACTTACTTATTTAAGGAGGTTGAGGCGGGAGTATCAGTCAGTCTAGATATTTGCTTGCAGCAAGCTTTCTTGGACCGCCAGCCCCAAAATCATGACATGAAGACTTATTATTAATTATGAATGCTCAGCCTTAGCTTAGGCTTGTTTCTAGCTAGCTTTTTTTTAAAACTTAAATTTACCCATTTCTATTAATCTGTGCGCTGCCCTGAGGCTTGATTTCCTAATCTACATACTGTCCATCCTGCTTTCCTGCTTCCTCTGTGTCTGTCAAGCACCTCCAGTTCGGGTCTCTCTTCTTCACTGTCAGCCCCTTTCCGTGTTCATGTCTTCAGCTGCTGTTGGCTCGTTGGTGACCCAGTTCCATTAGGTTGCTTACAGAAGCAAGGATGAAGGTCTGTTTACAGGCGCATAAGCCTGTATAACCTACGTAAGAGCCTACATGGCTCCTTCCCTGCACTTGGACTACAGGGGCTGGCTGAGAGGAAACTTCCTGCCCAGGTACTGTTTCCAAAGAATGCGATGGACTGTAAACAGATCTACCATGCTTCAGTTTCATCAAAGGAGGCCCGACGAGAGCAAGGCGTGAGGGAGACAGTGCAAGGTGTGGACATGGAGTCTGGCTGCTCTGTGGGAGGTGGTCAGCAGGCCTCCAAGAAGACATTTGTCAGAGACCTGAGGAGTGGGCGGAGCTCTGTGGATTTGGGCAGGAGGAGCATTGAGGACAGCACCTCAGATGGGATTGTGCTTCTGAGTTCGGAGAGGCATGGCTGGAGAGGAAGATCATCTCACCCAGCTAGAACATTCCAAAACTGCCGACAGTCTCTAGCCACATTATCCAAATCAAACAGTGTGGAGGAGGCTAAACCCTGCCCTTGCCCTCTTGGAGTTTTTGAGCTCCCTAGCTGGCCTGAATTCACTGTAAAGAGCAGTTGGCTTTGAACTTGAAGTGATCCACCTGCCTTTACATCTGAAATGCTGGTATTACAGGTGTGCACCACTACACCTGGCTACTTTTGAGTGTGGACAGCGGGGGTGGAGAGGGTGGGCAAGGGACAGTCCTTTGTATCATTGTCCAGCAGGGTACTAACAAAGTTTTGGACCATAGCTGTCTGTCATGCCATTTAGCGTCAGTCTGGCATGGATAATGAATATTCTGTCCTCCTGAAGGGCCATGCCATTTTCACTGTGGTCCTTGTCAGTTCTGGTTCCTACAGGGTGGCTCCGGGTAGTTATTTTTCCTTACTGTGGGACATGGCTGACTGACTCATGGTCTTACTGTTCCTCTGAGGGGACTCAGTCACTAGATAGAAAATTAGAAGGCCCCAATGTTTCATAAAAAGAATCAGTAGATGATTTAGAGTTCCATTCTTGTTGGTAGGTTAGAAAATTCTAAGTACACAATTCCACAGTTAGTTTGTATTATTTCTGCCGTGCCCGATGACACCGTGCATTGTGCTGCCCTAAAGCTGGTGTAGAATAGTTTCCCAGGACGACGTAATGAGGAGCCAGTCTGGAGGGAGAGCGGCTGTGCCCACTGCCCTCTTCCGGCTTTGCACGAGCGTGTGAGTAGTGAACTCTGTCTGGGAAGGGTAAAAGTCACACCACTGACACAGCAGCAGGACTAGTACATTCCAGATAGGGGAATTCATCCATTTCTGTCTTGTTGCAGGTATTTCTTGGTGGATTTTTATGCCCCAACAAGTGCTGTGGAAAGCATATTGGATCACTTGGCTCGAGACATTGATGTGGTTAGACCAAATGTTGTGAAACATCCTCTGACCCAGGAAGTAAAAGAATGTGGTGGCATAGTCCCAGTCCCACTTGAAGAAAAACTGTATTCAACAAAGAGGAGGAAGAAGTAAGAAGATTTTCCGGATTTCGGCCTTATATCGAATCCTAAGTGCACATCGGGTACTGATAGGTTATTTTCTAGGATGCCCATGCCCATGCCCCTTCTGCTGCAGGAGGTGGGAACTGCTCGCTGAGACCTGCCCTGGCATCTCCAGTGCCTACAGACCAATCTTGGTTTCATTAGCATTGTGTAATTGTCAGTAGGGTGTCCACCTTACCGCTGCAGCATTTGGAGAGAAAATTGTTTGTTATTCATACTTGAATGTCTTGCAAAACTAATTTGAAAGCAGAGAGCAGAGTAATAAACATGACTTTACCAATCTGACTGTGTATTGCCTCCCCGCTCCCCGTCCCAGCACAGTGTACCCCCAAAGCTGGCAGCTGTACTTATGCTGTGATACCCCACTGTGTTAGGAGGACTCTGAAGTCTGGGACCCAGGTGAGCTAGCTCCTGGGCGACCAGACAGTCCACAGAATTAGCGCTCTCTTTCCCTGTCTACACAGCAGTAGTCCTTGGAGGGACACGAGTGTTTGGGGGCAGCTGAGCGTCAGCATTGCTTCCTGCCGCCCCTTCCCCACTGGCTTCCACCCCTTCCACCACTGTCCCTCAGCCATCCCTGGAAGGCCCTTTGGAAGAAGGCAGAGGGATGGTGTCCATTAGGCACACACAGGCGTTTCCTTGGAATAACAGTCGCCAGGATCTCATCATTGGCCTTCTCAGGTGGTCCCTGCTTAGGGTCCACTGTCATTACAGGCGACAGCTGCTGTTGGTAGGAAGCGCCCGTCACCTGGGTTGCTGGTTGTGTTGAGTTATAGCATCAGGTTGTCTTGCAACAGGAAGAGGAGGATGGGGACACAGACCTGTACGTGAAAAACCCACAGTGCTGCTGCCGCTCCTAGCCAGGGTCCTGCAAAGCCGCCTGTCTCGGCCCTGGGTTACTGTGTCACTGCTCCGGTCCTGAGGGCCCAGGCAGCACCTGCTTCTGCTCCTTCCAAGTGAAAGTTACAAGACGTTCTGAAGAGCAGCGGAGATGACTCTGAGGTTAAGAGTGCTGGCTGCTCTTCCAGAGGAGCCGGGTTCGATTCCCAGCACCCGCACGGCAGCACAACCATCTGTAACTCTAGTCCAGGCTGTTCGATGCCCTCTTCTGTCTTCAGTGGGTACTGCATGTCAGTGTGCACAGGCGCATAGAGGCAAAACACTCATCCAGACAAAATAACTCAAATTAAAAACAACAAAACAATAGATCAGTTAAGAGGTTCAGAATTTAAGACTAGGAATAAAAGGGATAGAGTAGAGATTATCTGGGGGAAATATGCTACTTCCTGTTCGTTATGAATTCTCTAAAACTGTGGGCTGTTGACAGGGCTCCCAAGAGCCCACATTCATCCACTAGACAGCTTGCATCCCACGAGCTTTTCCCTGAGTGCCGTTGTCTTCCTCAATTGATGACGTCCTTGTTACATCCCACATGCACATGTTGTCTACTAACCTCGTTTAATCTATTCAGCCCTTTGAGGGAGCATTGTTACCCATGCTTTTGGATGAAAAAGCTTGACGTGGGATTGACCTTAAACCCAGTTACCACATGATAGCTGGGATCTCAAATCACATGATAGCTGGGATCTCGAACTGGGGACTCAGATACTCTTCTTCTTATCTGTCTTGCAGTGTTGATGTTGACTTTGCTGTAGCTGGAGAGCTTTTCTCTCTGGGTCCCGCCAAGTCCCGCAGCCCACTTATAAAATAAACATACAGATGCTTACATTATTTAAACTGCTTGGCCTTTAGCTCAGGCCTACCATTGTCTAGCTCTTACTCTTATATTTAGCCCATTTCTATTAATCTATACTTTGCCACGTGGCTCATAGCTTACTGGTACCTTATATCTTGCTTGTCCTGGCGGTGGCTCCAGGTGGTCCCCCTCTCTCCTTCCTGTTCCCTCAATTCTCTCTGTTAGTCCCGCCTATACTTCCTGTCTGGCTACCAGCCAATCAGTGTTTATTTATACTGAGCGATATCCACAGCACTTTGCCTCTGAAGTTAAATGAAATTCACGGTGTCTGAGGGAAACTGTTGCTGAGGGCTTGGCATCTGTTCCCATGGTCCGAGAGTGGCACTGACCCTGAGAAGACAATTGTCACCATTGGGCATTCCAGATCATGCGAGTATCAGAGCCCTGTGGCACAGTTTGAGTGTTAAGAAGGAGGTGGCTAAGTAGAACAGCTGTGCAGTGTGCTACTTCACGTTTGGATGCTTACAAGTGAAGTCACTGTCCCTCTGTCCTGAGTGATAATATACAGTGGGCCCTAAGCGGCTTATTGCAGCTTCTGCCCGTGCATGGCTGGTGTTTGAGCACATGCCAGGGGTTTCCAGGCTGTGCGTTTTCTGTCAGAGGTAATCTTCCTTGGCTGATGACAGTCTGAGGAGCTGTTACAGTTCTCTGCTGCTTTAGTGAATGGTGATCCACAAGAAAATGGTGATGCGCAATAAACATGAGCATAGCGCTGAGCAAGGAAGCGGATAATTAGCTGGCTGGGAACACACAGTGCCAAATGGAGAAGTCCCACCAACGGCGGCTACAAAGGCTGTGAGGAAGGAAGGCCTGAAAGGAAGGGCGCCAGCAGAGATAGCCAAGGCCCGGAGTGCGAGAGCAGAGAATGGGAGGGAAGCGGGCATGGTAAGACATCTAGGGGCTAGTTCTGGAAATCTGGGAATTCTGAGAAATAAACTTGAAGAGATAGAGTCATGGACCTGAGCTGCAGAAGCCGGAGAGCTTAGACCTTAAGGCCACAGCTCCTCTGGATTCACATCCTTCCAGAGGGTGTCTTAGATTGGTAATTTTGACTATCTGGTCTACCTTGGATGGGGTCATCTTAACTGATACTCTTGGCTTAACTCAACTGCCCTTTGTCATCCATGATTCTTGGACAGTTAAGATCTAGAGGCTAGGTGGCCCAGGGCGGGCAGAAGCCACCCAAGCAGGTGCCACCACAATGAACAGACATGTAATGGAGAGGTGGGAAAGCTAGAAGAGGAGAGCAGTGTGCGTACTAGGGAGAGAGGCAGGACTGGAGATGTGATGGTGGTGAATGGTGGGAGAGAGGTCTGCATGCCGTCACTGCCCAGCAGGATTGGAGGGATGATGTACAACAGCCTGGAACTCATGCAGATGCAGACTCAGCCCCTGAACCTGCTGCAAGCCTCGGGATCCCCCTGGCGCTGGGCGACAATGGAGGCCCAAGATGGGGAAAGGTTCACGTTCTGGATTGGACCTCTTTGTAAGACCGCCATGGTCCTCGACGACACGAGAGGCCATGTTGGTGTCAATGGTCCATGCTGCTGCCCGAGGCCATGTGCATGTAAGCGGTCTGTGCCGCTGCTCAATGCCTTGGTGATGTCATTGGGCTTTGCCACCTCAGGGAGCCATGCTGATGTGAGTGGCATGTGTAGCCATCTGCGACCATGTCAAAGGACATGAGTGGGTCAATGGTCTTGATATGGCCAAGGGTAGTGTTGATGTCCGTGGCCTCTGTTACCACCACCAAAGCCCAAGTGGATGTCAATGGTCAGAGCTACCGCCTGAAGCCAAGTTAATGTCCCTGGGCACAGCAGAGCTGGCCTCGCCTCTTGGTGGCCCACACCACTGCTGTGCAGGTGGTGGTATGGGCATGGGAGAGCTAACCCTGCCCGACTGGCCAATGCATGGCTCTCCTCAACTGATGGCTTCTGGTGTGGATACAGGTGGAGGAAAACCCATCCTCCCTTGGGCTAGGAGTTTGACCACACTTCAGTGAGTATATGGATGACCCAAAATTGACTTGCTTTTTTCGTGTGTGTGTGTGTGTGTGTGTGTGTGTGTGTGTGTGTGTGTGAGAGAGAGAGAGAGAAAGAGAGAGAGAGAGAGAGAAAGAGAGAGAGAGAGATGAGAGAGAGATCATGGGGAAGGGGCAGATATGGAAGACTGGGAGGTGAGTGCAGTGTGGCACAGGATGTGAGATCCCTGGATCATCAATAATAATGATAATCCTTTAATAAATGATACCCTTTAAAAAAGATCTAGAGACTAGACCAGCTAGGTGATGCTTTTCCTCACAGCCCTCTCACCTTCCCAGGTCCAGAGTTCCTCTTCTGCTTTCTCCCACCATCTCCTACAACCTACTTGCAAAGGTCCTGAGTGGAGTCCTTGCAATAGCAATGTTTTGTCGGTGGCCCAAGGGTGCTTGCCTGTGGCCCAGTCCTATGGAGAGCCAGAGCACGAAGTATTCCTAGAGAGGTGGGTGATAGATGGAAGCTGAGGACCAAGAAGCGTCTTTGAGCTAAGCCTTTGGGAAGATGTCCTCAACACATCTGCAAGTTGATGACTGTTCCAGAAAGCCGTCCATCTTGGAGCATCAGCAGAGAAGGTCCATGCTGATAGGGATGGGAGTATTTAAAGCCTTAAGCTGTGTTTCCCTGCCTCTGGGTCTAGCTGACCGGGTAAGAGTTAGTTAGGTATTGGCCCAGCCCGGCTGAGGTCTGTGTGGCCAGCCAGAGCTCAGTATGAATGTTGTTCTTTTACCCTCTACTGAGCAGCGAAGCCAGCGAAGTCTTCCAGTGCTGCAGAGAAGACACAAAGGTCAGAGAAAATACCCTTATCTAAAGCCACGGGGAAGGAGTTAGATTGGGAGCCTGTCTGCCTGGTTCCCAAGGCCATTTTTGGCTTGATACACTCTTCTGGAGGCAACCCCTGCTGGCCTGCAGCCCACTCTTCAGCATGGGTGACCTCCTCTCCTGGGATGCTTCTGTCCCACAGCCAGACTCAAGCCCCAGGCTCCTTCCCTGGGGGAGTGGAGCTGGGGCTCCTTGAGAGTGTTTTTTCTTTGCAGGTCTTCAAAGAAGAAGATGAATTTCCTGGAGCCCAGGCCTCCTTTTTGCCTGCTTCTTGGTACTCTGTGAGTTCCCACCAAACTTTCTCCGCACATTGCCCCAGGGGGATATTTCTATAGCATACAGCACTGTGCAGAATACAGCGAGCATTGGGCAGTGCTACTGACCTCCAGGCGCTCACATGTAGGAGAGGATGTGGAAATAGCTCTGTAAGTCACAGGCCATGATAAAAACAGCAACTGGGATCCAAACCAAGCACTGTGTAAATGGGGGTGGGCCCAGGAAGTTTGCTGCCATTTCATTGGCCCAGGGACAGCCGGCGTGGGTGGAGCACTGGTCAGGGAGATGGGGAGGCAGTGATGTCACTGTGTGTCTTAGGATCTCCTGGAGCAGGTGAGTGTGGTGTGATAGATGGAGCCGATAGGGCTGGAGCCAAGGGCTGTCACTGGAGAAGAGGCTGGGAAGTCTAGAGTCTGGGCCCCCTCTGGGGTGGATCCCCTTTGGCTCTTAAAGGTTTCCTCAAGGATCATTTGGAATAGCCAAGAAGAAAGGCTCTGCTTACAGGTGTGTAGAAGATGTGCCTTCTGACCTAGCAGCCCAGTGCTGGTTAAAGATTCCCCGATTCCCCAGGGGTAAGGAGGAGGGCTGAGATGAGATTGTCCGGTATTCACAAGAGGTAGTAGGGCCTATCAGAAAGGAGAAGTGTTTGCTCGGTGACCCTCAGCCAAACAGAATGTCCCTTGAAGCATGTGTGGGAGCATTTGAGAAGTACAAGGCATTCCTTCTTTGTGTGGTACGGGCTACTGCCACTTGAGCTAGACTAGCAGGGAACATTAACTACATCTGTGGAGACCATGTAACTGCTGCCCTGCTTCCTGCATCAGGGAAGAGAAAGGCCCACGTTTCCATGGCAGTTTTGTAGGATTCTTTGTCCCTTTGAAAAACTATTCAGTATTGAAATAAGCGTAGAACTTTGGGTTGGAGACTTACTCCAAGGCCCTGGCTCTGCCACCCACCCATCACTTGACCATGACTGTTCCTTACTGTCTCTCAGCTTCATGGCCTCACGGGGAAATGGAGCCCTTTGGAGTCTGTCTGCCTACTTTGTTGAGGGCTGTCCGTCGGTGACTGGGACCTGGTGCAGCAGGTGGGATAAGGATGTGGGGGTACTGACGGGACTTCTCAGGCCTGTGCTTTGCTCCCTTCTCTCTGGTAAATTGCTTGCTGGCCCTGGGATCCCTTGTGGGCTTCTTGACTGATTTGCCCTTATTTCTTCCCCGGTGTTGGGATGTTCTAGGCTCCCTCTGTCTCTCCTCACTCTCAGGATTTCACCCAGCCTCTGGTTTAAAATATCTATACTCTTAATCCCAGCACTGGGGAGGCAGAGCCAGGTGGATCTCTGTGAGTTCGAGGTCAGCCTGGGCTACCAAGTGAATTCCAGGAAAGGCACAAAGCTACACAGAAACCCTGTCTCAAAAAACCAAAATAAATAAATAAATAATAAATAAATAAATAATAATAAATAAATATATCTATACTCTTAAGGTCTAGCACCTTTGTCTTTACTTGGGATTCTCACACTGCCACCCCACCACATGACCTCTCCAACACCCTACATGCATAGTCCCTTTAAATCCCAGCAGGCATCCTGAATTCCCCTGTCCACAGTTTACGTTCCTGCCCACTTTCCCAGGAGGCCTCCTGCCTCACACTCTCTCTGGCTGAAGTCTCAGAGGTCATCCCGGATTCCATGTTTTCTTCACATCCACATCTACCACGTTACCGGTTGTCTGGCCTTCCAAACAGCTGCAGTCTAACGGCTGACTGCTTCCGCTGTCACTACCAGGGTCCAACTGCATCTCCCTTCACACAGACCACAGCTGGAGCCTTGGAGCATCACTGTCCTGGGCCCACTAAAGCAAAGGACCTTAGTGCGGATGCGCCGTGGTGTTGGCCTTCACTGGCTGAGCTGGCTTTTCTTGGCAGACACCTGCAGTGTCGGAGGGACCATTATGGTTCATCTCTCAAACGGCCTAAACTGCTTAAAGGGTTGGTTCTGAGGACTGTTTTTGTGGTGAATTTGTTCATGGCAGTGGTGACTGTCCCATGCTGTGTATGAAGGGTGAGGCTTCTCTGACCAGGGGCAATTTGGGGTGCTGGCTGTCCAGTCAGGTTTCATGTGTGTTTGGGGTGGGGGGCTTACAGACATGAATTAAAGATCTTTAATAAAGAAATAAAATCAAAAGTCCAAAATGCTGAGTGCTGTTCTTCCATGAATGCTGTTTCTGAGGAAGATGATGATGGGTGTTTTTTTATTTTCTTCTTTTGTTAATAATCTCTGACTGTAAAAACAATGACCACATGCTGGAAATCACTTTAGGGAAGTGTTTGGTAACAATGAAGCAGCAATGAGGGTCATCCCAGCAAATCACCCAAGTTGCAAACACGCAAGCCTGCCAGCTTCTATTTAGAGAGTGCTAATGTGATTAGAACGATGGTAGGTCTGGTCTGTGAGCTCGTCATCCCTGGGCCCTCATTAGGTTCTCTCTGGACTTCATGGAGTCCCAAGAGGTTCTCAGCCAAGCAGAAATGATAATAAAATGAAGGCAAGAACAGTTTGGATTGTTTAGTCTAACAGAAATTATGGCTTAAGCATTTCTGAGCAAGTAAAGCAGTTTAGATGAAGACGGTGATCAGTTCTTAGCCATCTCCACAAAGTACAGAGTGAGAAGGGATGTCCCTCAGCTGATGAAGAACCCGAAGGACAGATCCTTGCCAGGAGGCTGAGATGACCCTGCATGGGTGGGTAGAGCCTGTTAGTCCATGGAAGGCTGCACATGGGAAATGCCATCTGTCCCAGCTGATGCTCCCAAGCCAGCTGGCCAGATGGTTCCTTGCAGTGCTGATCCCATGATATCTTGATGAAGGTGTAAATTCGCATCATCCCTTCCTGAACAACCAGTCCTGGAACCCAGACGTCTATGTTCTTAGCCAGGACTGGCCTGGGAGCTGGTGGCCATCTGTGTGGGAGCACAGCCAGAATAGCACTCCTCTTGCTGTGTCACGCTGTATGCAGTCCTGCCAAGTGACAATCACTTTTGGTCATCTTGAGCCCAATGGGGTGTGAGTGATACTCTTATGGTCCTCCTACCCCCAACGGATCAATGTCTTCATCTAAAATTCATCGCTTGGAGACATTCAATCCATAATTTTTATGTGTATATATATGTATAAATTCCTTCCTGATTCTGTCTGTCTGATCTATCAAATAGGATTGAAGTGTTTTAGAAAATTAGTATAGAATTTTCTCTCTTGAGGAATTCTTAAGAAAACTTACCCATGGCCTGAGAGGTGGCTCAGTTAGAGCATTTGCTTAGCATGTATTCGGTCCTAGGCTCAGTCCCCAGAACTGCATAAATTGGCGTGATGGTGCAGGCCTATACACCCAGCACACAGGAAGTAGAGGTGGGAGATTCAGGAGTTCAAAGTAATCCTTAGCCGCATAGCAAGTTTGAGACCTGGGCTACATGAAACCTACACGAAGTTACATGTTTTGGGTCCGAAGAAGACTTAGCTGAAACTTAGAAATGAGGCTAAAGGTCATGTCATCTCAGTGAGCTACCGGGACATTGGCAGGCTCGGCCAAGAATAACTTCATTCCAGAGAATATGCCTCCTTGACTTTGCTTTTCATGGGTTGATGAGTGTGAGTGTAGGTCTGGTAAATATTCATGCTACCTTGTTGATTTCTGTCTTTTAAAAAAGGATAACCAAGAAGTTCATGGCTCATTCCTTTGTAAGGCGTTAGCCAGCTTTCTCTGTGATCTGGCAATCATTCTAGCACTGAGTTGTGAATGTTTGTAAAATCCCCTGAATGCACTCTGAACCTTCTACACCACGCTGCTGCTTGCTTAGTGCCGCCCTCCCTGTGGAAGCAGGGAGGAAACGCCTGAGCTCTGCGAGCATGAAGCGTTCTCATGGTGCAGGATGAGGCAGATCTGTGCCATTGTTTGCAGGAAGATGGGTCAGGTATCAAGAAAGCGGTGGCCAGGCAGCTGCTTGGTGAGCAAGGTATCGGTGGAGTTTTTCCAGTCATAACAATTAGCTAAGAACAAGATCGGCAGAAGAGCGTGGGCAGAGCCGAGGCCGCCAGGATGGAGGAGGTTTCTAAGTGCTGTAATTGTGATTAGGACTCTGAACCAAGAACCCTGGTGGATTTGCATGTCACACTGGAGAAAGGTACTTCAGAGGCAGAGAAATACAAGGGAAGAGAAAGTTCTGGTACAGCTGTGGGAGAAGCTGCCAGGTGGGTACGAGGTGGGTGGAGAGCAGGTGAGGCCGAGAGTGGTGGGGAGCCACAGGGGCTGTCTGTCAGTGGAGACACTGAACTGCTCCCTGGTGCGACAGGCCCTGGAGGTGACAACACGAGCATTTGTTCCTGAGAGGCCTGTGGGGAGGAAGGAAGCGTGAAGCAGGATCGGAAGTCAAAAAATGGCTGGGATGAAGCAGAGAGTTCACCAAAGGGGAGCCAGGAGAACTGGTGGGCACAGGAGCCAACATCTTGTTTCCTACCCAGGGACTGGTGTGATAAGAAACAAATGTACGAAGACACTGGAGAGAGGCCCAAGCACTGTAAAAGATGACTAAGGACCAGAGGGACCAGGGGTCTGAGGACACGGTTGAGGACATGGTTGACCTCCGAAAGAGACAGAGGTACAGACACTAACTAGCTTATGTGGCAGATCACCGGCCACACAACCCTAGAACTCGTAGGTAACAGACCCGTTCCCTTACGGAGATCACAGTGGAAGGAAACAGAATGTCCTCACCTCAAGCCATAGGAAACCCGACACACGGCCTTTAGTCTGCAGGGCCCATTTTACCCCAGATGACTAAACGCTACTCCTTCCCAACCCAGTTGCTCACCGGGCCCCATGTGAACCTGGCTGATGCGGTACACTGCACTGTAGACCCCTGACTTCGGGTCTGCTCTGAAGAGAGTGTAGGGCTCCTACTGAAGGCCCGTAACACACGTGCACACGTGTGCACACACACACACACCCCACACACGCTGCTTCCCTGTAGTTAGCTGGGGGTGGGAGGAAGTAACCTGTCAGTCAGTCACCGCACAGTGACAAAACAGAGTTAGAAAGCACTCCCCATGCAAACCCTGCCAACTGCTTAAGTGAATGTAAGATTCAGTGTATGCGCATGATGCTAGTCCCAGCTGCCTCAGGGGCTCGCGACAGGAGGACCCCTTGATCCCAGGAGCTGGAAGCCAGTCTGGGGGACATAGTGGGACCCTGTCCTGCAGAATGAAAGTGTAGCCACCCTTGGCATATCTGTAGATCCTTGTTTTCTGTCACATTGATGGCTCTCCAAGGCTGCGCTGAATTCTGCAGGGCACGCTTGTTTAGGCTTCTGGAGAGAAGTTTGTGTCTATGATTCATTTTGTTTTTCTTTTTTTCTCTGCAGACCGGCTGAAGACTTCCCAGCTTCAGGGTTTTGGGGGAGGCTTTGGCCATGGCTACCCAGAGTGCTTCTCTGCAGTGCCCTGACCTTACTTTCTCAGGTTTAGAAAGAGAACAGGAGAAACTTCTCCCTTTGGAATCAAGTGGGTCCCTTCAGCGCTCAAGCAGGCTAGCAGAGGATGTGGCTGTTGCACACGGTGCTGTCACGCTCTAAGTCCTTAGGTTTGAACCCAGCTTTTTATTGTTTTCTTACTGTGTTTTGTACAGTGCCGGGCTGATGGAGTGCGTTCTGCAGGATGCGTTTCTAGGCATTTTCGGTGTTGTGTGGGAGTCACAGGGTGGACTGGCACAAACCAAGATGGCTACAGTGCCATCAGGTAATTGATCTTCAGGACCACTCTCGTGTGCCGTCTGTCATTGACTAAGTGTTAGGTGTAGCTGTACTTAAAAATCTACCTTCATTTCTGGGAGAGAAAATGGAATCCCGGAAGAGGGCCCAGCTCCTACCTGAAATCCATTCAGTTTAGGGGGTGGGCTTTGACCAAGCTGTGTCGATTCTGCTTCAGTTTGTGCAGATGAAAGGGAAGCAGATCTTCCTGATGTTCTCCAGGAAGGGTGTGGGTGCTCAGCGTCCCTCACTCCCCCCCCTCCCCGTAGTCCACTCACTCTTCAGTTGCTTGAGAAAACGTACTACCAGTGTAGCGACACCAGAAGCCTAGACACAGCACTGTCGTGAATGTGAAGTGATGTAACAGCTGTTCAGAGTGGCCCGGCAGGTCCTCAAACCCTCACACCTATGCTGGTGTACCATCCAGCAGCTTCAGTCCCGGAAGAACTGAACAGCATCCACCCGGAAGCCTGTACATAAAAGTTCCCACGGCACGTTCATAACAGCCGGAGCAGAGACAACCGAATGCCCCTCAGCCGATGAAGACACAGTTATCCAGGGACCTGGCCGTATGATGGTGAGTTATCTGCAGTGAAGAGAAGTGCCAGTTTGGCACAGCGGTCACTGCCTATAATTCCAGCACTCCAAGGGTGCAGGCAGGAGAAGCGGGAGCTCAGGAGTGTGCAGCACACTATAAACGGCAAGAGCGATCCCACCTCAACAAGGTTGGAAAGGTGAGAACAGACTCCTGGAAGTTGTCCTCTGACCCCCATGTGCACAGTGTAGCACACGTGCTCCTGTGCACACACACGTGCACACACACGTACACACTATTACTACTAATAATAAATAAAAACTTTAAAAACAAAACCGCCGATTAATGACTTAAAGAGGGATGCAGTACTGATATATGTTGTAACATAGATAAACCCTGAAGACCTATCCACAGAAAGAATCCAGTCCCCCAAAGGCCGCATATTACATGATTACATCTAAATGAAATGTGCCAGAGGCAAGTCCATAGGCAGAAGGGAGATCCATTCTTTGGTAATGGAACTGTTTTAACTCTGGCTGTGGTGATGGCCGCCCCTGTTGTGACCACACTAAAAGCAATGGAACTGTACAAGAAAAGTTGTGGACAGTCTGGCTTCTGAACTGTAGCTCAGGAGAGCTGTTTGTTTGTTTGTTTTTTAAGGAAGGGTCCTAAAGCTCCTGATGTCGACATAGTCATGATAAAAGACGTGCGTACTGAACTTCTTGACAACATGGCAGTGATAGAAGACATGGAAATAATTTTAGCTTGTTTGGAGGCTTAATTTGGATTTTCCCCGGGGAATTGGGTTGTGTGACATGGAAGCGAGTCAGCACCTCTGACTTAGGGTCTTGGGGAGAAGACATGAACACCTACGATGTGCACTCAGAATGTGTCTCAGACTACGCTTGACAGTCTACAGATTTACAGAGCTGGATGGGGTGGGGTCGAGCCATCATGCATTTTTGCCTCCTGAGATCTCGCACTCATGAAACCACATCGACTTAGGGAAGAAAATGAAACGAAAAAGCAGCAGCACACAAAAGATGTGCAGTAGCCCCCCCTGGCCTCGGCCTGCATCGTTAGGTCATCGGCCTTTTATTCCAAAGACTGGCTCACTGGGAATTTTAGCAAGGCATTTAATCCTAGAAAGGAAAATTTGCCATTGGGGTGGTTTCCACTTTTCATCAAGGACCCTGTTTATACCCAAACATGGGATAACAATGCCACCCCCCACCCAGGAGGGCAGTTTCTAGTTTGGAGGGCACAGCCGCACGTCCATGTTCTAGTTTTGATCCTTCAGATTGACTTGTTTCCTGGTGCTTCAGGAGACAGTTTTAGGGTGAAGGGATGGGTAGAAATTAGTGGCACTTGTGTCTTGTGCTAACTGGATAGTTTACCTACAAACCAACCAGATCTAAACCCCACTGGTGAGGAGCTGGGCTTGGGAAGGGCATTGCTTCAGACCGACAGGCTAGCCCAGGCGTCATTTTTAGTCTGATCAATCCCGTGGTAAATCTAGTTTCTAAAGGGTGTGTTGATGGGCTTGAAGTACATTTATCCTCTGCCCTTCTTCATTATTTCCCAGAGTCACCTCTCTTCCCTCTGTGATCTGCTTGCAGGTTGTCCCTGGGCTAACGTTTTTACAAGCCTGTTCTCTACATTCACCTTCCGACCTGGTATGATGGCTGATTTTGAATGCCAACTTGATTGGATTAGGAAGTGCCTGCTGTGGAATAATCTGTCTAATCACTGTGAATAGGTATTACTGTCACTGACCAATAGAAAGCTAACAGGCCGGTAGCCAGGCAGGAAGTATAAGGTGGGACAGCCAGACACAGAGGACTCTGGGAGGAAAAGGGCTGAGTCAGGAGAGACGCCAGCCAGCCAGCTGCCCAGGAAGCAGAATGTATAGAAAATGAGGTAATAAGCCATGAGCCACGTGGTAAAGCATAGATAAGAAATACGGATTAATTTAAGTGTAAGAGTTAGTTAGTAACAAGCCTGAGCTATTGGCCGAGTATTTATACTTAATATTAAGCCTCTGTTTCAGTTATTTGAGAGCAGGCAGTCAGGACAGGAAAACTCTGCCTATGAAGTATACCTTTGGGCATGTCTGTGAGGGTGTTTTCAGAGAGGGTTAGCTGAGGAGAGAAGACTTACACCATCCCTCAGATTAGGGGGCTTGATAACAGCATAAAAAGCGAAGAACATACTGAGTGCTGGCATTCAGCTCTCTCTGCTTTCTGATCAGTCCCTATGTGAATAAGCAGCCTCATGTTCCTGCCACCATAGCTGTGGTGATTTGAATAAGAATGGTCTTCATAGGTTCATAGATCTGAATGCATAGTCACCGGAAGTGACACTATTTGAAAGGATTAGAAAGATTAGGAGGTGTGGCCTTACTGGAGAAAGAGTGTCACTGGGGGTGGGCTTTGAGGTTCCAAAAGCCAATGCCAGGCCTAGACTGACTGACACGCTCTCTCTTTCTCTTTCTTTCTCTCTCTCTCTCTCTCTCTCTCTCTCTCTCTCTCTCTCTCTCTCTCTCTCTCTCTCTGCCTAGCCTGTAGATCAGGATGTAATGCTCAGCTAATGCTCTGGCACCTGCTGCCATGATGGTAATGGACTAAACCTCTGAAGCTGTAAGCCAGCCCCCAATTAAATGCTTTCTTTCATGATAGTTACCTTGGTCACAGTGTTTCTTCACAGCAATAGAGCAGTGACTAAGACAACCTAAAGCTGTTTCTACCTTTATGCTTTCCCCAACATGATAGTCTGTCTCCCCAAAAATCCATGAGTCAAAACAACTCCTCCTCCCTTCAGTTGCTTCTTGTCAGGGGTCTGGTCACGGCAGTGAGAAAAGGAACTAATCCAGAAACTTGGTTCCGGGAGTGGGGCCCTTAGGACAAGCTTGTGGGAATAGTGTAGAAGTTTCTGGAGCTGTGGATTACAGAAGTCTCAGAATTCTGAGCTTGATGGGAGAATTCCTGTAGGAGTTCAGAATCCCAGAATCCCAGTAGAAATGTGGACAGTGAAAGCCAGGCTCATGAAGTGTCAGAGGGAACAAGGACTGTCCCAGGAACTGGGCCAGAAAGAGTCTGGCTGTGTCTGCCCGTGTTTTAAAATTCTGGGTGAGGCTGATTTGAGAACCAATGGTCTAAGGTGTTTGATGGAGGGAATTTTGAGACAGCACAGGATTCAGGCAATGGCTGGCTGTTGCTGGCTGATTTTAATAAAGCTTATAGTGAAAATTCAAATAAAAAAATAGAACCAGGAAGGGGCATGACCACTATTAAAACTGTGGGCAGGGCTGACAAGGAAGCTGTAGTTACTAAAGAGACGAGCACCATTAAGAAAAGTTTTGCACTTTGCCCTGAGATAATAGGCATGGTGCTGTAAACAGAAGAGCTCGGAGTTAACTGTGCAAACTCATTTGAAAAGAGAGTTCCTACACAGTGACCGGCCCCAAGGGCCCCCTGTTCAAGTCTGGGGAAATGTTTCACATCCAGTCAGCAAAGCACACAGAGGCCACTGCAGCTGTGGTTGGTCCAGGAGGGGCCAGACATGATCAGAGATGGCAACAAGCCATGACGTCATCCTCCTGGTGCTGGCTTTGTAGGCATAAAAGATGCAAGAGTGAGGATGTCATGAAGCCTTGCACCAAGGTTCCAAAAAGCCCCTGAGGCCAGGCGACATGTATCAGGGTCACACATGTTTCTGGAATTTCTGAGTGTGAAGCTGTGGAGATGAAACATAAGTTGTAGTAGAGACCTGAGATATTAGAGTTACAGGGGCCGAGGAGCATCCACCGAGGGAAGCTGCAGAGACCTGAGATGTTGGGGTTACAGGGGTCATGGAGCATCCACCGAGGGAAGCTGCAGAGATCTGAGATGTTGTGTTGTGTCCAGGTTACAAGACCCCCAAGCAAGACCACCACAGAGCCGATATCTGATTCAAGCACACAGAGGTTTATTAATAGCAAAGAAAGCCCGGGCTTTGTCCGTGTCCTACACTCGACACAGCGGGTGGAGGAGGACGGCCCCGAGCACTCACTTGAAGGGGTTTATATAGGAAAAGTTTACATGCAGAGAGTTACATTTCTTGGGTTTGGATGAGGGGGCTCAGGTGAGGTAGTTCTTTGAAGTTACTGGCTGAACTATAAGTATGAGATTACTGATGGCTAACAGGATTCAGGGTATCTACAGAGACATAATTTTTTTACTCCCCATGTCCTGTTTTTGCTGAGCCCAGGATATATACATTCAGATTTATTGTTCCAGTCCTATTTTTCCATATGTTCAGTTTCTGGTCAGTTGAGTCCATTACTCCCCATATCCTGTTTTACCAAGTCCAGGATATATAGGTTTATTATTCCAGCCTTATCTTCCCATGAGTTCCAACTTCTGGTCAGTTCTAAAGCTGCTGGTCAGCAAATACCTTTGGTGCGGGGAGCGTCTCTCAAGAGGGCTACTGATTTTTCCGTTTCATTTGGAGTTACAGGGGCCATGGAGCATCCCCCGAGGGAAGCTGCAGAGACCTGAGACGTTGGGGTTACAGGGGCCATGGAGCATCCCCCGAGGGAAGCTGCAGGCATAAAACAGAGCCAGCCTAAGAGAATGACCACATGTGTGGCACATGGCTGAGCTGGAGAGGTGGAGATTCCCAGGCCTGCTGGGACCCAGATGATGCCACCAGCACCCCAGGTACCAGATGGAGAAGTCCAGGACTTACCTGCTCTTCAGTCTTGTTTTAGTCTGCCTCTCCTTGCTGTGTTCCTGTTGGCTCTGTTGAATAGGGATGTTTACTTCCTGCCATTTGATGTTGGAAAGATATAATTTTTACACACACACACACACACACACACACACACACACACACACACACACAGAGAGAGAGAGAGAGAGAGAGAGAGAGAGAGAGAGAGAGAGAGAGAGAGAGAGAGAGAACACTCACAATTAAGAGGGTTTTCTCCAACATAATATTTTTATTGATTATTTGGGAAATCCACATAATGCACCCCGATCACACTCTCTTCCCAGGCCCTTGTGATCTCCCCCAAAGAAAGAAGAAGAAAAGGAAAAAGAAAATAGATACAAGTCCAGTTTGTGTTGCCATACACTCACTAGAGCATGGTCAAAGTCCCAGTGGCCAGCCCTAAAGAAAACCGAGTTCTTCCCCACCCCACCCCTGCAGAAGCCATCAGCTGTGAAGAGCTGCACCACAGGATCCCTATCACAATTTTTAAGAGTTCTCTTCAATGGCTTCCTGTCTAGACTGTTTCTTTTTTTTTTTTTCCCCTTAAGTCTCAGAAGAGACTTTGGACTTTGGCTTCTGAAACTTGGACGAGTATAAGGACTTAAAATTAACTGGAAGTATTTTGCATTATGAGGAAGCCATGAGCTTAGCTTGAAGGGGCCAGGGGTGGAATGTTATGATTTGGAAGTGAATGTCCCCCATAGTCATGCGTTTGCGAACTTGGTTCTCAGCTGGTGGCACTGTTTGGGGAGGTTGTTGGCCCCTAGGGGGTGGGACCTAGCCGGAAGAGTAGGTGGCTGAGGGCTGAGCTTCAGACCTGGCTGTCTGCTTCTTGTTCTACCAAGACATGATGAGACAAGCCACCCAGTCCCTGTGCTCCCACTCCACAGAGTCACCTTCCTCCCTTAAGTGCTCTAGCCAGGCATTTTCTGTGGTGAGAAAAATAGTACACAGTTTGGGTGTGTTTGGGTCATTATGGCAAATCACCAGGGTCTGGAAGGCTTAAATAATTGAAGCTTATTTCCTTGTGGTCAAAGATGAAGGCGCTGGGCGGCTTTCACTTCCCCTGGGGCCTCTTTCCATGCCCATCGTCCTGGGTCCTCTCATGGTCTTTTCCCTGTGCACACATTCCCAGAGCGCATTTTCTGTGCCCAAGATCCCATAAGGACACCAAATTGGATCAAGGTGGACAGGACTGACCTCATTTAACCCTACGCCCTATAGAGTCCTGTCTCCAAATACAGCCATGTGCTGAGGCACAGACTGTTGTCAAGTTCAAGTGTGTCTGAGTGTGAGGCAGAGCAGAGAAATAGGTATCTAAAGACAGGTGAACGTGTTGAGGGACAAATGGAGCGCGGTTCAGTCCCTAGCTCACCCCGGAGCTCAGTGCGTGGACAATGATAGACACTCAGTTAAGGTACCTGAGTGAAGCTCCCCGTCTTATTCCATCTGCCCACTGGCTTCTCAGGAAAATCGTGTCACCTACAATGGCACCAGTTCTTTCTTAAGATAAATTAAATGACTTCTTTATTGTTCACTTTGTTCCTTAACCATTCATATATATATATTCATAATAAGAATATATATACATATACATAAGATATGTATATACATTTATCACAATATATATTGTAAACAATTCTACAGTGGTGTGAGTGTGTTACGCTCTCTCCCCCGACACCCCTTCTGTTGCAGGTGAGGAAGTGACTTCTGGGCCTAAGGTTGTATCTGTGGCAGAGGCCCTGGAGTTTTCATGGCAGGCCCACCCGCCTGAGTCTGGCTAGAGGCACACATACCACCGCCTGCTGGGCTTACCCTCCTGAGCTCCCTGTGTTTCTGAGCTCCGCCTAACCTCAGGCACATTTGAATTTTTATGGAAGTGTGGAGTGATGTTCCAGATACATCGGTTATTGCTCTTTTAGTTTATAATAATGGAAGATGGGATTAATCCCGCCCCCCCCCGTTAGTTTATTCCTCTGAATTCTTCATTTCTGTATTTTGCTTTCAATCTTCTCATTGAAGTGTTGATCTGTAAAATAATAATTTAAAGGTTTGTATCAAGTTTATTTGTGTGTGTGTTTGTGTGTGTATGTGCAAGCACATACATATATATGCATGCCTATGTGCACATGTATGAAAACTTGTGCAACAGTGGATGGGTAGAGGTCAGAGGCCAGCTTATGGGAGGCACTTCTCTCTTTCCACTATGTGTGGCCCAGCATTCAGACCCAGGTCATCAAGCTTGGTGGCAAGTCCCTTTACCCACTGAACCCTGTTGCTGGCCCCCCGAAATCAGCTTTAAATGACTATCCAATGGTACATGTGCCCACAACAGTTTTATTTCCACATTTTCCACAAAATGAGAGGATTCTTTACTCAAATATCAAATGGTTGCATATCAGAGGCCATGAAGAGAACTCAAGGCAACACTGGAACAGGATTCTCTGATGGCTGTCACTAAACTGGAAGATTTCAGGCGATTCAGAGTTTCAGTGAACTGTACTGACCACCAATGCTATGTAGTAAAACAGTGTGGTTCTTTAGACTCGGTGACTTCAAGTGTCCATTGAAGTCCCATCCTGTTGGTTCTCAATCACACTTTTGATACTCTGCCTCTTTCCTGACTCACAAGCATGCCTCTCCACCTGCCAGAAACACTCTTTCCCATGCTCACTGGAAACCTTCACTGAATCCAAATCAGTCCAGGGCTCTCCAAGGCTTCCGAAGAGCCTAGCTTATCCCCCTAAGCATGTACAATACTGGTTCTCAACTAAAGTTTCATATGTCTGCTCCCTGCTCCTGCCAAAGGATGTCTTCTGCACCATGGGCCTCTTTGGCAGCTGATGGGTCTATACTAGAATCATGGTTTCAATGCAGGAGAGGAAATGCCTGAGGTGTGATTTCGAATGCAAGAGAGGCAACACCTTGGGTGTGATCTCTCACAAGATACTGAAAGGACCAAGCAGATGCCATAACAGGCTGCTCAGTCTTCTCTCTGAGATCAGGCCTCAAGTTCAGTTTTCTGAGACTTGAGCAAGCAGTTTCTGGGAGGGCCATAAACAAAAGACATAGTCCTTGCAGTAGCTCCCTTTCTGCACGTACTCTGTCTGCTCAAGGTTCAGCCAGGTGTTTACTGTCTGGGACCCTTCACCAACTTAGAGCTACGTGCATGTGTCAGTGTGAACCTGTGAGGCCAGCCAGCCCCCATGGCAGTTCAAGGACAAAGTCTGGGACTTGTCTAGGCCTGCCCCAAAATGATAACTATAACCCCCAATCAGTAAATTAAAAGGTTACATACCCTCACCCAATCATATGATGCCAAGGCTTGTACCACCCTGTTTGCGGTTTTTTCCCTTTAAAAAACTCCTCACCCTGAGAGCTCAGGGCCGTCCTCCTTCACCTGGCTAGCCAGTGTGTTGGACACGGACCAAGCCTGGGCTTATGGTAAACCCCTGTGTGTTTTGCATCGGATGGCTCTGTGGTGGTCTTGATCGGTGGTCTCGCGATGTAGGCACAACAATGTAGATGTAAACATCTTTTTAAATAAGAAACACAGAGCCAATTGCAGAGTTAAAAAGCCCAAGAGGTCAGAGCAGTAGCTGAGAGCTAAAAACCTTACCCTTCACTGCCGCTACTGTCCTCCTCAGCCAGAGACCTACTTCCTGTGTGTCTGTCTTCTTATAGACTTTCTGTTCTGCCTTCTCATTGGTTGTAAACCCAACCACATGACCTCCTCGTCACTGCCCATCTATACAGACCTCCAGATCTTCTATGGTTGGTATTGAGATTAAAGGCGTGTGTCTGCATGCTGGTGGTATCCTTGAACACACAGAGATCTGCCTGTCATGTGATTGGGATTAAGGGCGTGTGCTACCACTGCCATACTACTGCTATGGCTTGCTATTATCTCTGATCCCCAGGCAACTATATTTATTAACATACAAATAAAATCACATTTCGGTACAAATAAAATATCACCACACAACAACACACAGCATATTTCATACTCTGGTTGAATTCTGCTATGAAATTCACACAGAATGTATGGAAGAGCCTGCTGCCTGAAGACAGAAAAGCCAATGTCAGCATATTGACAAAGAACAAACCTGAGGTCCTCCAGCATCACCTGGCCTGAATTCAGGACAGCCTGGGACCCAGATGTGCACTGGTACAGACAGTCCCAGGACAGCTCGCTAGGCCGGCTTAAGGAGCAGAAAGGGGGTCTCCTAATACTTGAGAAACAAAACAATTTCATGTCACCCCCCACTCTCTTGTGCCCCCAGATCCCAATCAGTCCTATGATGTCTGGGGTACAAGACCTCTCAGGAAATTTTTCAGAAAAAAAGAATCTTTCTTGTGAAGAGAGGAGCTACAGATGTAACAGGGAGGGTGTGCTCCTACAGGCCGCAGGAATATATCATAAGAACTCAGCTGGTTATGGCAAAGCCACTACCTGGAGGGATCAAGGAATTCCTTCAGAGGAAGCCAAATTCCAAGGAGCATTTGGTGTTATTTGGCTTGTTA
The DNA here is from genome assembly GCF_949786415.1 of Peromyscus eremicus. Lineage (NCBI taxonomy): Eukaryota > Metazoa > Chordata > Mammalia > Rodentia > Cricetidae > Peromyscus > Peromyscus eremicus. Next base: position 6,447,195 of record NC_081428.1, on the reverse strand, counting down.
TGTATCAGCTGTCTTCTGTATTGAAAATCATGTGTGCCTTCATAGTTTTCCCAATTGATTTTCCTCTAAGAATTGCTAACAGTGTGGGCTGATCACTCTTTGGACATACACATTCCAGGTATTTGGAGAACAGCCTCAGGAAAGGCTTCCTTCCCCCCAGCCCATCCGTTTCTCCCCTTTCAGCACTGGAATCAGATATCTCCCTTAGCCACTTTCAAGGACTAACAAAATAGAAGTCCAGATCACCACACGCTAGTCTCCTGATTTAAAGTAAATTCCACAAGGAGACACTGCCTAGGTCAGGTGGACCTTAAGTAATAGCTTTACACAATTTAGCTTGGACCCTCCTTTCTTACAGCCTTACTAACTTTATAGACCCCTAACTTCTTACCTAACCACTTCTCAGAATGTAGACTGAGCACATAGACCCCCTTTTTGATAATGCTAACCAGTCATTAGCACTCAGTTGACCTCCTCTTCTACCACTCCCATTTTGGACTGTAAAAGAAAGCCTGGCGGTCACTGCCTGAGGAAAATTCTGTCTTTATGACCCTATAGAATTCAAGCCTGGTGACCTTGCTGGACCAGGGGATTGCTACTGCTTGGGTTTATAACTGGATTCCTGGGAGACTTAGGAGGAATGTGGAGAACTTAGAGATGGAGAATGGAGAGGAATAAGGAGGATTTTGACCAGAGAGTACATGTGGATGAGTTGGAAGATGAGGAAGAGCCAGATGGGGAAGTACTAGCTGGGTAAGAACAAGGTGAAAAGGACCTAGATGAGGCAGAACTAAGACGAGAGAATTAAGATAGAATTTAGAGGGAACAGTAGATAAATATAGAGAGAAATCAGGCAAGAAAGGAGCTAGGCACGAGAACAGAACTGAAGCTGTGTATATAGGATGTTATGCCAGAGGAGTTAAAGCAAGTGGACTAAAGAGCTCTGTGTGCTGAGATTCTATTTCCCCAAAATAGTCCTCACCATTAGTAGTTCTCTCTCCTCAGCCCCTGGGAAGTATTAGTATTAAGGCTGGTCCCACTAATATACAAGAGTGTGCTGGCTGGTTTTATGTCAACTTGACACAGACTAAGGTCACCTGAGAGGAGGGAACCTAAATTAAGAAAATGCCTCTAGCCGAGTAGTGATGGCACATGCTTTTAATCCCAGCACTCGGGAGGCAGAGGCAGGTGAATCTCTGTGAGTTTGAGGCCAGCCTGGTCTACAAAGCGAGGAACAGACCCCAAAGCTACACAGAGGAACCCTTCTCAAAATAAATAAGTAAGTAAATAAATAAATAAATGAATGAATGAATGAAGGAAGGAAGGAAGGAAGAAAGGAAGGAAGAAAGAAACAAAGAAACAAAGAAAGAAAGAAAAAGAAAATGCCTCCATAAGGTCTGGCTGTAGGCAAGCCTGTAGAGCATTCTCTTAATGAGAGATTGATAGGGGTGGGCCCAGCCCATTGTGAGTGGGGCCATAGTTGGGCAGATGGTCCTGGGTTTTATAAGAAAGCAGGCTGAGCAAGCCATGAGGAGCAAGCAGTAAGCCGCACCCTCCTCTGTCCTCTGCATCAGCTCTTGCCTCTGGTTCCTGCCCTGCTTAAGTGCCTGTCCTGACTTCCTCCAGTGATGAACAGATGTTCAAACCAAACAAGCCCTTTCTTCCCCAATTTGCTTTTGGTCGTGGTGTTCCATCATAATAATAACCCTAACTAAGACAGGAATTGGTACCGGGATAGTGGGGTGTCACTGTGACAGACCTGACCATGTTTTTGGGAAGACTGTGGAAGTGACTTTGGAAATTTGGACTCGAAAAGGTATTGAGTGTTGAGAGCTCAGCGGGATGCTCTGTAGGAGCCTGGAAGATAAGAATTTGAGAGCAGTGCAGAAGGCCTGACTTGCCAGTTTCAGAAGGAAAGGAAGACTCTGCTGGGCCATTTGTGTGAAGAATCTGTGGTGTCTGGTCCCTCAGCTGGGGCTGAAGAATCAGCCGTGATTAACAACAGACCCGCAGCACCGGAGTGAAACCTTCGCTTTCCCGGGACAATTGATGCCGGTCAGCCGGGGCTGAGAAATAACGGTAGTTAAGAAGAGACCAGCATGGTTGAGGTGACATCTTCTGGGAAGTGTTTCCTCAGAGTCAGCATACAGAAGCTGTGGTCTAGAGGCAGCTAAGGTTGTACCCGGCACTGGCAGCTGAACTTGGTGGCGTGTAAGAGTCACCCAGGTGGTACTGGTTTTGAAGGCACGAAGGGGTCATGGAGAGCGGCTGAGGCTTGGACCTGTGGGGGGCCAGGAGAGGCCATTGGTGAACGTGCAGCCCAGCTGCAGCAGAGACCCCAGCATTTTGGAGATGCCAGTGCCGTGGGATGACCACCGAGAACAGCAGCGGTGGTGGAGTGGAGCCGGCCTGAGCGTGGAAGACAAGCTGTGTGTGCTGCAGAGGACGGAGCCCTAACCCAAGAGCTTGGAGGAGCCTCAAAGGTGAGTGGATCCCAGACATTGGATACTGAGTTATTTAGAGTTGGATTTGTGTTTTGCTTTGATCTGATTGTGAGTGAATCCCAGATAATTGGACATTGAGTTATTTACACTGTTGGAGTTTGGTTTTGCTGTGTTCAGATCGTGACTGTGTCCTGGTTCTTTCCTCTTGAAGTGAGAAGGTATTTAATTTTAATTTTTGCAGGAGCCCACACCTAAAAGACTTTGAACTTTTAAAAGATATTTTGGATTTGTTAAAGAGATTGGGTATTTTAAAGAGACTGGCATTTGAATGTGTTTGAATTTGTAAGACTGTAGGAAAAGTTGTGGCTTTACAGTGGTGTGTTTGTGTGTCAAGCTGACAAGGGGTCAATTGTGTCGGATGGTTTTGTATCAACTGGACACAAGCTGGAGTCATTTGGGAGGAGGGACCCTCCAGTAAGAAAATGCCTCTGTAAGATCGGGCAGTAGGCAAGCCCATAAGGCCTTTTCTTGGTGATGGTGTTTCATCACAGCAATGGGAACCTTCAGGAAGACAGAAGGGAACACTCCATGGTTTCCCTGCCCTCCTTCTTTGTCGTCCTAAGATACAGAGACAGGGGCTGGGAGGCCCGTGGTAGAACAGGCTTGCTAAAGCCCCTGCTTCCCAACAGGAGGAGAGAAAAATTGAGCATCTTGGGAACTAGAAAGTACCCGACACAGGGAGGGTTTAGTGAAAACTACCCTGCAAATTTGTTTCTAAACTTCTGGGTTCACCCCTGAGATAGACTAAAATAGACATAACCCTAAATAGCACATCGATGTTGAGAACTGAACTATGGAAAAAGCCATTGCCCGGGTCACAGATTGGCCATTGGCAGAGGACAGGGACAGATCTCTGCCTTGGAAGACAGCTACTCTTCAGGAAGAGCCCATAGGAAAGTTCTTAGAACGTGTGGCCTGAAGTCAAGGAGGTAAGAAAGCAACATTCTCCTAGGGTTTGGTAGATCTGGGGTCTTATAGTCACCGAATGTCAAAGAATCAATAAAACATGCCGAGCACACAGGAAAAGATGGGACAGTCTTACTGTGTGCAGGAAAAGGTGTCATTGCTGGGATGACACAAAATTTAAAACAGCTATTGTGAAAGTCCTACAAAATCCAAAAGCAAACATCCCTGAAACAGAAGGATGAGAAGTCTTAGAAAAGAAAAAAAAAAAAAAGATGTAAGGAAGATCCAGAAGCAGATTTTAGACACAAAAGCTAATATAATAGAAATAAAAATCTCACTGATGGGCTCAGTGGTGGGATGGAGATGTCTCAGAATGAGCGTCAGTGCATAGTGATAGAAATGATAATATGGCCTGTCCTCCCAGCACTCGGGGGCTGAGACGAGAGGGTCATAAGTTCAGGCCAGCCTGGGCTATGCGGCAAAGCTCCTTTATTAGAATGTTAAAAACAAGAACTGAAAAAGATAGCAATTTTTAAATCTGAACAATAATAGAGAGGAGAAAGATTGGAACTAAAGAACAGAGCTTCCCAGGGCTATGAGGAAATAGCCGAACGTCTAACAATCCTGTTGTGACTCTTGGAAATGGCAGCTGCTGGGGAGATGCTCAGTGGGCAGAAGCGGGTCTCCTGAAAACGCGGCCCTGGAGTTCAAACCTCAGCACCTACGCAGACATGGGAGGCAGAGACGGAGGATCTGGGGGCAGACTGGCCAGCTAGACTAGCTGAACCGACGAGCTGTGGTGGACAAAGGATGAGAAGACACCTGACATCAGCCTCAGGCCTCCAAACACCTGCCATGATGTGATACACATACTTAAAGAGGATGGGGGAGAAAGAATGAGATACATAAAGAAATGTGAAGAAACGGTACCTGGAAGTTCCCCAAATTTGGAGAGAAACATAAACCGGTGTGTTTCAAGGACACCAGTAACCCCAAACCAGAGCCATGACCAGGCATAGCATGAATACCGATGAATAGTGAAGGAAAAACCCTAAAGCAGCCAGAGGAGAGCACAGTTGCAGGGTGACGCAGCCCAGACCGGTGCACACTGCTCCAGAGGGAACGAGCTAAAATCCTGCAAGCCACGGTATCTGGTAACATGGTAATTAGATTATGAATTAAAGACAGACCGTCCCCTGTGGAGCCCGAGGAAGAGGGGGCAGGCCTGGAGGACACCAGCATGAACAAGTGAAACCGTTTGACAGGGACACACCCTGTCACTCCGTGATGTTCACGTGAGCCAGTGAGACTTGCTCTCCTGCTGAAAATGCTGTGAACGGGGCACAGCACTTCAGAACTGTTCCTGGGAGGAAGTTAAAGTGGTGGACTTCCATGTTGGATAACTGGTCTGTGACAGGAAGGGATTTTGCTCCAGGTATCCAGGTCCTCTTCAGGAGTCGAAGGAATGCACTTTGGGAAAGCAGAATGTTGTATGTAGCTATGGAAATGGTTTTTTTTTTTAAAAAAACAATGACATTTAAACTGCTCTTTATTCACTTGATTTTGAAACTGCATAGAAAGCTTACTTTCTGGATCATATTGTTATTCCAAACATAACTTTAACTTAGGGATGCGTTTCTAACAAAAGAACACTTATAGGAAATTTCTATTCAGCTTTCAGGAATTATTAAAAGAAAAGAGGAAAAAAAGAAATTAATGATAGAATTTCTATAGCTTGGTAAATGAAACGGTATCCTTACAAGTAACCCACAGCTCGGGGCTTGAGATCAGGGCACATTTTAACCTAATCACTATGAAATATGATATACAAACTTCTCAGACTTTGGACGAAGATCAAGTGAATAAAATATATTGAAATGTGGGGATGCAGGAGAAGCAGCTCTTGGACAGTCATAGGAATGCTCATTGTGACATATCACCAGAACAGGCCAAGCTTCCTCCTTTACTAAGAAAACAAAACAAACAAACAAACAAAACAACAACAACAAAACAAATAAAACCAAAACCAGCCAGGGACTGGAACAGAATCAGACCCCAAATCAATGAAATTGAAAATAAAGAACAATCAGCAAAACCAAAACTTAGTTGTTTTAGTCCAATAAAGTTGATAAACTTTTTTGTAAAAAGACTCAAAGTACTAACAGTAGAATGGGGAAAAAGATTGTTCCTATAAACTGATGGTAGAGCTTGGCAATTGAGATGAAATGAAAAAATTCTGCAACAAAACACAAACTCTCCCAGAACTCACCCAGGGTGAAGTGTAGGGGCTGGAGTGGTCCAAGTTTTAATACCGAGTGTGCACTTAAAGCCACTACCACGGAGTCCCTAAGCCAGATCTGACGCACAGGAGACAGAACGCATTGCCAGACACTGAAAAAATATAACATGAAGGACATCTTAAATTATTTTGTGAGGCCAGAATTATCCCAATACCAAACCCATACAGAGATCACACACACACACACACACACACACACACACACACACACACACACCACATACAAATACAATTGTTTTAAATACAAAACAATCTCTCTCATGAATACACTATGAAAGTCCATAGCAAAATGTCAGCAACACATAAGCATATAAACATTTGTTTAACATCCTGGACCACTAGGGAAATTCACATTAAAATCCTCATGTGATATCATTGCAGACCTATCAGAAGGATAAAGTGGAGACTGCTAACAGAGTGACTGGAATTCTGACCTGTTGCCAGCAGGGTCATAAAAATCCTACACCCTTTCGGCAGAAGCACTTGGCAGGACACACTTGCCATTGACCTAGCAATCCCCAGGGAACTTACCATGTCCACATAGGAATCTGTGCATGGTTGTCTACAATGGCTCTGCTTATAATTATCAATAACAGGAAATAGCCAAATGCACTTCAGTGAGTTAACGGTAAATAAACCCTGGTGCACTCTGCAATTAGCAATAAGGAGGAATGAAGTACTGGCACGTGCACTACCCTGATGGACCTCCAAGGTATTACGTGAGTGAAAGAAACCCACCTCAGAAGTTCTACAGCTGTGCTATTCCATTTATATGTATTTGTCAAAAAGATAAAACCAGCCGGGCAGCAGTGATGCACACCTTTAATCCTAGCACTCGGGAGGCAGAGCCAGGCGGATCTCTGTGAGTTCGAGGCCAGCCCGGTCTACAGAGCGAGATCCAGGACAGGCACCAAAGCTACACAGAGACACCCTGTCTTGGGGGGAAAAAAGACCAGTGTCAGAGCCAATCGATGGCTCCCAGGATGGGGAGGTTAGTGAAGACTGTTGACATGTTTCCACACTCCTGCTCCTGGGCCTCTGAGTTCTAACTACTAACTGCTTGGGGAAGGGTGTATTGACTCTGGATTAAAACACTGCCCTCTGCTTCATGCTCTGTGGGAACTGTGTCTTCTGCCTTTAATCCCCAAACCCAGTGAACTGGACGGCAGCTAGTAGACATCCAGTTACTCGGTGAACAATAGAATGAAAATGAAGCAGGCGATGATTTAAGCTGTAACAATGACTTGAGAGACCCCAAGACAGATGGATGCATTTGCTTAACCCAACCTGTGATGCCAGCAATTAGAATAGAATGCTCTCCCGGGAGGCCGGTAACCAGAACAGAATGCTTGCCCGGGATTCGCTAGCTGGACTTTTTTGTTCGGCCCGCTACCGTATTCTGTGGTTATATTGTGGAACCCATGGATCATGGGTTCAGAGACTGCAATTGCTAAAAAGCATCAACTCCTCTCTGGGCCCACAAGATAATTAAAAGCAGGATCAAAGCCTGCCCCTGGTTGTGTCTGCCTCCTTCACATGGGTCACCTGCTTAGCTCTGCAGGTTGGAATGTTAATCTCTCAAGGAACACCGGTCTCCTCTGACTTGGCTTTAGATTCCAGGATGGACAGTATGTCAAAGGACAGACATCCCTCTCCATTTGCACTTCCCTCTCCCCTGATGAAGACAGTTATCCACCATGGCAAGGCCATACTCTGGAGCAGAAGTGATCCTCTTGGAGAAACGAGAATCATCCCCTTGACTGATGATGGCAGAAAAAAAGACTTCTTCACCCCCAACCCCTGCAGAACCAGAATGGAGACAGTGATGGACAAGATCACACCCTGACTGAGACTGCTTGATTATGCACACTTGTGCATGCCATGGTTCTTTTTTTACTTAAATGTAAGGTTCATGTCAGTATCCTGATGATGGACTCAGGGGTCATGCCTGTCACTTGTCTGTGCCTATGCCCAGGGCAGAGCACACTGGATAAATCTGCCTCTCACTGGGCCAGTCTCTTTTAGTAGCATATAGTGAACAGGTTGGGGCTGCTAGTGTCCAGGCTTTTGTCCTCAAAATTCTAGTCACATCTGTACCACTTCTGAGCTTCTCTCCAGCTTCCATGCTGAAGTGGGAACATAATTACACGCACAAGTCCTTTCTCCACAAGCCTATGGCTGTCTTCACCGAAGGTGGTAAGTAACTGTCAGGGAAGTTGACACTGAACTAGGGTTTGGGGTTTGTGATGGGACTTAACAAGCATCATTTGGCCTTTGCATGGAGTTGGTGGTGAAGGAGCAAATTGTCCAAGGGCAATAAGCATGTTCCACAGGACATGTGACAGTGACCTGAAAACTAAAGTTGTTAGAACCAGCAGGCCTTCTCAATCCCCAGACAGGAATAAGGAGCAGTACAGAACCAGGTCTGCAGAAGGCTCTGGAAAAACTCTGGAGACTGAGTTGCTGTTCTTTTACTGGCTCTCCATGTGCTAGCAGTCTTTTTTGGTGGCCTCTGGGAAGGCTGTTACACAGATATAAACAAAAGATTGGGTGAGGCCAGTGCCTTAGCTCAAGTCAAGTCCCAGACGCCCTTGATGGACAGGTAGACGGTTATTTCATTCCGGTAAAGAAAGAAAACTGTTCCGCATGGACTGCTGGGTACTGTCATGATGACCTTGAGGGCCATATGACTCTGTCCCTTCAGATGCCTTTGAAACTTCTTCCTCTCTTCTGAGGGCTTTGGCAGCAAGACGCATCTCAGGAACAGGAAGTCAGACGGCTCAGCTCACGGGAACCTTCTCTTCTGGGATTTCTGTCACACTTGGCTGTTCTTTTGCAAGAGAGTGTGGACTCAAGACCAATCCTTCTGTGGCAGACATTCTCCAGTGGCGCCATGTTCCATCTCGCTGGCTTCAGCTCCTCTCTCAGTACAGACTAATTTGCCCGTTGCTGAATCACAGGGAAATCTTTCACAAGGCATTTCTCAATGGCAGTCCAACCCTTACATTCATCTCAAGGGACGTACATCTCAGTTGAAGAGAGGACCATAGGAACAGCTATGGCCAAGGGGGTGCACTTGAGAATCAAAGGCTGCAATGTGCTGATTGGAAGGTGGCTAACCCCCAGATATCAGAGACGTGACTGCGGAAGGTACACATCTTCGCATCAGTGGGACGCGATGCTTCTGTTGGAGTCAGTAGCCAGGGAGAGAGTCCTGTGCTGAGGGTGTGTTTCTTGGACATCCTGCTTGCTGGGAAATGTTCTAGGGCTACTGTGATGAATAAGCTGGATGGCTCGCTCCCCTGCCTACATGAAGCTCACACTGAGGAGGAAGAAATGACTGTAAAATCAACAACACCAGCAATCCACCCTGAGTGCAGTGAAGGAGATAAACAGGAAGCTGATGGGGTGGGGGTGAGCCCTCTCAGATCTTGCTGATTTCCAACTACATCAACCCTTAGATTTGGATCGCTGTATCAGATCATTTCTTAGTGCTGAGACAGAACCACAAAAGCTAACGGAGGGAGGCATTAGGGTGTAGAGTCCATCGTGACGGGGAGGTCCTGGTGGTAGGTACTTGGGGGCACCCTTGTATCTGCATCCACGGGAAGAAGAAGTGGGCAGGGGATGTCGGTATTCGGCTTGCTTTCTCTTTACTCAGGACCGCTACCCATGGGATGGTGCCGCCCACATGGAACCCCCATTCAAAAGCCCAGGGGTTTGTTTCCATGGAGATTCTAAATCTCCTGAAGTTACCAATCAAGATCACAGTCTGAGAGACCTGGGGAGCTTGCAGGGGTGTCTGCTGTCCCAAGGGGGCTGAGGCGTTTCTGTAACAGAAGAGGCAGTCCCACACTGCCGGCGCTGCTGGTCACCTGTGGGAGGCCTTAGCCGCCTCCTCTTATGACCGTCTCTCTGTGGGATGAAATTGGACACCCGAATCCCTGCTGTGCTTGTCCTTTTCTGTGCTCCTCTCTCTCCTGTTCTCATAAACAGGCTAATGAAAAAGGCTGGGCTAAGACTGTAGGACACTGAATGCATTCAGTCACTGGACAGTTGAGCTCCTACTCCGGGTCCTTTGGGAGCTATGAAGACAGTGGCAGGGTGAGGAGACCCAGCACGATGGCAGACCTCGCAGTTTGCAAAGGTGCGGCGGGACAATGATTGTCTGCTGCATCTCTGTCTGGAGGAGGTGGGTGGTGGGTGAGGCAGAGATGAGGAAGACAGGGAGGCTGCTTTCTGCAATTTCGTTTTACTTTGGATGAGCAATGCCAGCCAAAGACTCTGAAGAAGAGCAATTTTCTTTGCCTTTGAAATGAATTAAAGGCAAAACCAACTCCCTCCTGTCACGTGCATAATCACTTCCATGAAACGGCGAGCCTTTTTGTCTTTTAACTAAAGACGAGCTGAGCTCTGGGGTACAAAGGCCTCTGTCTGTATTAGAAATACATTTTTAAAAAATTGCGTATGCATGTAGGTATGTTCACCTGTTCGTGGGCACGCGGAGGCCAGAGGCTGGCGCCGGGTGGCCCCCTCTGTCACGGTCCACCTCATCTTTTGAGACAGCTTCTCTCACTGAATCCTTAGCTCACCTTTTGCTAGGCTGGCAGGCCAGCAGTGTCCACACTCACCTGACTCCCACACGTACTGGTATGTGTCACCACACATCTTCCCAGCGCTTCCCTACCACACCTGGGGTGCACACTACCACACCTGGGGATCTGAACTTGGGTCTTCATGCCTGTGCTTGAATACACACACACACACACACACACACACACACACACACACACACACACACGATGAGGTGGGGGAGTGGAGAGGTAAGGTGGAGTGGAGAGGTGAGGTTGGGGAGTAGAGAGATGTAGGGGATGTGGCAGAGGTGGAGTCCAGGGCTTCATATGTACTAGGCGAGAGCTCCATTACTGAGCTCCATCCCCAGGCACCCGAGGATGTAAAAGTGATGTCCACTCAGGAGAAACCACACTCCACATTTTGAATTTGATCTTCTCTGAGGCTAATGGCCCACAGGATGTTACTCTCAGAGTACTGGGCAAAGGCAGCAAGCCGTAGCTCCTTGTCAGACCCCGATGACCCTGTCACAGTAGCTTCTTCATCCAGCAATTAATTTTTAGATCAGCGCTTTTGGCATTCTTCAGGCCCAGCCTGCTGTCAGCGGAGCGCAGAGTTCCAAGTCCTCTATTAACCACTATCTCGTGCCCTTTTGGTGCAGTGGTAAATAAACGGCTGAGCTGTCCAGCAGTTTAGCATACAGTGGCCTTTGTGTCACGTGATTTTGCCCGGCGCTAGGTTAAAGTGTTTCCACAAGGCCTCGGTGAAGTTGTGAGCTTCCCATTTGATCCCTGCATCCAGTTCAGGTGATGTGCTCTGACCACACACCTTCTGCTGAGCCCTTCTCCAATCAACCCTGTGCATCTCATTGTCTTCTCGTATCTCGTGAGCGCAGGTATCCACGTGAGGACTAGCCGTGCTGAAATCCATAGCCGAGGTTAGAGGCACTGTTACAGGAATCGAGCAATCATGCTGATACTGAGTACTGGGAGACTTTAGAAGGGTTTCAGGTTCTTGTGTCAGGAGAAAGGAATCCGGAGAGAACATTTACACTGAGCGATAGTTCACTTCTGTCAGGGAGGAAGCAGAGGTTCAAGCAGAGCTGGCGTGCTAAGAGCCGGGGTGGGGACTGGGGAGGCCACTCAACTGTCAAAAATGCCTGCTCCAGAGCACAAGGGCCTGACCTGATCCCCAGAACACACACACACACACACACATACATACACATACACACACACAGACACATACACATACATACAGACACACACACAGACATAGACACATACAGACATACATACATAGACACATACAGACACACACACACATATAAACACACACACACACACACACACACACACACACACACACAGAGCCAGATGTGCTGTATGCACCTGCATCTCAGTTCTGGCAACAGAGACAGAGGATCCCTGAGGCTTACTGGCTGGCCAGACTAGCTAGTTGGTGAGCTCCAGGTTCAGAGATCCCCATCTCAAAAATTAAGGAGGAGGGGGCTGGAGAGGGCTCAGTGGTTAAGTGTGCGTGATACTCTTACAGAGGATCTGAGTTTGGTTCCCAGCACCTGGGTGGGATGGCTCACAAGTGCCCGTGACTCCAACTCCAAGGAATCCAGTGCCCTCTTCTGGCTCCTGTGAGCACCTGCACTCACGTGCATATATCCATATGCACACACATTCATGCACGCGCGTACACACACACACACACACACACACCACACTTAGAAATTAAATCTTTAAAAAGAAGACAGACAGGGAGTGATAGAGGATGCCACAAATGTCAGTCTCCGGCCTCCACACACTCATGCGTACAAAGACTTGTGATTTTATGTCCCATAGTATAGGCTTCTGGGGTCCATGACATGACTTTCTCCTTCATGATCTGTTACATGTAGCTCTGCATATAACTTCATACATTGTCTGTCTTGTTATCATCTTAGCCCTCCATCCAACCGTGTGTTAGTATGCAAAGAACCACTGGTCACCCTCGGACACCCTCAGAGCCCCTGGCCGGTATCTGCTGGACTTAGTGGCCTGGGCTGGGATGTTCCCAGCCTTCCTCCGTGCTAGCCCGTTTCTTCATGTTCTAACTTGGCAGCCTTTTGGGCCTCCCTGTAGACTTCACTCTCTACCACATTCTCCTGCCTCAGAACTTCCTCCCGATCATTCCCGGTGTGAACTGAAGTTCCTTGAAGGATGTGTTGAGCACTATGAGGACCAGTTAGAGCTCTTGTGATGGCAGAGAGTTGGGATGCTGCGGCTCCAGAATCAGGTTCCCTTGGGCTCTAGCTCTCTTGCTGGTACTTGTTACTCATCGTGGCATCTGACCTAATATCCTTTTCATCACCAGAAACTGGTGTGAATCCCACCAGTGTCACCAAATGTTGCCAGGGAAACTGGGATCCCCATTTAGGGTTGTCTTGTTCATAAAATAACTTAATAATGGACCCAAAAAAGCTTGAGAACAATTTTATTAGAGTTTAAAAGAAAACCCCAGGGCAGCAAGCTGTAAATCCCAGCAGCTGCCTGGAGGAGGAAGATGGAGGAGGAGCCAGAGAACAACCATGCGCTTGGGTTAAAGCTGACATGGAGGTCATGATCAAGCAGCCTTGTGACAGGGTAGGGGTCATTCGAGAAAAAGCGAACCCTAAAATGTCAGGCTAAGTATGCTTAGAAAGAGATAAGGAGAATCTGAGTAATTCCGAAAAGTGGGCAGATGTATGAAGCTTCGTGGTCGTGGCCTCGAAAGCAGATGCATGTGGAGCAGGGATTCTGGGAAGGAAAACTATTATCTCATTAAAGGGGTCATTATTCCTCCTGTCTCTTTGCATGGCTAAGGTAGATCCGCCTTTCTGGGGCGGGAATCACATTCTCAAGGTGTGTCCCCTTCCCAGATGACTGACTTGCCCCACTGGAATAGGAGGTTACCACCTAGGCCAGAAATTCCAGTCTCTTGACCAGAAAGAATGGCTTTCCTTAGTGGGCCTTCACCGCGACTGGGGCATTTGAACTGTCATCTTAACTTCCGAATGTATAACTTACAGACTGCCACCCTCTGCTAGCTCCAAAGCTAAGCACACCGCCCGATAGCATCTGAGACCTGCGGCAGAGATTCCCTACTTTCCTATAAGCTGCCTACCTGATGTCCCCACCCATGTAGAGAATGCTTTGGTTTCTGACCATCTTTTGTTCTGTGACTATAAGAGTGCGTGTAGCCATGTCCATAGGGGAACATGCCATTCAGGACGATGTGAATCTGTGTTCCCAAGCCATGACCACTCGTATGTGGCTCAGAACAGACCATCTCTTACTCCCTTTGGAGTAAGAGCTGTGTCTTCTTAACATGGTTTATTGTTTCTTCTCTCTCTCTCTCTCCCCTCTCTTTTTTTCCAAAAAAGATGGAAGCTGTTGTATGAAAATGCAGGCTTAGATCCCTAACCTGTTTTGAAGTTTAAGTTCACCTGTGCTGAGGAACTAGATGGGAGATGACACTGCGTGCGTGCGTGCGTGCGTGTGTGTGTGTGTGTGTGTGTGTGTGTGTGTGTGTGTGTATGTGTGTATGCATGTCTGTGTGTGTGTGTGTGCCTGTGTGTGTGTGTATATATGTCTATGTGTATGCATGAGTGAGTGTGTGTGTGTGTGTGTGTGTGTGTGTGTGTGTGTGTGTGTGTAGCAGGGGAAAGGAGACCCAAGAGTCTTAAAGTTATGTAAAATTTGGCATCAGTATTTCAATTAGACATGCTTTATAGACTGATGTGATTTGAACGCCGAATAGCTGGTGTTTAAAATAGATTTTCCTTTCTCTCCAGAGTGTGGGCCAGGGCCAGTAGGTGGCAAGAAATAACTACACGCATTTCTTGGACTCTTCAGTCTCACCCCTAAGGGTTTTCTTGTGTAGGAACCAACAATTCCTTGGATGGACACACTGCATAGGCTGGTCATTATTTTAAGGTTTAGGGAACTGCAGATTCTTGGCAGATCTCTGCTGTTTTTCTAGTGTAGCAGGCAAATGGTTGGATCGACAGCCAGAAAGCCGATCCACACTGCTGGCTCTGGATTCTTTGTGAACCGATGAGCCAAGGTTGGTGGCTGGCCTGCACACCTCTCTCTGTCTTGTGAGATAATGTAGTGACCACAGTCATGTTGTCTGGGGTCTTTTGGAAAGCACCAAGCCCTCTGGGCTTGCTGGCCAGTGCAGGAAGGCCTAGGCAGTGTGTGCTTGTTACTTGCCAGCACAGCCCACCAAGGGGTAAGCCACAGAGATTGCTGGTAGAGAAGGAACAATCACCCCATTGTTGGATTTATTTTCTTAGTTTTCGTGCAGACGCTGGGCGGCTTTGTTGCACAGTTGGAGGTTCGGTGTTGAAGAGTCTCTGCTCATGGCAACGCTTCCCTTGTGCTCATACAGCGTCTCGCATTGGAAAATTCCATCCTTTGGCACTGGGATTATATGTCACCGTGGCTGAATCAGAAAGTGCACTTCATTTGCTCTAAGCCTGAGAAATAGCCAGAGAGAGGGATAGAAGATAGCTTTCCCTCATATCAAGAGTAGATTGAATGAGGTCAGTCATCCAAAGAGCCAGCAGGTCACAAGCCCTCAGGGAGGCATGAAAATCTTCCTGGGTTTCCTGTCTGTAGGAGCAAAAAATTCACCTCTTCAAACTCTGAAAATCTCAGTATCTAAGACTGGCCATGTAGCTGCTTGAGTTAGGCGATGCATTTGAGGATTTACTATGTTTTCTGGACTTTTGTATATTTCTGAAATTTTCAGTGATTAAGAATTTTTTGAGAGTATTTGAGAAGCATTTTTCTTCAGCATCTCCAGAGTCTCTGGGCTGGTGCAAAACAGGAGAGGCTGTTCAACTGAGCATGCTCAGACTTGGTGGCTGTTCAACTGAGCATGCTCAGACTTGGTGGCTGTTCATCTGTGAGCTGAACACCAAAGACTCTAACATCGCCGTGGTTTCCAGTGGCCTTTATTCTTAGCTGTGTGCCCTTCAGTCCATGTCCAGAATGGGTCATTTATAAAACACTGAAGATATGAGTGCCATGATGGAATTCATCTTCACAATTCAGTAAATGGCCCCGTGACCATCTATCTGCACTTTCTCTGAAGATGGCCTTTTTATCATCATAGTTTGTCCCTCAGGGAAAATGACTTTGGACATCAGAAACCAATGTAGCAGAAAGCATAGTGACAATTATACTTAATTTTGGTGTTCATTTATAGGGAACAAATGGATACAAATAGCAGTTGATGTTTTAAGCCCAGCATGTAAGAATTTCAGACACGAGGTCATGAAAGCAGTCTTCGATGCTTGGCTTCTAGATAACTCCAACCTAACCTTTAATCTGAGTGTCAAAGAACTGCGACAGAAATAACTTTCACTGATTTCCTTCTTGTATCTGGTAGCCTTGAAATGGTTGTCATGAAATTTGTTTAGGCACTGTTTCCTAGATGCTAAAATAAAAAAGCAGAACTTTCTAGCAATGAGGCTAGCCATACTGTAAGGCTTAAGGATTTAGACATACTCCTGGCACTTGATTTTAACCTTCATGTTTGGTTATAATTTTAAACATCGATTTAAGGATTCTAACATGAAGATTATAATATACATTGATACAATGAAAATGTATGGCTTTTCTTTGTAATGCACCATATTGGAGCAGGACTTCTACATCTCTCTCTCACCTCCTGGTCTGCCTTAGATGTCTGCCATTGCTGGAAAAACCAGCTTTATGTGGCTGGCACCAGATGGCCCCTTGTTTCCGCTCTGCCACACGCCTCCCTTTGTCCCCTGGGCTTCTCTGAGACAATAGCCTAGCATTCAAGTGCACACAACCCTGAAATATGAGGAATAAACAGACACCCACCAGGCAATCCTTGGCTGAAAAACCAGGAGAGATTAAGGCTAAAGAATCTTGTCCTGAGGCCGGAGGTTCAGGGAGGCATTTCTCACAGCTGCCTAGTGGAGAGGGGTCTCTTCCCTCCCTCTTCTCCCTGCCCTGCTTTACTCCCTTTAGTACCATACTCCTGTCTTCTGGACCATTCTCCAAAATCACTGTCCTGTGGGAAAGTCCTCGCCTCGGGCTTCCCAAGCGGAAGCCCAGCTGAGACCTGGGTGTGGCAGTGGCTCTTGGATTACCCTCTCTGTGAATCAGATTCAGAAGGAAATTTGAAAAAATGCTGAAATGGGTGACCATAGGCATCAGGTCTCCAGCCAGCCCTAACTGGCCCACAAGTGTCTGACTATCTCATGGGAACCATAGAAGATCCCTAAGCGTTATTAAGCCTCAAGAATATCTTTGGGCAGGTGAGATTGCGGGGAGACACTGAGAACAAAACCAAAGAAAACATTTTCGTAATTATTCTCCAATTGAGAAATCCTTCTAGCCATCCACATCGCTTCTTGATCTAAGTATAAATTAACTGCAGGTGATGCTGGGCTATCCCAGAGGAAGTATGAGCCCTACTCTCAAAGGCCTGTGTCTGCCTGGAGATAAAGGCAGAGCTGAGCCAGACGGCTGCCTTTCCTCCATCATGGCCTCTCCTCGGAAGGTGGGCTGGACCAGCTGGGGTAAGTGTCTGGCTGTTAAGGATTCAGAACATTCTGCACTACATGAGCCAGCCCAGCGGGTCTCACCTGATGGGATGATCTTTTTCTCTACACAACTTTTTTTCCAGTAGGCGGGACATCCGTGGATGCCCATTGTTGGGTCCCCCTCAGATCCCCAGGTCTGTTTGAACAAGCCTCCGGGGCTGTTCCCAAGACGGCGTGTGTTGAGAACTCAGTCTTTGGCCCTCTCTTTTGCAACTTGGTTAAAATGCACTTCGGGACCTTTGCTGCTGATTCCTATTTTCATCCATGGACTGAGCCCGAGAAACAAAAGATGGCTTGAGCTGGGAGGTGAGAATCCAAGACTCGGGAATGGTGCGGACAGCCCCTGGGTTTGCAGTTCCTCAGACCTTGGAAGTTCACAGTTCCAGAATGCTTACCGTTTCCTTTCCTAAGAGTGGCAGACTGGTTCCTAGATTGGCAGCTGGCTCACAAGACGTATTAAATCCTGAGTTCAGCTGGGATGCTGCTGTGTCACAGTGAAAAGGAGCAGGCCACGCTGCTCTGGGGGAATTAATAACCAGAATTAATAATCACTTATCAAAACAGGATAAAACAGAAATGGCAACACCATAAAGGAGGTAGTCAGACCAAAGGTGAGCTGGGATGTGGGAAGTTCCTGAGACTCTGGTGTCTGTAGCCATTGTCTTCAGAGCGTCACGATTCTGGTTTCTGTAAGCATCTTACTAAGTATGGACCTGGACTATCACCTTCTTTTCTGAGGGCAAATTTCCCACCATCAGTGGGCGAAGAATTCTGAGACAAGCTGGCAAGCGTTGAAAAGAAAGTTCTAAGACTAAGGGAATTCAAGAGAATATGAGCATGTCTGTTTATTATCACAAGCACGGGCAGAGGGAGAGTGAAACTGAGCTCTGAGGGGTTAGATAGGTTCAGAATTCTCCCTGACATCGGCAGAAGCAAGGAAGGACGTTAGATAATCACCAGCCAGTGGCTGGGTCAGGCGGGCTGCTGGCCCTGGACCCTTTGTGTCGGCCCACCCATGCCGTGGTCCCACTCTGTGCCCTCTTGTCATCCTCAGGGATGGTGTCTGACCAAAGGCCTTGCCTGTGACCAGGGGTGGTCTAATGAGCTGAGCTGAACCCGCTCTCTTCCTTCCTAGAGATGGGATCTGAAGAATACTCAAAGCACCGTTCAAGCCAAGAGGGCAAGGGTGTGTGCGCCGACTTTCTGTTGCTGTAATAAAATGCCTGAGATGAGGCAGTGAAGGACAAGGTTGACTTTGCTCGTGGTGTCAGAGGTTTTCATTCATGGACACTTGGACCTGTTGTTTGGGGCATGTGATGGCCTGGTACAGGATAGCTCAAGAGGCTGGGAGAAAGCAGGAGAGAGGGGGTCGAGCTCCCAACATCCCCTTCAAGAGTACGCTTTCAGAAAACTATCTTCCTTACGTTAGACTTTAGCTCTTAAAGGTCCCATCACCTTTCAGTAATGTGACAGGCCGATGACCATGCTTGTAACCCATAGGACTTGGGAGGACATCTCCAAAGCATAGTAGGAGAGGCGTAGGGATGGCCTCTGAGTACCACACACATTCACAAATAAGAGTTCACTAGCTGTTTCCTGGGGTGCACATCCCCTTTGCTTTTGTGACACATTGATCCAGCCCTTTCTGGTTTGGTATAATACAGATTATAAGAGCTGACAGCTGAGCGGCTGGACTCAGAGAAGCAAGGTAGCCTTAATAGAATTAATTAATTGAATAAGATTGCCCAACAAATGGCTCCATTATACCCAAGAGGGCCTGTGACTTAATTACTGATGTCATTTATCTTTCTATTTGTACCTCAACAATAAGTGACTTGTTTCTCATTAACACTGGGTCATCTTCCAAAAGGAAGAAAACAGGCTGAAAAATCTCAGGAACTGGGTGGGGGAGGTGCTGTCTTTGTTTCCTAGCTCGTTATCCCGGGAAATCATAACAGGCTCTGCTAATTAGAAGGGCACCAAGCATCCAACTCCTGTCCAGTCTCCGAAAGAAACCCCGCTGGGGACTCACCCTTCTCCTGGGAAGAAAAGGGATGTCTAAAGGAAAGAGGTGTCCTTCCTTACTCTGTGGCTGGAAGGGCCGAGGCTGTCTCAGGCAGTGGCCTGTGTGTGATGGATGTGGTGTCTGCAGAGGCCGGCCTACTCCAAGCCTTAGGAAATGGTCTTTGGTGCTCCGCTGTGCCTGGGAGAAAAGGAACCAATTAACAGGGAGCAGGTGTGAAGAGGACCCGACTTGATCTGGCCAAATTAATTGCTCAAATTAGACTTGTGTTTGGTAACTGGAAACAGTGAATTAACTCCAGCCGGATACAGCTAATCCCTAGCTGGTCAGTGACTGTGTAGAAAACACACTGGACTTTGGGAGAACACAAACAAAGCTTTGCAGCAATGGTAAAAACACATCCTTGCCTGGGAGAGGCCACTGAAGCCACAGATGGTGGCCTAAGCCCTGGCTGAGGCCCGTGGAAACCACAGAACTGTTAATAGGGGCCCCTTCCACTCTCAAAGGCACCCCAGTTTGGACATACATTAAATGGTTACTCTGTGCTGATTTTAGTCTTTTACCAAAAGAGTGGTGTTGCAGGATCGATCCCTGGCATCCGTGAAGGGGATCTTTCTCATTTCATTCCTGTTCCTGTGATGAAACACCCCAACCCAAAGCAACTTAGGAAATCAGGAGTCTATTTTACCTCGCAATTCTAGTCATCATCCATGGCTGTGGGGAGGTTGAGGTAGGAGTTTAAAAGCAGGAATGACTACCATGGAGAGCACAGAGAGAGTGTGTGCCTACTAATTCACTTACTGCCTCGGCTCTTCAACAGTCCAAGACCCAAACCCAGGGAATAGTGCTGCCCAGGGAATGGTGCCGCCCAGGGTGGACCGCCCACGGTGGACCGCATCTTCCCACATCTGTTAATATAATCAAGACAGTCTCTCGCAGGCATGTCCACAGACAACCCTAACCCAGACACTCACCCATGGAGTCAGACTGTATTTCCTGGTGACTCTAGATTGTGTCAGGTGGACAAAAACTAATGATTACCGACTTTAATTGGAAATAGATGATCCATTGTAGATGATCCAGTTAGGATGAGGTCTTTGGGTAGGCCTGACCTGAGGAAATAGAAACTCAGAGACTTGAGGGAAAACAACATAGCAACCTGAAGACTGGTGATGTTTTGAAGAGCCAAAGAATGCTAGTGAACCACCAGGATGCAGGGGAGGGCCTGGAACAGGTTGTCACTCGGGTCCAACCATGTTATCACCTTGACCTCAACTTCTGACCCACGGGACTGAGAGTAAAATGCCCATTGTCTAAGCCGGCCTGTCCAAGGTGCTTTGTAACAGCAGCCCCTGCGAACGTATCCAGGTGGTTTCTGGTTTCAGAGTGTCCGATAGCATGCTGAATACTCTCCGTTTGGACCTTGACAGTACTGGGCCACCCTGGTGACGATGACCGACTGATGACTGACATTGGGGCTGGGGAAGACACTGACCAGCACATAGACAGGAATGTGTCACGTCCCTGGTGCTGGGCTCTGGGAAAACGGCAATGTAGGCATCTCGAGGTGCCAGCAGCCTGGTGGAGGGGTGGGTTGTACAGGTGGCCTTTTGCTCACGTCATTAATAATGCATGTGTCTCGGTGTCTCCCTCCACCATCCTCTGGGGCAGTACACTCCAGGGGAGCACTCTGAGCTGGGACGAGAGGTTGCAGCTTCCCCCAGAGGGACAGCTCAGCAAGGTCTACCTGGATTTTGAGAGACAGAAGAAAGAAAAGGAAGACGTGGTGGTCCAGGGCACAGGGAGCCTGGCTTCACTCAGGGTCATTCAGCTGCGGGAGTGCAGAAGGTGGCTGTGTAGGCTGTACGATTTCCCCATCTCTCACGCTTCACGGCCTCAACCATCAAAAGGCTAGAGCCTGCAAATCACACATCAGACCTGAAGCAAGGGCAGTGGAGACAGACTGGAGGACTCCTGAGTCAGAGTCGGGGTCAAGAGCAGGGGATGAGGGTCCAGCCACCCGAGACCAAAGCCGCCACTTCTGACGGGAGGAGGCCAGGGCAGCAGAGGCTGCTTGGAGGGAATCCAAAGGGGAAACAAAAACAAAACACACGTGGTGCCCTAGAAGGGAGAGAGCGGGACAGGAGAAACTAAAAATGTGAAGCCCTGGTTCAGAAGGGAGCCATCTTGATCCATCTTGGCCAGTCTCCCTGGCCAAGAGTTTCTGTGCAGTTGGGCATGAAGAGGTCATGAGTTACACCCCAGTCCGTATAGCTATACCTTTAGAGATCAGCTTTGGCACTTCCTAGGCACAGACCAGAGGAAAGGGGCAGCACTGAGGTTTTCAAGGTCAGTTTCTCAGGTGGGTACTGACTTCACACGGTTTCTCTTCTCAACTGGCCTCTCCTGACTTCAGATATCTGTGTCTGGTGGGCCCAGGACAAAGTACTTTAGTGAGATAAAACTGGGCTCTGATTTTGTCGGCACAGCACGTATTATGTAAGTGCACAGGTCTGTGTTTCAAAATGAAAAATAACAATAATTAAGGTTCCTGTAGCTTCCTTCTGTCCAAACCAGTCTTGAAAAAAACCACTTTTGGAAGATCGTTCATGTCAGCAAATTAGAAACATATGGGTTTAATTTCTTCAAGATGCACCAGGTGGGGGGGGGGAGGGAGGGCAGAGAGAGGGGGGGCAGTGGGACTTGGCAGCCAACGTCTTAGGATTTGCCAAACCCCAAATATCTTGTACTATGAGAGACATTGTACTGTCTCCACGGTGTCGTCTGCGTAGCCCAGCCGCTGCCTGCCTTACTGTGTTCATCTAGAATTTTCCCTAACTGTATGCTGCTCTTCAGGTCCATTTTAGCTACCAGAAGAACAATGTTCACACCGCCCATGTGCTGTAACGGGACTTGGAAGAGGGACCCATGCGGCACTGAGGTGTCAGGATTGCTTAGTCTTGTCTGGATCAACAGGGCATCTCTTCAGCTTGCCACCTCACGGTGGTGGTAGGAGAACAGGGTGGGATGTGAGATCCAGAAAAATTTTGCAAGAGAGTCTGTGAGATTAACATATGAAAGATACCAGCTGGCAGAGCGGAATACCAGAAGAGGCCAACGGGTAACAGATAGGATGTGCAGGAAAAGCCCATGGTGCACAAATACAGGGCAATGTAGGCACTACGCAAGTCACCTGGAATAGTTACAAACCCTTTGGGCATGGTGCCATTGCGCTGATAACCTCCTCTTTGCTCTGGCCACTGTCTAGAAGTTACTGTTTCTTCATAAACTGACACTTTCTACTGCTATGTTTCTCTGCCTCATTTTTTGTTTTGAGATAGAAGAGCCTGGAAATCCCATCAGGTGCTGACTGGACTTCGTGTTCACTGCTGACATCACCCTGCAGGTCTTCAGACTGGTCAGCCTCCATGGTTTTATGAGGCAATCCATTCCTTATCATAAACCTCTTTATATGTACTAGAAAATCTCGCTTTATTTGATGACTGATGTAAAGTCCAAGGCCATACAGTGTGGGAAGACTCTTGCCCAAGTGCTCCAGGTAAAAGTTCAACCCATTTACTTCCAAGTCTGCATTGCAAGGCCAGCCCTGGCTTAGGGCTCAGAAACAGTTCAAATACACACACACACACACACACACACACACACACCTATATACCCCCACATGCACACACACCCCATACAATACATCTATACATGCCATACACATCCCCACAAAAACATGCATAAACACCCCACGCAATGCATCCATACACACTACACACACACACACCCCACACACATGCACACACACACATGCACACACACCCCACACAATACACCATTACATACCACACACACACATACACCCACACACACACACACACACACACACACACACACCACCCCTCTCTGGAAGGCTGGGGACAAAATGATCTGTTTGCATCTATAACATGTCCTGACTATGAGTAAACAGTCCTGTTCCTTGGCAGTGAGTGGAAGATTGGTGAAATCATGTTTGTATGTCTTCTACTATGCTTGTTAAGGGGTCAGCAATCTGCAAGGAGGCTGCTAGAGCCTTCTGCTGCTGCTTACAAGGGAGGAAATTCTCTGTGAGCCTCAGCAGCCACAAGATTGACGTGTCGTCCTCCGATCTCCCTCTTTCTCCACCCTCCCGCTTGGGACTTGTGTGGTAAAGCACCTGTCATCATGGCGTACAGGAACGGTATGTTTGCGTTTGGAGAAGTTTCCTTTTGAGTCATGCAAGCTTCTCTTGTTTCTCAGGGCTAACAAATTGGTAGTGACAGAGGAAGGCTGGGACTGATGGTATGATGCTGTGGGATGTTCTGTATGGTGTGAGTATGTGTTGCTCTGATTGGTTGATAAATAAAATGCTGATTGGCCAGGCAGGAAGTATAGGCAGGGCAAGCAGAGAGGAGAATTCTGGGAAAAGGAAGGCTGACTCAGGAGATGCCCGCCCACCAGGGAGTAGAATACAGGTAAAGCAATGGAAAAACGTGGCGACATATAGATGAACAGAAATGGGCTGAGTGTAAGTGTAAGAGCTAGTCAGTAGTTAGCCTGAACTAATGGCCAAGCAGTTTTAATTAATATTAAGCCTCTGTGCGTTCATTTGGTTCTGAGCGGCTGTGGGTCTGTGGGACGGCAGGACCGTGGGAGCCGGGTGGGACCAGGGACACCTCAGCTACAGTATGAAGATGGACGGAGTGGCAGGTGGAATGTGGCATCCAACAAGCAGGAGGTCCTTGGTTTGAATGAAAGATGTATCACAAGGATGGAGTTCAGGCTGAGACTCCTGACCGAGGATGGGATTCAGATTGGCCAAGGGACTGAAAATGCTCTTGTCCTTTAAGAATGTGTTTAATTGATATCTAGTGATGGCACACACTTGTGGGGTACAGTGATGCTGTATCTAGTGATTACACACACTTGTTGCTTCCATGCACGTTTGCGTTGTCTAATAACGAGGTCAAGGTGTTTAGTGAAGCCCTTGTCCTTGGAAGGCAAACCTCTACCTTTCCCAACCCCTTAGTCTCAGAACTATATCATTTTCAAAGAGCTAGTTCTGTGGCTTCACGTTGTGAACTAGTCACTTGTGAGCAAGAGCAAAGGAAATATCATTTTCCCTTTTAAAAGCAGGTCTCGACACCGTCTGCCCGCAGCCAGGAGCCCTGTGCCCTCTCTAATGGCTGTGCACTAAAGCCTCGCTCTTTTGTCGCTGATGGTCGAGTGAGCTTTTGCAAGCAGGGTTGAACAAGAAATGGCTTTATCTTTATCCTACCCACTTACGGGCCAGATTGGCGCATACATGCTGGACAATGGGCTTGGGGTTGAGGAGGAAAATGGAGCTTTAGACATTTGCTCTGGGGAGAGAAATGGAGCCTAGAGCTCCACTCATTCCTCTGGCCTTTGAGATGGGTATCAATACTGCGGCAGCTTAGGCTTAATTACTCGCTGAGGGGCAAGCAGGGCTACTGTTTCCTGGCGTTGTCACTGAGGCTGTCTCCCTCCCGAGGCTGCGGTATCAGCAGTGTTGGGTGTCATGCCCTAGTGGCTAGGAGCCTTTGACGGCATAGCATCACCAGGGGACACACAGCATCCTAAAATCTTCCCAGGTAGGTTCTTCAGAGATGCAGCCAGGGTTGGAAGCCACTGAACTGGAGACATGAAAACTATTCTCTGGCTATGTTTGCAGAGACTTTGGGGTCTCTGTCTGTCACGGTGGCTGACTCTGTGACATTTGCGGGTGTGAACAAAGAGCTACACCTGACCGATTACGCCCTGGGAGATGGGAGGTCATTGTTGCTGGCTCTGTCGCTAGGGAAACGGTCACCATAAGCTAAGCCCTCAGGCAGGTGCATGTGCACACACGCATTCCTGTCTTCTGTGTTGAAAGCCCCTCGCACTGGCTACCTGGTTGGGCACGTGAGGGATGTAGTTGAAGAAGCAGTTGCCTAATGACCTCATCTTCTAATCTGTTCAATTGTCATCCCCACAGTCTGGGTCCCATTCGGCGAAACTGTGCATTGGTGCACTGGTACACAATGTCATTCTAGCAGATCTGGAGGCTGGGGCTGGAGGACTGCAAGTGTGAGGCCAACCTGGCAACTTAATAAGACCTACCTTTTTTAAAAAAGTATTTAATTTACTCAGTGTTATTAAAAACTCTTACATTCTATGAAGCTTGGGGCCTTTCTAAACTCTATAAATGACACGTCCTTCTTCAACCAAACAAAAATGTCCTAATTTTGGTAGCCCACTACAAAAGGACAAGGGACGTAATTTCTTTATTATTATTATGATTATTGTATGTGAGCATGTGTGTCTGTGTGTGGCCGTAGGTGGAGGCGAGCACACACCACGGCACTGTAGCAATCAAGGACAACTTTGGCGGAGTTAGTTTGTTTTGAGGCAGGGTCTCTCTTGTTTCTGCGGTGGTAAGCTGGTCTTTGAGCTTCTGCCTCATCCCATGATGGGAGTTCTGGGATTACAGGCTCTTGCCACCACATCTGGCTCTGTTAATGTGATTCCAAGGGCTGAGCTCAGGTTGTCAGTCTTATAGGCGGCTGTTGTGACTCAGCAAGCCATCTCACTGGCCAGGGGATGCACGGGGACATAGGAAACTGATCTGCTGCCTCTGTTCACATAGAGACCTTCCTCCATCAACCCAAGTTCAGAATCTTCCAAAGTAAAAAGGGGACTTTATTTGGGATCTTGGAGGCTGCTGTTTAGGGAACCTGGCCCGAGATAGTTCCAGATCACTGTTCTGAAGCCAGCACAGAAAACTAGAGCAAACTACAGTATTATTCCAGTAGAGGAGCAAACAGTATTGTTCTGTCACGGAGCAGTAAAAACTCTTCTGTGGAGAATCTTCTGTTTGAGATGAGAACCGATGCAGGTGACAGGGGCTGTGCTGTTGATAGATTAGTTATTTAGTTATGTAATTCATTACCTATTTTGTTTATTTTTTGAGACAGGATCTTATGTAGGCCAGCTGGCCTTAAACTTATCATGTAACGGAAGATGAACTTAAGCTTGTGGTTCTCCTGCCTCCGTAGCTCCAGGAGCTGGGATTGAAAGCATGGGCCTAACTTGACAGAAGATCCATACCCTTGGGGCACTGGGGCCATAGCTCAGTAGGTAAAGATATTGCCTTATGTCTTAGTGCTTTAGTTAGGGTTTCTGTTGCTGTGAAGAGACACCATGACCACGGCAGCTCTAACAAGAAAACATTTAACTGGGATCTGCTCATAGTTCAGAGCTTTAGTGCATTAATGGTGTGGCAAGAAGCATGAGGGCACTCAGACAAGCATCGTTCTGGAGAGGTAGCTGAGAGTTCTACATCTGGATTGGCAGGCAGGGGGAAGAGAGAGACACTGGGCGTGGCTTGAACATTTGGAATCTCAAAGCCCACCCTCAGTGACACACTTCCTCCAACAAGGCCACACCTCCTAATAGTGCCATTCCCTATGGACTAGTCAGTGCATCCTAACAGTGAGTTTCAGACAGACCCCAGCTCACTGGTCTAGTCAGTGCATCCTAACAGTGAGTTTCAGGCAGACTCCAGCTCACTGGACTAGTCAGTGCATCCTAACAGTGAGTTTCAGGCAGACCCCAGCTCACTGGTCTAGTCAGTGCATCCTAACAATGAGTTTCAGGCAGACTCTGGGCTCACTGGCCTAGTTAGTGCATCCTAACAGTGAGTTTCAGGCCAGTAAGAGATTCTGTCTCAATACAAAACAAACAAAAATCAGACAGTGCCTGAGGAATGACACAGGAGTTCATCCTCTGACCTTTACATGCACATATGAATATACATACATATACATGCACAAACACACACACACAGAGTGAGAGACAGAGAGAGAGACAGAGAGAGACAGAGACAGAGTGACAGAGTGAGAGACAGATACACAGAGAGAGAACACACACAGAGTAAGAAACAGAGACAAAGAGACAGAGTGAGAGACAGAGAGATATATACAGAGAGAGATAGAGACAAAGAGAGACAGAGAGAGACAGAAAGAGATACACAGAGAGCATGCACGTGCACGCACACACACACACACACACACACACACACACACACACACAGAGCGAGAGCGAGAGCATATACTTGGGGTTGGTAAACTGACTTAACACACAACAATGGAGACTGGACTCTGAAGTCCTGGCACTCACATAAAATCCAGGGGTGGTGGCCCGTGTCTGAGACCTCCGTGTTAGGGATGTGGATAGAAGGATCCTTGAAGTTTGCTGCCCACCTCTTCAGAATTGGTGAGCTCCAGTTTCAGTGAGAGATCTTCTCTCCAACACTAAGGTGAAGATTGAAATCAACAGAGGGAGATATCCAGCATCAACTGTTGGCCTCCCCTCATGTTCCAGATGTGCACGCTGACATGCGTGTCCCCACATGAACATGTTCACATGCACATACAATGAATGAATGAATGATACATATGAATGTGCACCAGACAGGGGTCCAGCAGCCTTGGAGATGCATGTGGGGTCCCCAGCACAGTTTCAGCTCCAGGTGCTGCCCTCAGGGTGAAGGTAACCAGGTCCACTGTCCTCAGCAGCAGCTGGAGTTTTGCGTAAGCCCTGTCTCTTCACACCTCCACCAACTCCTTTTGAAAAAGCTCATTCAATATTACCTTCATCCTGATTTTTTCCTTTTGTTTTCACATCTCAAGGTGAGGAAATTTTCCTCCTCACCCTCAACCCTAGCCCCATGGCCTTGGCACAAGATCCTGGGCTAGACTGTGTTACTGGGGTCAGGAGTCTCAGGGCAGGAAATCTGGATAAAGTGTGGCTCAGTCTTTTTCTGTTACTCCAAGAGAATACCCAAGACTGGGTAATTTATATTATAGAATATAGAGATTTCTTTCTTGCAGACCTGGGGGCTGGGAAGTCTGAGGTTGAGAGCATGTGTCTGGTGAGAGCAGATGTGCCTGAGAAGAGAGCAACAGAGGCACCCCAACACTGCATCCTGTGATGACTACATTCTCCATTCATGGGGACAGAGCCTTAGCAACCACAAAGCCTCAACACTTGTGCTGGCGATTAAGTTTCCAACCCATGAATGTTGGGGGACACATTTAAACCATAGCATTGTACCTGAGACCAACTCTCTGGATGCCCCCCAATCCTTTGAGACCCCCACAGTACCCTCCACCACTCTGCTCTGGACTCCTCCTTCCCTGCTTCTCTCTGCTCACCTTCCAGGCTTCTGACATAATCCCACCAGGGAATTTAGCTTCTGCAAACTCCCGGAAAGCTCTCCCAACTGCTCAAATCCGAGGCAAGTTTGGAGGTGGCTACTGGTGGAAGCTGTACAGGTTGGGAAAAAAGGGACCCAGACCCTAGTTAATATTGGAGCAGCAGACCTCCACTCCAGGCTTTTTCCAGGTAACCATGGTCCTCCCTACCCACCAGAGACACCCAGGTTCTGCCTGGACTGTCCAGTCTCCTTGTCTGCGTGGACCACAGCAGCAGGGATGCTTAACACACTTTGGACAGTCTGAGGCTGCCAGTATCTTTAGGCTCTCCCAGCCCACGCAGACGTCTTGGGCGGAACAAGCAGAACTGAGTCAATCTGTCTATAGCCTCAGTCCCTGGCTAGAGAGTAGGCTTCGGGAGCCAGTCCACACCAGGGTGTTTACTGACCCTCCTCTGTGGGCAGGCTGCTCCTCAGGGCATCAGGGCTCACTCTGCTGTCTAGACATAGCCTGCTTTATAACTGAGGTAGGAGTCATCAAGAAAAGCCCAAAAGGAACCAGGGCAAAGGAAGACTAGAAACCACTCTGGCTGTAGGCTACAATGTAGCAAAACAAAACAGACACAGAATGAACAACACCAACAGCCCCAGTCTCCAAAGGCACTGCATAAAGAATGCCCACCAGGTGGTGGTGGTGCACACCTTTGATCCCAGCACTCGGGAGGCAGAGCCAGGCAGATCTCTGTGAGTTCGAGGCCAGCCTGGGCTACAGAGTGAGTACTAGGAAAGGCACAAAGCTACACAGAGAAACCCTGTCTCGAAAAACAAAAACAAAAACAAACAAACAAAAAAAGAATCAGAACTCTCGTAGCCAGGGTCCTAGAGCTTTGATCCCCCCCAGGTCTCTAGCCCACTTCGTTCTCAGAGTGCCTTTTTCTTTTTTCTTTCTTGATAAACGTCTCTATTTCTGTCACTGTCCCTGCCCCCCCCCTTTTTTGTCCTGGCACGCAGAATCCAGGAAATCTCAGCCAGAGCCCCTGGACTCTGAACTGTGCCTATGACAGAATGGAACCACGTTGGTGATGGCATGCCCAGAAACGACTCCAGTCAGCATGTGGACCTGCAGCGCCTGCGTCATTTGAGAACTCCTTACCTGTGACCGCTGCATCAGAGTGTGTAGTTTAACAGTATCTTAGCATGGCTCCGGGGCACACACATCACACTGCAGTGAATCAAATATTTTTAAACCATCAAAGAAAATCATGAAAATTTTGCTTTTTCAGTCACCAAAGCCTAAAAAACAAGAAACCACCATAACCATGTGTGTGTTAGCAGGTCCTTTTGCATTGGACACAGCAGGTGAGTGCAAATGAGTGCATTTCTAAAGGAGTACTTATACGAGAAGTCTCAGGACACTGCGGCTCCTTAAAGGTTCAATTTCCTCTCGAGGACTGAATGCTGAGGGAACCTGAGGATGCAAGAAGCTTTGGGGAAAGGATTTCCACGGCAATCGGTCAGCACTTTCGAATCTTTCCCCTTTTACTCACAGACCCTTGGGTTTGCAGCAGGAGGGGATGAAGCTGTTGGCTAAACGTGTTTTCTGGATTCTTGGCAGTTGGGACTGGGCAAAGGGATGCCCACAAAAGCAAACAGGGAGACCACACAGGAAAACACTTTAGGGGAGACTCGGGGCAGCATCTCTTTGACTCCAACGTCAGCACTGCATCCTTCCACTCATTTCCTCATATCAGAGAAGGAAAAACCTTCATTTATTTACGTCTTCGTCTCTTAGGAACTTGATATTTGTAGCTGAACACCACTCCTGACCCATAGACAGCCCAAATGTCCAAACCAGGGACTTGATTATCAATAAATTATCACTTATAGACAGGATGAAACACTAGACAGCATTAAAAAATCATACGGTTTCAAATTATGCCCCCTAGAAGAGCCTCTCCTTCATATCAGTCTTCCATGTGCTCCTGGCACACAGCAGAGCTGTCCTGGGGTAGCTAGAAGATGAACACTCACCATCTCCCTCCACTCTGCAGTTTACTCTGTTTTTCAGGGATGCCCCAGCACCTTCATGGGTTCAAGAATTTGATGCAGCTACAGCAATAGTTTGAAAATGACCCTTAAAACTGTCTCTTTGTGTGCAAAAAACCCATACTCATATGCTTTTGTTAAAGCGAAGGGCTCACTAATCAAACTGTAGCAGAGGAGGTGGCACTTTTATATTAAAATGTCGCATATAAATATAATGTTTTCAGGTGTTCTCGAATGCCATCCTTGGAGAATACCAGCCATTTCCAGCTCATTCAGCGCAGCCGTGGCTACCTCCACATGGCAGGAAAAAGACCCTGCAGTTGATATTCCTTCTGGACATCTGTTGTCTCCATACTCCCCCTCCCTTACAGCCTAGAGTTTCCATTTCATGGACTCAGTTTCCCAGCTTCCAACCCCACTTCCTCCTACCTAAACACACACATTTAACACGAATGAGAGAGAACGTTAGGTTACTGTCCAGACTATGTAAAGATTTTCAAAATTTAGACAACAAGATTGCCAGTCAATAAATGGGCCAATGAACTGACAGGCAGTTTTTTAAAAGAAGAGATACAAAAAGCCAACAACTGTTTTTAAAGGTGTTCAACATTCTTAGCCAGCAGAGAAATGCACACCTACGCTTCTACCCGATTCTTTGTGCCCCCCCCCCTTCCTCCTTTGGGAATGTATTCCTGCTCAACAAATCCGTTCAGTGTGCTTGCTGTTATCCATGTGTTCCTAAGGTCTTCTGGGACACAGGAACCTACGGCCCCTCCAGAGGTGCCTGCTAAACAGCTGTAATTATAGATACCAAAAAACAGCCAGGACTTTAAAATTTAGTGGTAATTCTCAAATGGCCAGTCTGCCATTCTTAAAATTCTCCTGTTGTTGTTTTTAATTAAACATTCTACAATATGTATCTGTTATTATGTGAGAAGAATGGACACCCCTGAGGATAGTTCTGCTCCTAACCTTTGGATACACTCACTCACCTGGCATCTTTCACTCCAAGCTTCTCGCCATCCAGACTTGGTGAAGTGTTTTGTCTGTGTCTGTGAGATGTGTAGATGTGGGAGAGAAGAGGGTGCAGCAATGTACCATACACACAAAACACTGCAGGTACAGCGGCTGGAGAGGTGGCGCAGCAGTTAAGAGCACTGGCTGCTCTTGCAGAGGACCCAGGTTCGCTTCTCAGCACCCTGTCAGATGGCTCTCGGCTCCCGTGGATCCAATGCTCTTCTCTGGCTTCTGCAGGCACCCACTCACTCATATGTGCACATACACAGAGACATACATACACCCACATACTAAAATAAATCTTAAAAATTTTTCAGGTAAACCAGTTAGCTCAGTGGTTGAGGGTTTGCTTAACACGTGGGTGGTCCAGGATTCCATTCTCAGCAGTGCACGCACATGCACACACATGCACAAGCACACTCACAACTGTGGTATCAGATGGTGTCAGGAGAGGACGTTTCTTTCTCTTGTGGAATCCCAGCACCTGTACAGTCTTCATATGTGTGGGTTCCCGTTCTTACCTTAAACCAGCTGTAGAATTAAAACACGTGGGGGAGGAAATTACATCCATACTGAACAGGTACTGGCTTTTCTTGTCACCAGACTCTAAACAACCCAATATAACAATGATTTTCATGGCGTTTACATTGTTCTAGTACTCTAAAGTAACCTGAAGGTGATTGAGAGTATATGGCAGGGTTGATGAGATGGCTTAACAGTTAAGAGCACTTTCTGCTCTTCCAGAGGACCAGCGTTTGGGTCCCAGCACTCATGTCAGATGGCTCAACAATTGCTTCTAACTCCAGCTCCAAGGGATCTGCTGGTCTCTGGTCTCAGTGGGCATCTGCACCCATGAGGCATACACACTCACATGCAAATACATCTCTAATG
Organism: Peromyscus eremicus; assembly: GCF_949786415.1. Taxonomy (NCBI): domain Eukaryota; kingdom Metazoa; phylum Chordata; class Mammalia; order Rodentia; family Cricetidae; genus Peromyscus; species Peromyscus eremicus. The sequence goes on along the minus strand of NC_081428.1, from coordinate 6,415,086 downwards.
TGTAGGGGGAGATGTGACAGGTTCTATGCAAGGACCATGCCACCTTATATAAAGAATGTGAGCATTGTGTATTTCGGGAACCAGTCTGTAGTGGGTGAACCACATGCATGTTTGGAAGACTGCAGAGTCTGAAGTCTGGTGGTGCCTCCCTACCAAACCATTCTGTTTTTCCGGGATGTTGGTGACTAGTTTTTCCAGAAATACCTGCTCACTAGACTCTTCACTCTGGTGGCAGCTAACTTTGGGGATATAGGCTGACCGTGTGTAAATGCGCGCGCGCACACATGCGCATGTGCTGTACCACAGACCCTCCAACTGTGGCACACCTCAGCATTGTGGGATAATCTTTTTGTACACTGAGAAGATGTATCTTTGCCAAGATGCCCTCTGATTGGTTTAATAAAGAGCTGAATGACCTATAGCTAGGCTGGAAAGAGTAGGTGGGACTTCTGGGGAGAGAGAGGAACCAGAGATGAATCTAGGTGCATGGGAGGTGCCCGTGCCAGCGAGACTCAGAACAAGCCAGACGTGGGAGAGAGGCAAAAGCCAACCGGCAAGATATAGATTAATAGAAACAGGTTAATTTGAGGTGTTTTTGTTTTTTGGTTTTGTTGAGACAGGGTTTCTCTGTGTAGTTTTGGTGCCTGTCCTGCATCTCACTCTGTAGACCAGGCTGGCCTCCAACTCACAGAGATCCACCTGACTCTGCCTCCTAAGTGCTGGGATCAAAGGCTTAATTGGAGTTTTAAGAGCTAGTCAGGAACAAGCCTAAGCTTTCGTAATTAACGATAAGTTTTTGTGCCATTAGTGGTGGGCTGGTGGTTCAAAGACAGTCCGATGGGAAAGCATACGGCACCTGAGTTCTCATCCTAGCACACCGTGAAAAGGCAGATCAGCACAGGTCCAGCAAAGTTGGTGGGATGGTTGGGTGGTGGCGGATATTACAAAGAATGTGGGTGGTTTCAGATGGGAAACAGGAAACACCAGAGTCTTGTCAAAGTCTTCCTCCTCCTTGCTGCCAAGGGCTGTCAGCCCTGGGTTGATTTACGGAAGGCTTACTCTCCTGAGAGGATTCTCACCTCTGGCACAGAGGAGCCAGCAGATGGGGGACACCTGCACCCAGGGTTTCTATTTCAGAGCAGAACTTGTTGTGGCTTCGAAGGATGCCACTCCCTTGCCACCACAGATGCCACCTTGAGAACGTCACTTTCCATTACAAGGGACAAAACTTCCGAGTCCCTTTTCTGCTGTCAGAATAAAGAATGTTCTTGGTGTGCCTTGTGGGAAATCACAAATGTCAACATTACCCCCACTTTTGAGCTACTCATATCTTGGGATGGTGACCTGGGGGGCAGCTCTTGCTTGCTCTATATTCAGGCCATTTCTTCAGACCACCTGTCCTTCCTGACACTGTCCCCTGGGCCAGCATTTCCCTGTCCCTGTCTGACCATGGAGAGCTCTGTATTGCTTTATATCACTTCCAAGCAGCTCCGTTGGGCTTTCGAGACTCCTTTAGAAGAAAAGGTGGCCCTTTTCTTAATCACTCCAATATCCCACAGCAAAGCACAGGCCCCTCCACTTCTCTTGATCACTTGTCTCCCTCTCTATGGCAGTTGATGCTTGCTGAGCACAAGTTCCATTGCTGGTGCACGTGAGCACACACACACACACACACACACACACACACACACACACAGAGGCTTACTCAATAGGTTTTTTAATAATCCCCATTGGTTGGGTGAGCCTTGGTTAGGTTAGCCTTGGCTTGAGACCCTCCACTTCCCATGTGGAAGATGGCAGACCCAGGACACCCACCAGTCCTGGCAGCTTGGCTCCTAGTCCACGCAGCCTGCCCTAGAGCTTTTCTAAGGATTCTGTGTTGAACATTTGAAAGACACGATCCTGTCATCCACAGCTTCCACTGGTCTCCGTGGTGCCTCAAAGCCCTGCAGGAAGGTGAGGAGCACTGGGGAGCACTGCCGAGCCCAGGGTCAGACAAGAGAAAGCCTCCAGCTCTTCCGCAGCCTTCTGTCTTCCTAGTCAAGGAACTTGGGGCAGTGCCACGCTCCACTGCACCTGGTGCTGACCGGGCCCCAGGCTGTCTGAAGCATTTTCCCCCTTGCTGGAAAATAATGTGGCGGGGATGAGCAGGCTTTTAACTTGTTCAGTCTTCTCTATGCAGGTGATTGATTCTATTCTGTCTTCAGGCATGTATTTGTCTTATTAGCCTCATTAAAAATTGTTTGAAGTGCTGGGGAGATGGTTCAGCCGTTAAAGCCCTTGAAAGTGCGAGGACTCTAGGTCCAGGTGCCTAGAAACCCTTACTAATTCTGGGTGTTCATGGTGGTCTACCTGGAATTCCAGCCCAGGCAGGTGGAGGTGGGGGAGCCCCAGGGTCAGCTGGCTAGCAAGACTAGCATGTGGGGAGCACTGGGTTTGGTTGAGAGACCCTGCCTCCACGCATAAAGTAGAAGAGTAACAAGGCAAGTGAGGAGTCCTGGTGTCTGTCTCCAGCCACCACACACACCACACAAAAATTTTATTACGAGAAATCCACGGAATCTGCTTAAAGAGTGAAGGAATTTATTAGGGAGGAAAATTCAGTACAGCACAGGAGATTTATCATAGGGCCCTAGAGGGCGGAGTTACAGCCCACACTGGTCTTCAGCTTGTCTCAGCATCCAAGTCCACCAGGGAAAGAGTAGAGTAGTCTTAAGGGTAGTCCTGAGTCACACCCCAGGGGCAGATACTTCAAGGTCACAGGTAGGACATCTCTAGGGGCAGTGCTTCAAGGTCATAGAACAGCTATCCACTACAAAATTTTAAATATAAATACAAAACAAAATTTGTTTTATTAAGAGGAAATCAGGGCAGTGGTGGAGCACACCTTTAATCCCAGCACTCGGGAGGCAGAGCCAGGCGGATCTCTGTGAGTTGGAGGCCAGCCTGGTCTACAGAGCGAGATCCAGGACAGGCACCAAAACTACACAGAAACCCTGCCTCGAAAAAAACCAAAAAACAAACAAACAAGCAAGTTAAAAAAAAAAAAAAAAAAAAGAAAAGAAAGAAAGAAAAAGGAAATCCACCTGACATAAAATCAAGCGCTTTACAGTAGCAGTAGTCTATAATGCTGGGAAGCCATCAGCTTTCTGATGGATGCTGTAGACACCAGGTGGTTGTACACACCCCCACCTCAGCTTCGGCAACCTCGGCTGTGCTAGTCTTTGTGGACTGACTCAGCATGCACACGTCACTGTGTGGCCTGTATCTGCATCTGCCTTTCCCACCTGACCCGTTTTCCAGGGTCGGCATGGTGTGACATGTCAGCATGCCCTTCCTTCCAGGGCTGAGTAACACCCAGTGTATAGGAGCCCACTTTGTTTATCCAGCCGTGGACGCTAGGGTTGTGAACTCTGTCGGTCTGCTCTAGACAGCCCTGGCAAGTTCTGGCCCCAAAGGATGAGACGGGTCAGAGAATAATTCTCCATTTAACTTTTCGAGCAACCTATTAGCCTTGATTTTAAAGCGAAGGGCTCAAAAGAAACCTCGAGGCGTCCCCACCCAGGAGCCAGGGTTTTACCTAGCTGTCACAGAGTTCGTTCGTTCATTCACCCAGCAACCATTTCCAGTTAGCCAAAGGTAGCACTAGGGTGGGTTTAACAACTCAGGAGAAACAGGCTGCTTTAAAGCTGTAGCAGGCCAGGCTCCCACCCAAATTCCTTTAAATAGGCCGGTGTGAGCGTGCTGATTGGACAGAGCGAGCATCTCCTGTCTTAAAGTGGTGCAGGGATTTCTCTGGTTTGACAGAAGCAAAAAGACCACTTCCTGTCCCCATCGCCCTTCACCGCTTTTCTCCGTGGACCAGGAATGGGTTCCCATTTCCAACACTGGTACTGACCTGATCCGCCAAATGGGATCTACTGATGGCAACGTGTTTAACGGATTAAACAGGGCCAAGAAGAGGGAACACGGGTCTGGGGTCAGGCCAGAGGAGGGGGGACGGGGATTGAGCAGAGGGGAGCCCTTCTCCCGCCTCCCCATCCCCGGGTCTGGCGACAAAGGCGGTGGCTGGGGACCAGCAACCTCGCTCCTGCCTCCCCTCGGACCCCGCCCCCTGCCCCCCCCGCCCCCCCCGCCCCCCGCCCCCCCGCCCCCCCCCCCCCCCCCCCCCCGCAGAACCTCTCCGGAGTCCACTGTGCGTGGCTGGCTGAGCTCACCTCTGCACCCACGCAGCGACGCCACCGAGCTCCGCCAATGGGATGCGGCTCTGCGGGTCTGCCCACCGGTGGAAAATTCCAAGCGCTCGCTGCCGCAGCCCCTAGGGGAGCGGAGCGCTGCATCGCCGGGCACCCGCCCGCCCAGCCTGGCCTGATTGTTGATTTGCAACCCAAAGTGCTGCGCTCTTCCATGTCTGCGACAGCAGCTTTGTGCGCAAAAATCCATGAGAAACCCGAGGTGTGCGTCACTGTGGGGTGGGTGGGAGGGATGCTGGTGGCTTTTCCCTTGTGTATGTTACACACTCTGAGTCTCACCTCGGCCACTTAAGCTCTAAATCCTGCTTGAGATTGCCACCCCCACCCCACACACACCCTCAAACTCCTGGATGGGACTCGGCACTTTGGTGTATATAGTGGGGATAAAGGACCGGGCGTCTTCTTTGATCCCCCCACCCTGGGACAACGGTGGTGTCTAGAAAGAAGGGTCGAATTGATGAAGATGGGAGATAACGATACGAGCCACTGACCCAGTGAGACAGTGTTGTGATTCAGACAGGCATGGAAAATTCCAGAGCCACTGACAAGGGACATGCTGGTTTGTCCTGAGCAGAGCGAGGATGGGGACGGGACGGGGGTGTGTGGGGCCGAGGAGACTGGGAGCCGCCGTGGGAGGAAGGGGAGGTACCAGACCTCTAGGGCGCATGTGAGTTATGTCAACCATGGCCATTATTTTAAGAGTCCAGGACCTGTTTCTGCCCTTCGAACCTGGAGACCACCCGGGAAGCAGGAACCCTTGTTCCAGGCTCTGCTGCCCGAGGGAAGAGCAGGGGTTTCTTTCTGGAAGGGGGTGGAAGGGCAGAGGGTGACAGCTATCCGTATAAGATGTGGGAGAGAAAAACAAGGAGGAAATTACAGGAGTTGTTTCTTGGAGCAAAGTAAAAATGTCTCAGGAAGAACAGATGCGCAGAGGAGAAAGAGATAAATACTCACAACAGCCCCAAAGCCCCGAGGTGGGGACCCAGGTTCCGAACCTAGGACAAAAACAGGCGCTTCAGCAGGCGCAGGGCGGTGATGTCAAACGCACAGGAGGCCTCAGCCCTCCACACCTCCTGTGCATCCCCTCTCCTCTCCATGGCAACAGAGAAACTAGAACCCCTGTTCCCCCCTCCCCAAAGGCAGCCATAAAACCTAGAAATAGGAATCCAATCGTCCTTCCATCTGTTCTGGTAAAAATCTAGCCATAAATCTCCGACCTACGGAGTCTGAGAGTGGGTCCTAAAATCTCCTTCCGGAGGGGTTCACATGATTCCTAGACAGGCAGGAAGGATCAGGACAGGTCTTGTGCTCAGGGTTCATCCTCAATAGGTTTTCTGTCCCTGCACAGTCGTATTTCTACATGGATGTCCGCTCTTGATTGAGAAGATCAAAGAAAAATAAAAATGGAGTTGTCAGCCATTGTTAATAAGGTCTCAGACAGGTCGACAGCAGAACTTTTGAACTGGGCAGCAACCCTGCCTACTCTTGATCCCATTTGAGCTTGGGAACAATGTTTACCCCTTCTGCCCAGCAGATAAACGTTTGCTTTGCTCTTAATTAGGTTGGTTTTATCCTACAATGACAAGACTAAGGCTTACAAATACAGTTTTTTTGTGAATCAGCTCTTCATTTATGTTGTAGTTTGAGTGAGAAATGTCCCTGTAGGTTCGTGTTTGATCATATGATCCCTGCTGATGGCGCTGTTCGGGAAAGTTACAGAACCTTTGGGATGTGCATCCTTGCTGGAGCAGGGAGTGGCCAGGGGCAGCCTTGAGATTTTATAACTCGGTCCCACCCCTTGTTCTCTCTTTTCTTCCTGAAGAGGAGGCCCTGTGATCAGCTGGCTTCCTGCTCAGCCTGCCTGTTGCCATGTTTTTCTTGCTGCGATGGACTCTGCCCTCCTGAACGATAAGCCAAAGTTACTTAAGTCCTTGAACTGGCTTTTCTCATGTCCTGTAAAACTGTGATGACATAAATCTTTTACATTGGTTCTTGTCAGTCTTCCTTAGTTATCCTTATAGCAGTAAACGAAGGCCAACCCAGTTCCGACGGTGACCCAGTGAACGTGCTGGGAACCTCACCCCTCTGACTCTTGGTTTTCACTTCTGTGGGGTCAGAATTCTTTTCACTCCTGTCTCATATGCCAACCAAAGTCATCTGCGAGACTAAAATCAAATGAAGCTCCCTCTTTGGCAGTGCAGAGAAGTATGTGGGGGGTGAATTTTACTCAATGCAAACAATGCGTAATGGATGCCATTTCAGTTGAGTTAAAGAAACGGCAACAACAAAGTTAACCAATCAGCGCTTGTTTTTATGCATCCAGCACATATCTGTTAAGCTCCCATGTGTTGGGCATTGGGGAGGCGGGTGATATCACGCAGTAGGAAAACTGTGGTGTGTTTAAGGCAGGGCAAGTGAGGCAGGAAAAAGGAAAAAGAAGGAGGGGGGGGTGGGACATGGGAGAGTGGGGAACAGTTTTTAATAGTGTGAGGAGGAAGGCCTTGTGGGGAAGGTGTTCTCTGACCAGAGACCCAGTGTTCTGGTTTCATTCTGTGGCTGTGAAAAAACTTCCTGACCAAAAGCAGCTTAGAGGAGGAAAGAGTTATTTGGCTGACACTCCCAGGCCACCGTCCATTATTAGAGGAGAAGTCGAGGCAGAAACTTAAAGTATCACATGCACAGTCCAGAGTAGAGAGAGGACAAATGGATGGACCCTTGCTTTACCTGGCTTTCCCCGTCTTATATTGCTCAGGATCCCCTGCCTAGGGCATGGTGCCACCCACAGTGGGCTAGCTCTTCCTACATCAATCAACAATCCAAACAGTCCCTCAGAGACATGCTCATAGGCCAACCATATTTAGAAAATTCCTCACCGGAGGCTCTCAGATGGTTCTGGGTTGTGGCAAGTTGAAAACTAACCACCACACTCAATAAGGAGGCAAGGTGCTGTGCCCCATGGATTTTGAGGGGAGGAAGGGTTCAGGTGTGGAATGTATGTTGACGAGTGGGTCTGAGGTGGGGGGGTGGCGTGGGAGGGGGCTCCTTCTTGTTGGAGGAACAAGGTGAGTGTCGTTCCTGGGGAGACCAAGTGTAATAGTCCCGCCAAGGGTGAGCATCTACGAAAAAGACACTTTGCTTTGGCGGTCTGAGTATTGAGACAAAGGACCCAAGAGATTCCTTGGAATCTCAAGGTAGAAGAAGGGAAACATTGAGTCCTGGTGTTGGCCAGCCAAAGGAGGAGCTTGTTTCTAGAAGGGAGTCCTCACAACTGTGACAACTTGTCACCACTCTGCAGAAGATCCCGAGAATGACAGGTTGGGTGGGGAGGCCCACACTTTGGCCAGGACTTCTTTGTTACGGATGCTTCTCCACCTCTACCTTAAAGATTTACTTACTTCCATATGTGTGTGTTGCCTGCTTGTTTGTGTGTGCATGCGTGCTCAGTGTCCTCTGAGGCCGGAAGAAGGCATCGGATCATCTGGAACTGAATGGGGTCCTCTGCAAGAGCAGCAAGTTCTAACGGCTGAGGGTGGTCGCTGGGCTTCTTTGTGTGTTCCTCTTCCCGTCTGGCCACACTGAGTCGCCTTTCTTTCCCCTTTCTTTTCTTTCTAACTTGTTGTTGTTAATAGGTTTCATTCCTATTAACTGTGTCCTTAACTGGCCTATTGAAGTTGGGCGTATGGCTGAGCTAGCTTGTCAGGGCTACCAGTGCCTTCGTTCTGACCCTAACAAATCTCGTGACATGGGCAGGTATTTGTCAAAGGCTTGTGATGGTTTCCAGGGTTTGCTGGAACATGGCTTCTCAACCTATGGGTCACGACCCCCTCGCGAGTCAAATAGCCCTTTGGGGGTTGCACATTAGAGGCTTAAAGCTTATCAATTAGATATCCTACATATCAGATATTTACATTACAATTCATAACAGTTATGAATTGTTCAATTCATAATTGCAGTTATGAAGCAGCAATGAAAATAATTTTATGGTTGGGGGTCACCACAGCATGCGGAACTGTATTAAATGGTCTCAGCGTTAGGAAGGTTGAGAAGCGCTGTGCCGGAGACTCTGAGACCAAGAGGAGCTATGAAGCAGTGGATCCAAGGAGGCCAGAAGCAACTAGGGACCAGTATGCGATCATTTCATCACTGCCCTCTCTTTGTGGAGGAGCCTGGAAAGCAGAGGGAGTCCTGGAGCTTGTGAAGCTCTGGAATGCTCCAGGTTGTGCTGGAATCATAGAAGATGCTCAGTGGTTATTTGCGGACAGGCAGTGGCTCAAGTCGAGGGAGCGGGCAGCACATTGTGACTAAATGAGTCCTTCTCCGCCGAGGCCCAGAGAGTCCCGGCGTGCCCTGAACCAGTGTTGTCCGTTGCCTGCTCGTAGCTTGAGCTGCTGTGTACGTTCCTCTAGCCACAGGGTCATTAAAAGGCCTACTGGAGATGTAAACAAGCCTGCTGGTTGCATTATGGCATGCCTTCCCCGGGAAGTTAAAACAAAACAAAAACAAAAACCAGACTCCAGTATCCAGACTTCGTTCTGTCCTAGACCGGTTAAGGCGCCTGGGGCCTGAGGACAGCCATACTCCATACTTCAAAAGTCAGTTTCCTTTGCAATGGTCAGGTGATCCTAAACTCTTTCTTTCAAGTCTGCCAGGCAGGGAGGGAGCTCAGGGATAGGGAAGCTAGAAGACAATTGGAAATTCCTATAAAGCTTGGCCACCCAGGCTGGCCAGTCCTGGGCTGCTTCTTAGCCTTTCTAGGGCACACGCAATGGGAGAGGTCCCCCCACAGGCTGCCTCTCTATCTTAGAAATCAGAGGTTCCCTCCTACCCCTGGACTTCAGGTTCTAAGATAATCTTTGGCTTCAGCAGACAGGCCTGAGCAAGTCCTGTGGCCTGCAGGGACTCCGCTATGCCCACCTGAGGCCCTGTAACCAAGGCCGTGCATGCTCATTCTGTAGCACAGAGGGAGCCAGGCTGCTCTGGGGATGAGGGAGGCACTGTGAGCAGACATTGCTCTGTGTTTGCTTCCCAGGGCTGAAGGTTGACTTACCGAATTTTGAATAAGTGGATGGTAGGGTTCAAGTCCAAAGCTGTGGATCACACAAGGAAAAAAGTTTCTTTCACACCTGCCCTGTTCCTGCCCTCACCCTAGAGAGGTTGATGTATTGAGGGATTTGTTTTGTTTGTTTTTCGAGACAGGGTTTCTCTGTGTAGCTTTGGCGCCTTACCTGGAACTCACTCTGTAGCCCAGGCTGGCCTCGAACTCACAGAGATCCACCTGCCTCTGCCTCTGGGATTAAAGGCATGCACCACCACCGCCTAGCTGAGGGATTTTTTTTTTTATAACTTGTATTAGATATTCTTCTCAGACTCCCCAACTTCCTTACTTGGTGGGTCTTATACAACCCAGTGCTCCATTTGTTGTTCCCAGTTAACTGTGATGCGGGACATCTTTTCACACACCAGATGAAGGATCTCTTCACTTCGTATTTTCTTTTCATTCACTGTCCAGCATACATGCACCCAAGGTGTTCCCTGCAGGTAGACATGTACACTGTTTTCAATCTTCTGTGTTTAAACAATGCTGGAGTAGATCGCTCTGCTGTTCTCCACAAGGTCCAGGGTTTTGTTTTTGCACAGGGTAACTGCTAAATCAAAGAGCAAATTCATCTCCAGTCAGACAGACATCACAGTCTCTCTACTCTCTGCAGAAGATGCCCAATCAGGCCCTTGTAGCCATATATGAGAGACTACCTCAATTCCACATAAGATCAAAAGGGTGCTTTTCAAATTTTTAGATTCTTACCATTTCTAATATTTTCATAAAAATCTTGTATGTATAGTTTATACATTTCTAATGGTGGGCATTGAGCATATTTTCCCTGTGTTTAAGAATCATGTGTAGACCAAGCTACACAACTGTCACACATATGCAGAGTGCCTAGGTCAGTCCCATGCAGGCTCCCTGGTTGTTGGTTCAGTCTCTGTGAGCCCCTATGAGCCCAGGTTAGTTGATTCTGTGAGTTTTCTTGTGGTGTCCTTGACTCCTCTGGCTCCTACAATCCTTTCTCCCCCTCTTCTGCGGGATTTCCCGAACTCTGCCTAATGTTTGGGTGTGGGTCTGCACCTGTTTCCATCAGTTGGGGGATGAAGCCTCTCTGATGACAGTTGGGTTAGGCACCCATCTGGCCACAGGAGAAGGCCAGTTCAGGCTACATAACTTCTATTGCTAGGAGTCTTAGGTGGGGTCATCCTTGTAGATTCCTGGGAGATTCTCTTGCTGGAGTCTTAGGTGGGGTCATCCTTGTAGATTCCTGGGAGATTCTCTTGCTAGGAGTCTTAGCTGGGGTCGTCCTTGTAGATTCCTGGGAGATTCTCTTGCTCGGAGTCTTAGCTGGGGTCATCCTTGTAGATTCCTGGGAGATTCTCTTGCTGGAGTCTTAGGTGGGGTCATCCTTGTAGATTCCTGGGAGATTCTCTTGCACCAGGTTTTCACTTGACATGGTAATCCCCCCCCCCCCACCTTTCCGGTAGTCTCTTTTAGTACCCGCCCCCCTCCCTGCAACCTGATTTGTTCATGTTCCCATCTCCACCTGCCCTGAGTCAACTCAAGAAATCTCTTCTATTTCCCCTTCCCAGGGAGATCTGAGTGACCCTCTATGAACCCTCCTTGTTACCTAGTTTCTCTGTGTATGTGGATTGCAGCATAGTTATCCTTTATTTATTTTACAGTACATACCATGTTTGTCTTTCTTGGTCTGTGTTACCTCACTCAAGATGATTTTTCTAGTTCCATCCATTTGCCTTCAAATTTCCTGGTGTCCTTGTTTTTAACAGCTGAGTAACACTCCGTTGTATAAATGTTCCACATTTTCTTTATCCATTCCTCGGTTGAGGGGCATCTAGGTTTTTTTCCAGGTTTGGTTATTACAAATAAAGCTGCTAGGCCAGGTGTGGTGGCACATACCTTTAATCCTAGCATCCGGGAGGCAGAGGCAGGTGGATCTCTGTGAATTCTAGGCCAGCCTGGTCTACAGAGTGAGTTCCAGGATAGGCTCCAAAGCTACACAGAGAAACCCTGTCTCAAAAAACAAAAACAAGCAAGCAAACAAACAAACAAAAAAAAACCCCAAAGCTGCTATAAACATAGTTGAGCAAGTGTCCTTGTGGTATGATTGAGCATTCTTTGGGTATATGCTCAAGAGTGGTACAGCTCAGTATAGCTGTGCCTTGTGGTAGATTGATTCCCAGTTTTCTGAGAAACCACCACACTGACTTCCAAGGTGGCTGTAGAAGTTTGCACTCCCACCGGCAATGGAGGAGTGTTCCCCTTGCTCCACATCCTTTCCAGCATGAGCTGTTGCTTATGTTTTTTTATCTTGGCCATTCTGACAGGTGTAGGATGTTTTGCATTTTCCTGATGGCTAAGGATGTTGAACATCTCCTTAAGTGTTTCTTGGCCATCTGAGATTCTTCTGTTGAGAATTTTCTGTTTAGATCTGTATCCTATTTTTAATTGGATTATTTGGTTTATTGATATCTAATTTCTTGAGTTCTTTATAGATTTTGGAGATCAGCTCCCTCTTTCAGATGTGGAGTTGGTGAAGACTTTTTCCCATTCTGTAGGCTTCTGTTTTGTCCTATTTATGGTGTTCTTTGCCTTACAGAAGCTTTTCAGTTTCATGATGTCCCATTTATTGATTGTCAGTCTTAGTGCCTGTGCTATTAGTGTTCTGTTTAGGATGTTGTCTCCTTTGCCAATGAGCTTGAGATTATTTCCCACTTTTTTCTTCTATCAGGTTTAGTGTATCTGGATTTATGTTGAGGTCTTTGATCCACTTGAACTTGAGTTTTGTGCAGGATGATAGATATGGATCTATTTGCATTCTGCTACATGCCAATATCCAGTTAGACCAGCACCATTTGTTGAAGATGCTTTCTTGTTTTCCGTTATATGTTTTTGGCTTCTTTGTCAAAAATCAGGTGTCCATAAGTGTGTGGGTTTATGTCAGGGTTTTCGATTTGATTCCATTGATCTATATGTCTGTTTTGCTTCTTTTTATATATATAAGGATTTTATTTTATTATTATCATTATTATTGGTGATTTTTTTTTGGATGGGGAAGCAGAGGGGAAGTAGTGGGGAGGGACTAGGAGGGGAAACTGTGGCCAGGATATAAAATAAATACATTTATTTAAAAAAGTTACCAAAAATAAAATTCATATATATATATATATATATATATATATTTATATATATACATGTGTAGGTCTGCAGCATGCCCATATTTGTGCCTATTTTTCTATGGGCTCGTGCCTTTTTTGTCTTATTTTTATAATTTTCAAGGGCTCGTTATATACTAATGAAATTAAACTTTCAATATGACTCATACACAGTTCTCACTTTGTCATGTACCCACTGCATTGACTTTTCTTGTTACTGCGACTAAGTACCCAACAACAAGCAATGTAAGGGCGGGGGTTGCTTGGTTCATGTTTGAGTAGATCTGGTCCATCATGGTATAGAAGGTACGGTGGCAGGAAAGCGAAGTGGCTAGTCACACTGCATTGGCAGACAGGAAGCAGATAGAGATGAGTGCTCCTCTCTCTCCTCTCCTCTCTCTCTCTCCCTCCCCCCTCTTTCCCCCTTTCTTTCTCTGTCTCTCTTTCTGTCTTTCTCCCTCTCCCTCCCTCTCCCTCTGTCCACCTTGGTGTCCAAGCCCTGTAATGCTGGGTGGGTCCTCCCTCTGATGTTACACTTCCCTCTCCGACACCCCTAGAGGTGTGTCTCCAAGGGGATTCTAAATCCAGGCAAGTTGACAGTGTAGATTAACCATGGCATTAACTGGTTTTGATTAAAGACGGCGTACTTAAAATACCCCTTCCTTCTCTACCTTGAAGTTCTGGTAAGGTCTGGTTTGATTCTGCAAAGTTCTTTGAAGGTCTGGTAAGATTCTGCACTGAGTCCATCAGGAACTGGGAGCTTTATACTTGGGAGACCTTTTAATTGTTACTTCTATCTCAGTGGATGCTATGGGCCTATGTAAATTATTTACTTCATTTTGATTTAACTTGAGTGGGACATTCTGTGAGGGATTGTGTCCTTGAATTCAGTGTGCAAGTATTTTAATGAGAAGTTTTGCATCTATGTTTATCAGAGAGATTTTCTATAATTTTATTTCTTTAGGGGTCTTGTCTGGTTTTTGGTATCAGGATAATACTGCTTTACTAAAAAGGATCCAGAAATGTTTCTTCATAGAAATTGAAAAAAATAATTTTAAATTTCCTATGGAAACACAAAGGGCCCAGGATAGCCCAAACAATCCTGAGCAATTCTAAAAACTGCTGGATTCCAGATTTCAAGTTATACTACAGAGCTATAGTAATAAATCTGCATGGTACTGACATAAAACCAGCTACATTGATCAATGGAATATGATTAATAACTTAGATATATGTGTGCCCTCCTACAGCCACCTGATTTTTTACAAAGGGCAAAATATACATTAGAAAAAATATAGTATCTTCAACAAATAGTGTTGGTCAAACTGGCAGCTATGTGTAGAAGAATGAAACTAGATCCATATCTTTCACCTTGCATAAAGCTCAACTCCAAATGCATCAAGGACCTCAAAATAAGACCTGACACCCCAAATATGATAGAGGAGAAAGTAGGGGATGCAATGCCCATCTGTTTATTGTGACAAGGGAGAGCTTTCTGAACATGATTCTTCTAGTGCCATCATTAAGACCAACAATTGGTAAATGGGACCTCATGAAACTAAAAATTTTGTACAACAAAGGACACTGTCATTCAAACACAAGCAGCCTACAGAATAAGAAAATCTTTATCAGCTGTACAACTGACAGAGGGTTAATATCTAGAAAATGGAAAGTACTAAAAAGTCTTTGAATACCAAGAAAACAAGTAAGCTAATAAAAAAGGGGGCATGGAACTCAGCAGAAAGTTCTCCAAACAAGAAATGCAAAGGGCTAATAAATGGTTTTTAAAATGCAAAGCATCCTTGGCCACTAGGGAAATGCAAATTAAAAGTACTTCAAGATTTCATTTTACACATTTTACACATTTTACACTTAGTCAGAATGACTAAGATTTAACAAATAACAAAAGCTGCTGTGAAAATAGGAAAAGGAAGGCACTTTTTCACTCTTGGTGGGAGTGCAAACTAGTACAACCACTATGGAGACCAGTGATTGGTAGATCTAATGAATCTGATCCCCCATCTAGTCTCCTTAAAGCATATACCCACAGAACTATATAGTCTACTACAGAGACACCTGCTCATCTGTGTTTACTGCTGCTCTATTCACAACAGCCAGGAAATGGAAACAGCATAGGTGTCCATCAACTGATGAATGGGTAATGAAAATATAGTACATTTACAAAATGGAATATTATTAAGCTATTAAGAAAAATTAAAAATTGAAATCTACAGGTGAGTAGATGAAGCTGGAAATCATCATTCTGAGTGAGGTAACTTAGATGCAGAGAGACAAATGTATGTTCTCTCTCATATGTTGTTGCTATCTTTGAATCATTTGATGTATGTATTTAAGTTGGAGTATACATGGAGGTGGGAAAACTGGTAGGGAACCATGGGGAATGTCTTTTGAGGGAGGAGAGATGGAGCACAGGTGGTGTGGGGAATTATGATGTAGGAAGGGAGTTGAGATGGGAGGCTAGGTGCTGTAGGATGTCTTTCTGTACACTGTGAATATGTGTTGCTCTGATTGGTTGATAAATAAAGCTGTTTGGTCTATGGGAAGGCAGCTTAGAGGCAGGTAGGAAATCCAGGAGAGAGACAGGAAGAAGAAAGGCAGAGGCCTTGGAGGAAATGCCATCCTGCCATCCAGGGAGCGGCATGTAATGGCACACAGGTAAAGCCATGGAACATGTGGCAATATATAGATTAATAGAAATGGGCTGAGTTTAGTTATAAGATCTAGCTAGCAAGAAGCCTGATCCATAGGCCATGGCCATACAGTTTGTAATTAATATAAACCTCTGTATGTTTATTTGGGTCTGAGCAGCTATGGGATTGGTTGGGACACAGGAAAACTTCTGACTACAGTTAGGGTAGAGGAGGAAGTATAGGTAAGGATAACTAACACTAAATGTCCTAAAGAAAGCCATGTGGAAGCCTGCTGCTGCAGAACATATATATGTATGGAGACAATGTCTTTCTAGACACCATCAGCTATCAAATAAAAAGCCCAGTGATAGAAATGATTGTAGCTGAAGTTTTCCTGTGTCCTGCCTGGCCTGCAGTCAGATCAAATCTCTCTCACCAGCCAGTCCTGCAGCTGCTCAGACCCAAGTAAAAACACAGAGGCTTATATTATTTTCAAACTATATGGCCTAATGAATGGCTCAGGCTTCTTGTGCTAGCTCTTACATCTTAAATTAACCCATTTCTATAAATCTATTCTTTGCCACAAGGCTTGTGGCTTACTGGTACTTTACATCTTGCTTCTTCTGGAAGCAACTAGCAGCATCTCCTCAGCTCTGCCTCTCTAGTTGGAATATTCTGCCTAACCTTATTCTGCCTCACCATTGGCCAAACAGCTTTATTTATCAACCAATCAGAGAAACACATAGTCACAGCATACAGAAAGACATTCATGGCAAATGGTCAGTGAGGTCCCATAAATCACCAAATACTTCAGGCTATTGCTGTTGCTCTGGTTTACTCTCCAGACCCTATTGCTAAAACCACCACATACTTGAGTCATGGAACATGGAGAAATCATGTTGGTACTGATCTGGAAGCTTCATCCCTCCTGTCTAGCTTTCATAGTGTTGGAAGGTGCTATACATGCCACTGAAGGGAAAAGTAATCATTAGTTCTATCCATCTATAAACCCTGGGAGCTACAGTAATGACCAGCCTGTCAGGATATGCCCACGGTACAATATTGGCATGAATGTTATTGGAGTTACCAACCACCTATTTTCATTGGATGTAGGGTCCATGCTACAATATTAAACCCATAACTAGCCAAGAACCTGTAGCTAGACAGGTCACAGGCCCTAGTGGAGAACCTACCATGATTATTTTGCCCAATGAACATAATATTAGTGCCGGGCGGTGGTGGCGCACGCCTTTAATCCCAGCACTCGGGAGGCAGAGCCAGGTGGATCTCTGTGAGTTCAAGGCCAGCCTGGGCTACCAAGTGAGTTCCAGGAGAGGCGCAAAGCTACACAGAGAAACCCTGTCTCGAAAACCAAAACAAAACAAAACAAAACAAAAAAAAGAACATAATATTAAACTGGCACCTAATGATTTATCATTGTACCCACAGATTACTTCATCTCTCAACCCTCATTGGAGAATCTTCCATTAACTATAGATGTCAATTAGGCCAGAAACCCACAAGTGGTCAACATGTAGAGAATGATGTAGATGAAATTCTAACGGTCTTATTAAATAAGAAACACAGAGCCAAATACAGAATTAAAAGCCCAAGAGATCAGAGCACTAGCAAATAGTCTTTAGCTTACCACTCACTACCGTTGCTTCCCCAGAGAGAGAGAGACCTTCTTCCTGTGTGACTATCTTTTTATTGCCTTTCTGTTCTGCCTTCTCATTGGCTCTAAACCCAACCACATGACTTCCTCGTCACTGCCTGTCTATACAGACCTCCAGGTCTCTATGGTTGGTACTGGCATTAAAGGTTTGGGTCACCATGTTTGGCTGTGTCCTTGACCACACAGAGTCTCTGCCTGCCATGTGATCAGATTAAGGGCATGTCCACCACTGCCGGACTTCTGCTAAAGGGCTCGCTTTCAGCTCTGATCCCCAGGCAACTTTATTTATTAACATACAGATAAAATCACATTTCAGCACAAATAAAATATCACCATAGAATGAGAGACTGCAGAGCAATCAGGCAGTTAGCTGCACAGACGAATGCTCAGTACTTGTGACAGTATGCTCAAAAACTGTACAAGCTTAAGCCAGACAGATTCCCAGCATGCAGCAGGGAGATGATCGTGACGCCCCACCCTCAGCTGAAGAGCTTTTGTCACGTGATTGCTAATGGAAAAGGGATATGGCTCCTCTGTGCTCCAGAACGTGAACAGATTCCCATACACACACTGGCAGTACTGAGCAGAAAACACATACATGAAGTTGATAGGAAATAGTGGTGATCATGGTGGAGGGATGGGGGGAGAATTGGAGTGGAGAGAATGGGAAGGTAGACTTGATCAAAACACATTGTACAAACTTCTTCAACAATAAAATCCTGCGTGTTTGGCAAGACATGCTATTAGAGAGAAAATGAAATTTTCTATGATATAAATGATCAATTCAGTAAAAGACTGAAGAATCTGAAACTTGTTTGCATGCAATGACTTAATTTTAAAATACAAATCAATAGAATTGAAAAGAAGATAGATGAAACCATCCATCTTGGTCAAGGCTAAATCACATGATTTTGTGTTTCATTTTCTCATTTATTAACTTTTAAATCACACTCTTTTTTGTAGTTGTCTTAGATTTTATTATGTATCCCTGGTTTATTAGCCTATTTCAAATAGCTGCTCTTAACTTTTAATTAATAATGTGACAGTTTTCATCGGAGTATTCTCTCCCACACTTTGGGATGTTGTTGTCATACAAAATTTTGTTTATGCATTTGTCATATAGCTTATAATTTCTGCTTCAGACAGAAATATTGTTTTAAAATTTTCACCCATCCATTTTTCTTTCCACTCTTCTTTATTCCTCCCTGAAGTTCTGTGTTTCCATATGGAAATGGTTTTCTTTAGATTAAAAAAAAAAATGAAAAATGTCCTGAAGTTCATCACTCAGCACCTCTTTCCTGGATGAATTATCTTAATTTTATTATGCCCACAAAGCAATCAGGAAAGCTGCATGCACTTATAACCCCTGCACTGCGGGGGGGGAGTGGAGACAGGAGGATCATGGGGCTTGCTACTCACCAGCCTAGCTCCAGGTTCAGTGAGAGACCCTGGCTCAAGGGAATAAGGTGGGGACTGATAGAGCAGGGTACTCAACATCTCCCTCTGACCTACTCATGCATGCACGTCTGGACACATGTGTATACATAAGACACACACACACACACACACACACACACACACACACACACACACAACACTCATGCACACACAAATAAATTTAGTGAAACTATTTTGCATTAGAAGTAGGCATTTTGCACATACAATGCATCTCAGTTTAAATGTTTGCTTTTCTACATGTGGCTGGTGGCCACCATCCTGACCTTCTCAATTCTAGAACACAGAAAGCACTCCTGCCTATGTATTTGAAATCCTATTTTTACAACACTGGACAAAGGACATTGATTTGATTTGTTTGGTTTCCATGGTTATAGTAGTTCTTAGGATTTATTTAATTTCATTTTATCTATTTGTCCTCTTGATTTTATTAGTCAGCGGTATATGTATTTTATCAGTATTTTGTGTTTCAAAGGAATTGCTTTTGAATTTATTAGTTGGTTCTATTTGTTTTTGTTCTATAATCGTTATATTCTAATTTTTTTGCACATGAGGGGTTGGTGTTGAGCTGGGACCCCAGGGCCTTTTACATTATGGGCAAATGTCCTACTGCCGAGTTTCAACACCCCCCCCCAACTTGTTTTGAGGGGGTCAGGATCTAAGCCTTATAACCAAGGCTAGTCTTAAACTCTTGATCCTCCTGCCTCAGCCTCTAGGGTTACAGGGGCGTGATGCTACGCCTAACATTGTGTCCCAACTCTGCTGAGGTGAGGTGGTGTCTCAAAGTAGCTTTAATTTGCATTTCTCTGAAGACTAGGTATGTGGAACATTTAAAAAGTGCTGATTGGCCATTTGTGCTTCTTCTTTTGAGACTGTTTCATTAGCCCATTCGTCAATTGGCAGTTTCGTTTCATTTGTGATTGAAGTTTGCAGTTCTTTGTAAAGTCTGGACATTAGCTCCCACTCTGCAGTATAGCTGACAGATTCCCATCCCGGATTTCCTGACATCTGGGTTCTGAAGCATTTTCTATGTTGTCGTTAAACATCTTTTCTGTTCTACTTCTGTTTATTGGAAATGTTGAGGTTGATTCTGCGATTACTCAAAAAGAAGAAATTCTCTGGATTTGTCTCCCCATTATTATGTAACTTAATGCTCCATTAAATCTGCCAGCCCTCCCCACTTGTCCTGTAAAGCCTTTAAAAAAAAACAGATAATAAAAATTTATTTTACATTTTACATGAATGAATATGTTTCTTGTATGTATGAGTACGCACCATGTGCATGAAGTGCCCCCAGAGGCCAGAAGAGGGCATTAGTTCCCCGGAACTAGAGTTACAGATGGTTGTGAGCCACCATGTAGTTGCTGGGAACTGAACTCTGGTCCTCTGGAAGAGCAGCATGTGCTCTTAACTGCTGAGCCATCTCTCCAGCCCCAAGCCTTTTCTCCCCAGCCCTAGGCAGAGTCTCATGTATTGAACTTGTAGCTGAGGAACTTCTGATTTTCCCACCGAGTCTCCTGAGTACTGGAATTACAGGCATGCATTTCAGTGCCTCCTTGTGCAGTATCAGGGATGGAACCTAGGTCTTATGAATGCTAAAAAGACACGCTGCCGGCTGAGTTATATCCCCAGGCCCCTGTACAGCCTTTACTACGTATTTTCTTTGTGTCGTGGCTTCATCATTGTGCTGGCCATGTCAGCTTGACACAAACTAGGGTCAGCTGGGGAGAGGGAGGATCACTTGGGAAAACACTTCCCTAAGACTGGCCTGTAGGCAAGCCTGTGGCAGCTCTTTGATCAATGATGGTTGTGGGAGGGTCTAGCCCACTGTGGGCGGTGCCAACCCCGGGTGGGTGGTCCTGAGTTGTATAAGAAAGGTAGCCGGATTTGAGCTCAGAGAATGAGCCAGCAAACAGTACCCCCCATGGCTTCAGCATTAGTTTCTGCTTTCAGATTCCTGCCATGACTTCCCTCAGTGACGGACAGGGAAGTGTAAATCAAATAAATCCTTTCTTCCCAAAGTTGCTCGTTTTGTTCCTGTTTTTGAGACAATGTCTCACTATGTAGCTTTGACTGGCCTTGAACTCACAAAGATTCCCCGGCCTCTGCAGCGGTAGTGCTGGGGGTTAAAGGCATATGCCACTACACCAAATTGCTTTTGGTCACAATGTTTTTATCAGACACCAAACTTGAACGTATAATAAATGTACATATTCAATTATTTTAATTATCCTTCTTAGATTTGGGGCACATCTTAAGCTGTAACTAAGGGGTCATATCTCACTTTAATTCTGCAGCATTCTCAAGTACTATTTTCAACTATTTCTCTATTTTTTAAAATATGTGTATTGAAACACCTCTCACATGATTTGGTTCCTTCGTTTCAATGTTCATGTCTCTTAACCCCTCTCCTCTTCCTCATCAGCAGATTGGAAGATTCTCCTGTCTTCCAGTTCGCCATACTGCTCTCCATGCAGTAACTGCACTGCCTGTGGAGAATGCACACTGCCTCATGCAGGCTTCTACTTGGTTCTTGAACAACCCTGGGCTTCAGTTTCCACTCTGTTCTTGCAGTTTTTTCTTTCATGGTTCCCTGTGTTAAATGTCCGTAGCGACAGCGGGTGTTCTGCACCTCTAAGTACACAGTCCCCTGTGTTAAATGTCTCTTTAGCATCATCAAAATTATACAATTAAAAATAAAATAAATCGGGGTTGGGGATTTAGCTCAGTGGTAGAGCGCTTGCCTAGCAAGCACAAGGCCCTGGGTTCGGTTCTCAGCTCTGGAAATAAAATAAAATAAAAATAAAACTGTGAGTTACTTAGCATACCTAAGGTAAAAGTCTAAATTAAAAAAAATTTGAAAATAAATCATTTTATAAAATGTAGTGCAGTATTCAAGAAATCCACAAAGGTCATGGTATAAAAAATATAAACATATTCTGCAGAAGTGGCCGCCAAACCTAGGTGACAGGGACTTGCCGTGAAAACAACCACAGTAGAGAGGAGCATGAGGAAGTTAATCACTGAGGGAAGACCCACAAATGCAGGAAATGCGGACTGCATACTTAGGGAGTAGAGTATGATACCAGAGGCATCGGTTGCTCCTGGAACTGGAGTTGGTGACTGTGAGCAGCCAACTGTGAGTGCTGGGAACTGAACTCTGGTCCTCTGCAAGAGCAGTACACTCTCTGAACCACTAACCATCAAACTACCTTTTACAGTCATCTTATGGCCGGAGGCTTTTCATCAGGAGGTAGACTGAGTTCATGCTCTCCAACAGGACTGACTTGAATTCTGATCCTCGCCATTTTCCCGTTTTTATTTTCCAAAGTCGAAATAGATAGTAAGCATCCTGTGAGTTATCAGACTGGTGGGTGGAATCCTTTTAATCCACTATCTTTTTTTTTTTTTTTCTAGTCACTCGCTGCACTTTGGGAGTGTCAGCCCTCCATATGAGCTTGGATCTTATTCTTCATGCAGTTAAAGATGACCCGAGCTCCTCATCCTCCTGTCTCTATCCCAAGTGCTGAGATTGGAAACATAAGCCACCACTCCTGATTTATGTGATGCTGGGGACCACACCCAGGGCTTCTTCATACATGCCAGAAAGCCCTCTATCAACTGAGCTGTATGCCCCCAGCCCTTCATCATTTTTTAGAGATTTGACACATAAACAAACCTGTCTTTTGTCTTTCCTTTGTGAGCCTGATGCAGGCTAGTGGTATTCTCCTCTCTGCCCTAAGGACCAGCGTCCAAGAGATGCTGACTGACGCATTACCCTGGCAGAGGTCTCCCTTTGGTACATTCAGGGGCTGCACAAAGCCCTGGGGTGTCAAAGGGCTGGCGTTCTGGGCAAGGTCTGCTTTACTTACTGGATTGCTTTTAAGGCTTCTTCTCCCCGGAGCCTCCTCAGGTTTGGCTCCGTGCCTCATGATGTGGGATAGAGGCTCCATTGAAACTCCCTGGGAGTTGGGCATACTCTTTCTTCATGCCAAGCACTGTACTTTGCATACCGCGTCTCCTCTTTCATAGTTGGTGACTCCAGAATGAGCCGACTGCCTTTTCAAGGTCTGTTCAATGTCCCTCGAGACCTGAATGTGATCTTGGGAGGTGGGACTTTGGATTTTGTTTCAGTCTGAAGCCTGCTCATCTTGAGTCAGCAGACTTTGAGTGGCGTGGACTGCGAGGGGAGTTGTTTACTTGGTGGGGATCATTATTAAAATGCTTAGAATTCCTGCAGCGGTCTTGACACCAGGCTGCTGAACACGAAGCCCACACTGAAACCAGCAATGGAAAGAACCGAGTCCTTGTTGCCATCCGTGAACCATTTATTCAGCCAAAACTCCCACAGGGGAGTGGATTACATAATCGAAGACTTTCCTTATACATGCTGCTGCTTCAAGTCAGAGTTTGTGTTACTTGTGGCCCAAACATCCCAGTGCACAGAGTGATTATACTGGAGAAAACAACCACCACCACCTGCCCCGCCCCCCACCAAAACCAAAACAAAACAAAAACCCTGAGCCCCCAGCTCCAGAGCAGCCAAACCCAGGGACAGTGTTTTAAATTGCCTAGCATCGTGTCTTTTGCAAATTATTCCCGAATTTTTGATGATTAATATCGATTGTCAACTTGATCAGATCTCCAGTCACGTGCAAGACAATCCTCTGGGAACGTCCAGGAGGAAGCTTCTAGACAGTGTTATATGAGGTGGACGGACACTTCTTAACTGTGGGTTGCACCGTTCCAAGGGTTGAAGGACCGGAACGAATCAGTAAAAAGGGGCAAGTGAGCGCCTGCATTTACCTCCGGCTGCTTCCTGAGTGTGGAGGCCATGTGGCCAGCTGCCTCATGCTGGGGCCGCAGCAATGGGCTGTGCCTGGTCTGTGAGCCAAACTGGACCCTTCCTTTCTCCGCGCTTGCGTCAAGGGATTTCATTGCAGCAAGGAGAAAAGTAACCCATGCAGAGTAGAAACTTTGTTGACTCCTCTCTGCCCACCCCATCCCCCTTCCTCTTGGCTTTTCTCTTTCTGAATGGGATCACAATGGTCTCCTATCTTGCATGGCTTCCCCTTCAACTTCCCATTTGTGGAGAAAGACTGCTTAGGAGATGAGATGGCTCATGAATCTGAGTTCAGAGCCCTGTGGAGAGGGTTCACCATCTGGAGGATGTACACATGGAGAGGGCGGTTCCTAGTGGGGGACAGTTTACCTGTGGAGAGGTATACATTCATTGGGGAGAGCTCATGACTGAGGAGGTGAAGAAGACTCCAGGGTAAAGAGTTGGAGGCCAGTTGTGTGGTTTGCAACATCTCCCTATCTACCAGGAATTCTGTTCCTGGGGGCTGATGAGAAACTTGGAGATGGCAGGCTTTGGAATATTTAAGGAGTTATCTCTATGGAGTTGTTCCTTTCCTGGGTTCTGTTCCTTAATACTTGATATTGGCCTCACTCTCCAGCTGGTTTCATATGGAGGCATCAACTTGAGAAATAGCATGCTGTAAATGAGGGCAACTTGGCTAGGGCTTGCCACACCCCTACATTCGGCATCTACAAGTTTACAGGCCAACCTGGGTCTCATCCTGCAGGAATGGACGACAATTGGGCCTCTTTAGCCCCTCCTCCAGGCCCTGCTGTGAGACCTCAGTGCTTGGGGCAAGGCAGATAATTGCCCAAAAATGGGGATTCTTTGCAGGAGGGTCAGGTAATTGCACCTTCCATTCCTTCCCTGAAGTTTTGATAAAATTCCCCGACCAAAGCAACTTAAGAGAGAGAAGGTTTATTTGACTCAGAGTTCCAAGTTACAGTCTGTCAGTGTGGGGATGTCAGGGAGTCAGGAACTTGGAGCATCTTTTCACATCATGTCCATGGTCACAAGAGCAAAGAGTCAGTCTTAGAATTTCTGTATTGGTCCTGGGTCTCTTTAGCCCCCTCAGAAAGCAATACATGAGTGTGTACTGGCTAGGACTCACTCACTGTCTCCACTCACACAATCCAGGATGCCTCTGTCCCGGGAGGGGCGCCATCTACTGTGAATGGTTGGTCTTCCTACCAGCACTAATGAAATCAAGCTAATCCCCTGTAGAAAGGCCCATGGGACAATCTAATCTAGACAATCCCTCACTAAGACCCCTCCCTAGGTCATTCTGGGTTGTGTCAAGTGGACGGTTGAAACTAACCATTACAAACAGACGCCATGAAAAGCAAGGACCCCATCTATTATTTGTGGGATTTAACCATGTGGTAAGAATTGACCTATAAGATCCCTCATACCTTCCCCAACCCTAACAGTGAGATTTACAGTGGAGTAGATTTACGTAGCTGTTGATTTTTGATGCTGACCCTTCTCCTACCATACTGTGGTGGTAGAGTTTGTGGGAGGGTAGCTCAGGATGTAAATTCCCAAAGGGGTGGGTGGACTTCAGCCAAGTGCAGTGAGAAACCTCCTTCTACAGAGGCTAAGGCATATTCAGCCTCTCTCCTCTGGATGCTCCTGGCCATGGACCATAGAGAGCTCACTGCCAGCTGAGCCAGGTCTGTTTCTAATAAACCAGAGCTTGCCAGACAGCAGGCAGGATTTCACTAGAGGACCAGGTCAGACACAAACCTTCATAAATTCCTATGTCTTCCCATCCCCATTCTCAGGGCCACCCAACAAATGATGCCCCAGAGGCTTGGCATACAATTAAAAGTGAAGAAATTCTTAATCAAATCATGCTACTCCAAGTGAATTGGGCTGGAATGAAAAAATTATGTAGAACTACCCACAGTGGAAATTCACCAAGCCAAAGTGGACACCAAATACTCCCAGGTTGTTTTTGAAATAGATATTGCAATGTTCTGTAAATCTCTGAGATAATTTCCAAATATTAAAAATTGTTTCCACTAACTAGGGTTGCTTCAGGAGATACACACACTCACACACACACACACTCACACATATACACACATGTACAGATACACACATGCACACACAAGCACACATGCATGCTATGTGTGTATGGGAGGAGCAGAAACCCACATCAGAGCCTGAACCTCAAGTGTCTATTCATCTTAGCTGAGACCATGAATCCCTCCATCCTCCTTTGAGACAGCACTCATTAAAAAAAAAAAAAAAGTTTGTTTACCTTTCCCTGCTCAAGAATGTCACGAGGAGCTTTCCATTCATTATGAAAATATTCTTTTGCCACTAATTTCTCTTCTTGGTTAAAATAAACCAGGACTGGCATCATATCTAGGATGCCTTCTGTAAACAAGGGAACATTTTCTGAACAGATTTTGAAGAACCTGTCCATGAGACTTTCCTGTGCAATTTCCCTGTTTATTAACTCCATTTGGCATGGAGGGCAGCAGAGACCCCAAAGGGCAGGGCCAACCTCAGCTACCTCATCCTTCAAAACCAGACTCCAGTTTGTCAATCCGGCCCCTGCAGGGTACCTAGCTGAGTATATCTGGTCACATGACCTAGATCCTGGAGGTGGCTACAGTGAGACCTTGTACTGTGACCACTGACTTCTTTGGGTCTCAGTTTCTCCAGTTATCATGAGTTTTCACTTGGGTTTTAGGCTCTTCTCAGAGCCTTCTTTTGAAACCCAGTTGTAGAAGTTGAGTTCTCCAGTGTCTGAGTGGGAAGAAAATAGGATTCTTGAAAAAAAGAATTAAATAGCTTTGGGATTCAGGAACAGGCTATGAGTATCTTTGTGTGAGGGAGGTATTTCCTTTTCAAAGGCAGGACCCAAGAGAAGCAGGTCAGAAACCAGCTCATCCTGGATCCTCAGAATATACTCTGCAGCTGGAAGAGAGAACGGGGTGCATGGATTTGGGAGGCGGCTCAGTCAGTAAAGTGCTTTGTCATGTAAACGTGAGGACCTGAGTTCAGTCCCCAGAAACCACACTAAAAAAAAATTCAGATGCGGTGGCTCACTCGGGAAATCCCACTGCTCTGGCCAGTCAGCTCAGCCATGTGGAGAGTTCTAGACTACCTTACAAAATAAGTTGAGGGGCTAGAGAGAGAAGGCTCAGCCGTCAAGAGCACTGGCTGCTCCTGCAGAGACCGGGTTCAGGTCCCAGCACCCCCCTTACCACCATCAGAACAAAGGTGCAGAATGACCATCCTCCTCCACAGCCTGTAGCTAGGGTATGAGAGGGCAGGGGACCCCACAGCTCTTCAGTTTCATGTCAGTCCCTTGGGTCTGTGGATAACTGGAGGCCAGCGGTCCCTGTCACATAAAGTTCCAAGGTCTAGAGGAATCGGGGAGGAGCAGGATGGGATGGAACCTGAGCAATGAGAAAAGCGAAGGTCACAGGAAGGGTAGGGACTCACTACCAAATCAGACAAAGCACAGAGTCCTCTCACAGTCCACTTGACCACTGTGGGATGGAGGATGTGTAGTCTGTCTCAAGGGTCCCCAGAGCAGGTCTGTCAAGGGTTTGTTCTCCACAGAGGATGCAGGGAGCAGAAGGAAGGAACTCTGTTGACTAGGGTGTCTCCTTCCCTGCAGGGACACCAGTGGTCACAACAACAGCCTCAAGGATGACTTTCTGGAGAATGCTGATGTGGTACGGGGGCCTGTGGAGGGATGGAGAAGTGGCCACAGCACTGAGCCTCACGGCACAAGATCCAGGCCTCCAGCTGCATCTTGAAAAGAGAGCGAGAGGCCAGATTCTCAACTAGTGCCCCATGGATCTGTGGTGGTTTGAGTAGGAAATGCCTCCATAGGACCAGGTGTCTGCGCACTGGGTCCCAGGTGTGGTGCTGTTTAGAGAGGTTTAGCGGGTGTGGCCTTCCTGGAGGACGTGGGTCACTGGACGTGGGTTTTGAGAGAGGATAACTTCACTTCCGGTTTGCTCTTTCTGCTTCCGGCTTGTAACTGAAGACGTGAGCTCCCGGCTTCCTGCTTCGGCCACCGTACCGCAATGCACTCTGTCCCTCTGAGCTGTAAGCCCAGACGAACCCTCTGGTTTCATCATAGCAGGAAGCAACTGACACAGGATCCCAGAGTCTAACAACACGGGAAGCCAACAACCCTAAGTCAGCAGCTTTGAGAAATGAAGAAGATGCAGATGACACTCTCCGCCGCCATCAATCACGGCGCCCATTCAACCCGGAGCCAGGTGCTTGGGAAGCACAAAGACTGCAGTACTCCTCCCTAAATCCAAATTCACTTAAAAGACTTTTCTCTATTTTGAGAGTATGCCCTCTCCAATTTTAGCATTAAAATGTCCTTTCTTTTATGTAATTGTGGAGACAGGTGGTAGACCAAAAAACATTTTTTTTTTTTAATTTGACAAAAAGCTGCCACTTTTGCTGGTCCAATTTTGCTAATGTTCCTCTCATTATCCTCTTGCTTTCAAACGCCGAGGGGTTTGAAGCCACCATCCCCCACGTCTCACTTCTGGCTGGTGGGCAGTGTGTGGAAGAGCTGCACCCCACTTGAGTCGTGTCCCCACAGGAGAGTATCTGGCTTCCTCCTTTTTCCCTCTCCTAGGAGGCTGTCAGACCAGGTGGTGGTGGGCTGTTAAACACGTTTGATACCCAGGCACTGGCGGAGCACAGAAGCAGCCTGGGGTCCCCAAACAGGACACACCACCATGTCAGCCCAGGATGCTCTCGAAGCGTGGGAGGGAAGCCATCCATTGATAGTTCCTGTCTTTGCAGTATGTGGTGCTTAGAGTAATGTCAGCAGAGGGATAAAGTCAGAAGGAAGAGGACCTGGAAGAGAGCTTCAAAGAGCCCAACACATTGTAATCACGGAGCCGAGGAGCCTGTGAGGGAGGGGAGGAAGGGGAGCTGGGAAGAGGGTGTGAAGGAGCCAAAGGGAGAGTGTATTTGAGGTGTCAGCAGTTCCAGGCAGAGAGGTGCAGACATGGCCGTTCTGTTTAGAATGGAGGCGATTAGAGGCTTTAACAAGACCTGTTTCATGGTAGTGGGTAGAGTGAACGCTGGGGGGCGATAGAGAGAACACAAGCGGGGCGTGGTGAGGAGTAAATGTACTTCAGAGAGGCCTTGAAGGAAAGAGTAGAAATGGAGGTAGAAAGGTTCCCTCTCTTCCCTCCCCTCCCCTTCCCTTCCCCCACCTCCCCTCCCCTTCTAATGTTAATTTGCCATTAGAATCAGTTGAAGAATTGTCCTCCTGACTTGATTTGGGAAGACCTGCCCCAGCTGTGGGTGGAGCCTTCTGGTGGCAGGCTGGGTAGACAGAAGGACAATGGACCGGCCTCCTGCCCTCTTGACCTCCCTCTAGCTGCTGACTGATTTGCCCCATGCGGCTGCAGATTCCTTTGCTGGTATCAGAAGCCCCATTTCCAGGCTTCCCTCACGGAGTCGGGGTGAGTGGCTCTCCAGCAGAGCAGTCCATTGGCACCAGCCTGGGACTGCCGAGGGGACTGAGCAACCGTTGGGTTGGCTGTTGGTGCCTGCCCAGTGTGAGACAGCCGCTGGGAGACGGCTCTGACAGCTGAGCACCCAGTCTCAAGGAGCAAGCAGCTACCAGGTCTTATCCCACTCCAGTGTGGCTTGCTGTTGCTACTACGTTAGTGTAAGCCTTCTTCCCTTCATTTCCCATCCCCTCCCTTCATTTCACACCCCTTTTCTTCTCCCCATTCTCTCCCCTCTCCTCCCCTCCTTTCTCTTTCTCCCCCTCCTTTTTCTTTTTCTTCCTTTAAGAATAGTTCTGGCTGGGCAGTGGTGGCGCACGCCTTTAATCGCAGCACTCGTGAGGCAGAGGCAGGCGGATCTCTGTGAGTTCGAGGCCAGCCTGGTCTACAGAGGGAGTGCCAGGACAGGCACCAAAGCTACACAGAGAAACCCTGTCTCGAAAAACCAAAAAAAAAAAAAAAACAATAAATAAAATAAAATAATAGTTCTGAGTGTAGAGCATTCCAGTATGGGTAGAAAGAGCTAGAAGAGCCGAACTGGAGAGAGTATACTTGGGAGCATCAGGCCCCCAGTAAGGTGGGTGGCCGGAGTTGTGAGGAGCGTTTGTGAAGAAATTAGCCTTCTACAGAGGATAGAGGGTCAGGTACAAACTTGGGGATGTGTATTTATAGTTTGGTGGGAAGGGGTGAGTAGTTCTCTTTTCTCAGTGCAGTGAAATGCAAGGTTGTAGACATGGTAAGATGAGGTAGTTCTGTATGGTCTGTAGAGAGGGGTCTGAGGACATGGGGAGCCCCAAGAGGCTATCGTCGAGGGCAGCTGAAGTGGGTGCGGCTGCTCCTCTAGCTGATTTGACACAAGTGTCAGGGTTAGAGGACATGGATGCTGCTGTTCACCAGGGCAGCATCACCACGGTCAAAGAAGGGAATGTCTAGTGTCGGGGAAAGACTGGACCCTTGAGTCTGAATAGAATAAGGTGGAAGGCAAAGTGGGTGATGCTGACGGTCTCCTGGGGCCAAGGACCTGGTGTAGCGGGGTTCTGGGACGAGAGAGCTGTGGCAGGAGACTGCCACTAAGAGGGAGTCACACGGGCTTCAGAGGTAAATGGGACCTGGAGCTTGACCAGGTCCGGGTGTGAACGTGGGAGTGGAGCACTGAGGTACAGAAGGAAGATGGTCACTAGAGACGGGGAGGCTGAGAGCTGAGCTGGACCATCAGCCAGGATTCAGAAGCAGAGATGGAAGTAGAGGCGGGGAGGGAGAGCTGGGAGCCACTTCCAGCAGAGTTGCTGGGTGAAGACAAGTGTCACGGGATGTGCTAGATGAGGCCTAAGGACCCAGACAGCCTCAGGGACACCAAGCAGGGGATCTGAAAGATCTCCATGTCTAGATCACACAGAAATGGCTTGAGAACTGGGAAGACAGGAGCCCAAGAAGACACACCCCCTCCCTGCCCAAGGTCAAACGCAGACGACTCAAGAACTTCCATTTTAGAGGCAACAGAGCACTATCTCTGGGTCAGCCTAGGGCATTGCGATGACCTTAGCTTCTCCTGGTGAGCGTGTGCATACA
Organism: Peromyscus eremicus; assembly: GCF_949786415.1. Taxonomy (NCBI): domain Eukaryota; kingdom Metazoa; phylum Chordata; class Mammalia; order Rodentia; family Cricetidae; genus Peromyscus; species Peromyscus eremicus. Next base: position 6,384,886 of record NC_081428.1, on the reverse strand, counting down.
CCGAGGTCCTCCTCGGGCTGACAAAATCTTACTGTTTAGGGAAAGGGCCTGGGCACAGAGCTGCCTCCGAGGGCGGTTCCATGGGGCTGCTCAGAGTATTTCAACACTCTTTGCTGCCATCTTCAAGTGTTCAGTGTGCAGCAGCAATCAAGCCCGCTTAGTTTCCTTTCATTAATGAATTGTGGTGGGTCCTCAAAACTCAGTATTGAGGCTTCCTGCTTTTTTGTTTGTTTGTTTGTGGCAATGGCTCAGTGAGTGAAGTGTCTAAGACCTGAGTTCCAATCCTCACAACCACGGAAAAAGCTGGGTGCAATCATGTGTGTGTAACCCTAGTGCTGGGGCAGACACAGGAGGATCCCTTGAGCTCACTGGGCAGCAGGTCTAACTAAATTGGTGAGTTTCTGGTTCAGTGAGGCATCCCATCTTTAATAATGATGATGGTGATGATGATGATGATGGTGATGATGGTGATGATGATAATGGTGGTGATGGTGATGATGATTGTGATGATGGTGATGATGATGATGATGGCATGATGATGGTCATAATGATGATGGTAATGTGGGGAGTGATGGAGGAAGACATCCAATATCAGTCTCTGGCCTTTCTCCATATGCACATGTACACACATGCACACACATATATGAACATTTATATAACACACACACACACACCCCTTTCCTTAGGAGACTGTGATGTATGTAACAAGGGTTGAGAATCAGTAAGTGTAGCTGGAGAGAATGCTCAGAGCAACCTCAGAGTCTGTAGAGTTTGCCAACCACACAGCAAGAGTTCAGAGAGCATGTAGGAGCTGGAGAGGAGAGCCTGGGTGAGTGGGGGATGGAGAAGGGTATGTGGGGGAGGGGATGGTGGGCATAGAAATACCCACTCTCCGTTTGCATGTGGCTCTTTGAAGAGAAGTGTTGGGCCTAACAGAATTCTGCCGTAGCCGTAGCCCACAATACACACCCAGTGATAGGAGGTTGAAGCAGGAATCCTCTGCCTGAGGTCTGGGGTGGTGCATGAGTACAGAGATGGGCTAGTGAATGATTACTGGGAGATCTTGAGGGTACATGGGAGTAGGGTCAAGTGTGAACAACCTGAGTACACACTTTTCTGCTGGGGGGCTGTGCAGCTGTATCGCTGTGCCGGCTGATGGGTCTGAGTCTTGGACTGGCCTCTAGAGCTTTTCCTAGCTGAGAGACTCAGGACATTTTGCCTGCAGGGCTAGAGTTCCCGAACCACCATCACATAGACCATAAAGCAATGCCAGCCTCAAGTTCGGAGTTCTCTGAAGGCTTTGGAATGCTTAGGCATCCATACCAGGCACGTGGGATGTCCATGAGAACCTTGTTTTCCTCTCCGAGTCCCAGAGGAAGTGAGCAGTGCAAAGAAAAGGTGGCTCCCCAGGGGAGCCAGCCTCAAGCGCAGGCACCACGGGGTCACTTATCCAAGAGATGTAGTTTGTTTCCCTAAACCAGATAAGAGGTGTTGAAATCTTCTTTCCACTTAATCCCTTTAGTGCAGACATTCCCTTCAAAACCAGTCAGGGCCTGGCCTGGAGGGAGCCGGGTACAGTCTCGTTACCCACTTCTATAAGCAGTCTTGTCTGGGTCCTGCCGTGGGCCCAAGGCTGGATTGGGTTGCTCTGCAGGTCCAGGGACTCCTCCAGGGAAGATGCCTGCCTGAGAGTGACGTGGATAAGCCTGAGACCTCTTTAATTGGAAATTCTTTGAGGTTTTTTTGTTTTTTTAGTTTCCTGACTCCTCCCACTCACCTCTACCTTCTGGTCAGAGGAGGGTGGAAGACTTCAGGTTAGGTCGGTGAAGAAGGAAGAATCTAGATTCTGCTCCCCTGGCTCCTCCTTCCATCTTTACACTTACACCGTTACACTACCACCTTCAGCGGCATTCCAAAGCCTTTGTTCTTTTCCAATATCTGCCTCTCTCTCTCCCTGCCTCTCTCTCTCTCTCTTCCTCTCTCTCTCTCTCTCTCTCTCTCTCTCTCTCTCTCTCTCTCTCTCTCTCTCTCTCCTCCCAGCAATTGGGTGGGGGAACAATCCTGCCAGTGGGAATCCTTCTGAATTTGCAAAATTGAGGAATTTCTCCTTCTTCCTCCCGAGTCTAAGGGTCAGGATTATTGCCTGTGGCAGCTGATCATACTGAGACAGGACAGAGGGATGAGCAGGGTCCAGAAGTCCTGTCGGCAGAGAAGGCTGAAAATCCCCAGACTGGGGCTGACTCCAAAGGATGGAGCCACTGATGCGGGCCCAGAGGCCTCCACAGTTTCTGAGGGGGACCCCGTCTCGTTGTAACACTGAAACTTACAGGCCTCTGTGGAGGTTTAAGATGCCAATAAGATACGCAAGGCATAAGGTTGTATGTAGAACTATGTGTGACAGATCGTGCATGCACAAGAAACCATGCGGTATGCAAATCAGCCAGAGGATGAGCTGTGTGAATGGCCCCCAGGTGACATAAAAGCCCCATTCTTTGTACACTGTTAATGAGCTTTTAAACTTTCCTCCTGTGCTAATGAGATGGCACCACCGTGACTAAGAGGGCTTTCGGCCAAGCCTGGCGACATGGGTTTGATTCCCAGAACCCAAGTGATGGAAGTATAGACCTAACTCCAGCAAGTTATCTTCTGACCTCGACCATAGTGTGCTCACGCATGCTTGTATACACACACACACACACACACACACACACACACACACACACATTAAATGTAAAAAAAATACTGTAAAAATTAAATGTAAAAATATTTTAAAACCTTTGTCTCTGCTCTAGGCTACGTCCTCTCGGAAATAAATTGTCTTATTTTTCTTACTCTTAACCATGTGTCTCTGTCCAATTCCTTGTTCCAGGAACTAAGTACCTGGTAGCCCTTTGGAGGTCACCACCAAGCCTCAATATCTGCAAATGGCAGTTGGTGAGCCAGGCCAGGAGGTAAGATTTATGTTCCTAACCTCTTGACGTGCCCTCTCTTTCCAGGGGAACCTGGGCGGTGGGCATGGGCTGGGAAATCACTCACAGTTATGAAATCCATCATTGGATGACTCCGTTGCCAGTGTTCATGAGACCGACTTAGACACTAGTCCTCATCAGATGCAAATTTTCATATACCAGGGCACACTGGAAAAATCACACACTGCCCATGCCCACAGCTTCCTGACCAGGACTAATAACTTCAAAAGAGCCTGGAATGCTTTCCCCTGAGGACCGGTGGACCTGCCTGGACAGCCATTCCCTGTGGGGCTGGGCTCAGTCTAGGTGGGGAGGGGCTACCCAGGAACTCCCTGTTGTTTAGATGCCAAGGGTTCAGGTCTTAGCCACGCCCCCCCCACGTGTTGCAAAGCTTGGGGGCCCAGGCTTGTAGGCATCCATTTGTAGCCCTCTGGGCGGCAGCAATGGTGCCGTGGTCCTAGATCTGGAGCGTGTCCCGCCATTGGCTCCCCCCAGAACCATCACCACGGAGCTCCTGCACCGATAGCATCACACTCACCTGTCCCTTTTCTTGTCCTTCTCATGGACCTTCTTTTCAGCTCTCCTCCCTCATGCGCCTCACACTTGTTTATTTCTGGTTCACCTTGTTCCTCTTGCCCGTTTATTGTAGCCGTTCCATCCCCAAGTGGAATTAGTCTCCCAAGTAGTAAGGCATTCCCCTGAACAAAATCCCCACTTTCGCTCCAAAAGGCAGTCTAAAAAAATCTAGAGGTGTACAAGCCTCTTCTCTGGCACCCTAACCATTTGTGCCTTTTTAGAGCCCCTGAGGGGACATACCTTGTTCCACCGATAATGCCCTTAGCCAGGACTTGCATCCCAGTACTGGGGGGGTCGAGGTCCCCAGAGAGATAATATAAGCGGTTGGTTCAAATTCTGGTTGAGGATGAGTAATGCCAGAAGGGTTGGGGACCCGAGTCAGTGTATCTAACACTATGCTCCATTCACCAGGGATGTCTAGCAACTTGATAAAACTGTTGTTTGTATATGCAAAAGGGTTGTTCTTCCATTCCAGACCCCCCCCCCCCACTTCTCGGCTCTCCCCTTAGAAAATGCAGTTCCCTTAGACTCTTCAATACAGTGTAGTCAGGAGTAGGTTTGATCCTAAAGAAAGAGAGGCTAAGATTTTACCACCTGGCCCTAATACAAGCTGCCTTTAGACTAGAGTAGAAAGGAAAACTTACTTAGTTTACTACAAAGAGAGCAGCAGATACAGGAACAGAAGAGCTGCCAGTACATGGTGGTGGGCTGTGGGGGAGTCCTCAGTTGGATAGGGTGAGCCATTCCGTGGACAATTTTCCTTGCGTGTAATTTCCTTCATGGCTCCTGCTGACTATAAAGAGCAAGGAAGCTCCTTTCCCAGTGGCGTGACTGCAGACTCACACTTGAGAAAGGGTGACAGAGAACAGCTTCTATGACAACCCCTTACTGCCCCTTAAAAGTGACAGTCTAGACAGAGCGCTGTGGAAGAGAACTCTTAAAAGCTGTAATAAGGATGCTCAAGTGTAGCTCTCCGTAATTGATGGCTTCTGGCAGGGGTGCAGGTGGGGAAGGACTCAGTTTTCTTTAAGGGGTTGGCCACTGGGAGTTTGACCATGCTCAGTGAGTGTATGGGCAACACAAATTGGACCTCCTCCTCCTCCTCCTCCTCCTCCTCCTCCTCCTCCTCCTCCTCCTCCTCCTCTTTCTTCTTCTTCCTCCTCTTCTTCTTTTTCTTCTTTCGGTGGGGAAGTCACAAGGTGGGGTGGAGCAGACCTGGGAGGACTGGAGAGTGAGTGTGATCAGGATGCATGATGTGAAATTCCCAAATAATAAATAAAAATATTATATTGGAAAAAAAAGAAAGAAAAGAAAAGAAAAGAAAGAATTCCTTTATGAAAATGAGGGTCGTCCTGATTGGTCATTGTTCAGACTTGGGTGGTTAGAGTGAATCATTATGCATGTAATTTCCCATAACTCAGTTGAACTGTGTGAATGAGGACGGACGTCTCTGAGATACTGGGATTGACCATCTGAGTCTGAGCTGATGTTGCACAGTTTGTAAGGACAGAGGACACACGGTTTTTCTGTTCGGAGGGATGCTTTTTGGACCACACTTGAGTCAGAAAATGTTTCTGGTGTTTTAATGGCCCTCTTCTATCCGCACACTTGAGTTCTGCATATTAGTTTAATGGTAGAGTTTTGGTACCAAGGTGGCCTAGTGAGCTACGACCAGCTTGCTTTTTGTTGTTGTTGTTGTTATTTTAAACCTCAGAAATAATAGTAAAGATATGATTTTAAGTGAAGACACAACTATACTCAAAAGTAAGGAGAAAACACTTCAGTGGTCCTTTAAAAGGTTAAACACAGGATAACTCTTGACTCGGCTAATCAATTGCTGGATATACAGCCAAAATAATTCAAACATATTCAAATAGAAGCTCATCCGTAAGTATTCATGATAGCACTGTACACAAAATCCACAAGTTTAGCAATCCAAATGTCCATTAAGGGACAGACAAACAAAATGTGTCCCACACAGTGGAATATTATTCAGCCTTAACAAGGAGTGAATATTGACACGGCTTAATTTTTAAACGTTCTTCTAAGTCATTGGTTCTCAACCTCCCTAACACTGCGACCCTTTAATACAGTTCCTCATGGTGTGGTGATGTCCAACCATAAGATTATTTTCTTTGCTACTTCATAACTGTAATTTTGCCACTGAGCAGTGTCTCAGTTCCCAAGTCTATCAGAAATATGTGTTTTCCCATGATCATGACCCACAGGTTGAGAACTGCTGTTCTAAGAAAAAGAAGTTCTGATGCATGATTCCACCATTTTAAATATTCAGAATGAGTCACCCCAGGGATAGAAAGCTGATTGGTGGTTCCTAAGGGGGAGGGACAAATGGGGATTGACTCTTAAAGGGGCAGAGCTTTCTTTTGGGAGTGATAAAGATATTTTGGAACTAGGTTCATACAAAGGCACCACACTGGCCATTTAAAAACTAATTTTGTATTACATGGATGTTTTACCTTAATTAAAGAGATCAAGACAGGTCAGGGATGTGGCTTGACAGGTAGAGATCACTTACCATGCAGGTGTGGTGACCTGAGTTTGGTCCCCAGAACTTACGCAATATGGAAAGAGCCAATTACTATACACAGTTGTCCTTAGACCTCCACGGCCACAGGTGTCAAGGCTTAGACATGTGTGTGTGCACCCACACATTGTAAACACACACCCACACATTGTAAACACATACACACTGTACACACACACACATTGTATACACACACACTGTACACACACACATTGTACACACATTGTGTACACACACATTGTACACACACACATTGTACACACACACATTGTACACACATTGTGTACACACACATTGTACACACACACACTAATAAGTAAAAAAATTTAAAAACATACTTTTAAAAAATAAGGAAGGGAAATTCTGAGGCTCAGAAAAAGTCAGAACTCTAACCCAGAGAGTTCCCTAGAACATGGTGAACCTGGCTGGTGGCAAAGATTTAGCTTGAAGTCCACACCATCCAGCCTCACCAAAGCCCACAATCAGCGATCAGCCCGAGCAGCCCAGGCAGCATCTACCAAGCTGGCCATGTGTAAACCCTGGTGACAACATGGAACTTACAAAAAAGTCACATGGTCTCATGTTGTCCGCTGTTTGGAGCGCAAGGGCAATGCCAAAGTACTAGAAACCACAGTTCACAAAACCCCTTCATGTCTCCTGTCTCATTCCTAAACCTTCCGATCTTGTCTTTTATGTCCCTCCTGTTTTCTTTGGAATGCACTTAATTGACTTGGAAGGACCTGCCATCTCCGGTAAAGAATAACACGGTTACAGAGTAAATAGCTTTCTCAAAAGATCTGCAAAAGGCAGATTCTGTGCAAATTCGGAGAATGCTGTTCTGTGCCAAGGTCTGCTGGATCTGAAAGGTCCTGTCAAGTTTCGGGCTCACAGCTCAACATTTATATGGTAATTTATGTCACTTATTAACTGCGGTGTGTTTGTGGCAATCTAATTATGCCTGCCCTCCTGGCTTGTTTTGGGAACAGCCAGGAGAGATTGTTTTGTGACAAGATCTCAGCCTAGGACTTTCCTTTGCATATCTGGGGAAGGCTGGAGACCACTGTGAAGATTTGAGGTTCTTGTGCAGCAGATGTTGAGGCACAGGCCTCTTCAAGATAGTGGGGAACTGGCCTGAGTGGGGTACCATGAAGAACCAGTATCTCGGCTCTTGAGAAGTTTGACCAACTGTTTGACATTCTGACCTTAGACAAAGATCTTGAGCTAGGCATCTTAGCTTTGTCCCTATAGTCCAAAGGGAATGTTCTGTTCCAAGGAGCCTGTCCTTTCTCACATAGGCTTGGGTGGAAAATGAACCCACCTTCCAGGGTCTCCCCTCAGAGTGCTAGGATGCAATGGGCCACGGATGTGCACTCAATAGAAGGAGGAAGCTTCAGGGACCATAGAAAGGAAGGAGAGGACTGTAGGTTCTGCCTCAGAACCCAATGGACTGGGCTTCTTGGCCTAGGTGAAATCGTAAAAAGGAGGCTGGACCTTGAGTTCTCTTGAGAGAACCAAAGAGAATACCAGACAAATAGTTGAGGAAAATACCGCACTGAGCTACCTAAAAGTTGCGTGATAATTCTTACCAGCAGCTGGGAAGAGGTAGATTCACACCAGTGTGATCACAGCACAGTAGGGTCCCGAGCAGTATAAGAGCAGCTCAGGTCTTAGGGAGTGGGATTAGTCACATGGTGGAATTTCCTCACCTTTCTGGAAAATGATCTGTCTGGCTTGGACTTTTATAAAATCTAACTATGCGGCTCCCCTATCTACCTGGAGTCCCTGGAACTTAAAGTGTCGCAGCCATTGGCATCTGTCATGCAGAGGAGTTTCTAAGAAGGAAAAGAGGTGACATGAAAGTCATATAGATTTTATTGATTTTTTTTCTTAAAAAAGGTTTAGGTGCCGGGTGGTGGTGGCGCATGCCTTTAATCCCAGCACTTGGGAGGCAGAAGCAGATGGATCTCTGTGAGTTCGAGGCCAGTCTGGTCTACAGAGTGAGTTCCATGAAAGGCACAAAGCTACACAGAGAAATCCTGTCTCAAAAAAACAAGAAAAAAAAAAAGAGAGAGAAAGAGATTTAGGAAGTATGTGAGTGAGGTAATTATATTTTAATTTAAAAGATCTATTTTTAAAAAATTATGTGTGTTATGTATATGTTTGAGGAGATATGTGCTTGAGAGTACAGATCCTATGGAGTCCAGAAGAGGGTGTGGATCCCGTCTTAGTTGGGGTTTCAATTGTTGGAATAGAACACCATGACCATAAACCATTTGGGAAGGAAGGGATTTACTTCATATTATACTTCCACATCACATCCATGATCAAAGGCAGTCAGGGCAGGAACTCGAACAGGGCAGGAGCCTGGAGGCAGGAGCTGATGCAGAGGCCATGGAGGAGTGCTGCTTACTGGCTTGTTCCTCATGGTTTGCTCAGCCTGCTTGCTTATAGAACCCAGGGCCTCCAGGCCAGGGATGGCACCACCCACAATGGGCTAGGTCCTCCCCCATCAATCATGCATCAAGAAAATGCCCTACAGGCCTGCCTACAGCCTGATCTTATGGAGACATTTTCTCAGTTGAGGTTCCTTCCTCTCAGATGACTATTTTATGTAAAGATGACATTAAAAACTAGCTAGTACAAATCCTCTGGAGCTGGAGTTACAGGTGATTGTGAGTCACCTCATGTGGGTGCTGGGAACCAAACTTGGGTCCTCTGCAAGAGCAGGAAGAACTCTTCACCATAGAGCCAGTGGAGGAAGGAAGACGGCTTTTCCCATACCTTCCGAGAAGAATGAGCCCCAAATCTCATCAAGCTAGAATGGGTTTTCAATGTAGAAAATCCAGATAGAAATAGATTATGCACTTAGATTTAGGACATAATAAGTAAAATATGAAACTTTTAGGAAACTAGGGTAAACTCCCGAGGACCCAGGACTGGATGACAAGTCCCTAGACTTGATACCAAAAGCATATTCCAGAAAAGGGAAATTTAGTGAATTTTACACCATTTAAAAAAGGAAGCTTTCGTTTGGAGGAAACATCCTGTGAAGAGAATGAAAGACCAAGTATATCTTGGGGAGAAAACGAGCCCCTTATGGGCAGCCCTATTCCCCATGCAGGAGTTCCGGATAGCACAAGAGAGGTGAAAGCCAGCTAAGAGAAAGAAAGGAGTCGAGCAAGCAACAACGAATTTGTTATCTTGATGTGACTGGTTGTTGTGAGTTCCTGCCTTGACTTCCCCCAAGTGATGGACTGCAGTGTGGAACGAAAGCCAGATAAGCCCTTTCCTCTCCCCCGCCCCCCATGCTGCTTTCCGTCAGATTATTATCACAGCAACAGTAGTGAAACCAGAACACAAGGCGACCTGACTGCCTCACTCACAGCCCACATGTGGGACGGGGACCAAGCTGTTGTCGTTTCAATGTCCAGCTGTTCTGCAGATGGCCAAGTCCAGGGGGCCAGAAACACAGGGGCAGGGAGGGAAGGCGCCGTCCGTGAGCATGCTTCCCAAAAGATGAAAAGGCAAAACTTCCGGTGTGCTGAAGCCTTGGACACGGAGCGTCTCAGAGCCCAGCATCGCACTTCCCACCTGGGATGGTGGGAAGCTGGCCAGCTCACGAGGCTCTCAGAGTAGACCGGGGCAGGCTGAGAGCCGGGAGGCCTCAGGTCCTTGCAGCCTGTGTGTGGATGTTCCACTTGGCTTAGCTTTCTCTCTGGGACTGGAGACCACGGGAGGAACCCGTCACACTTTCCTGTGCTTGGCTTCAGACTCACCACAGGACACGGACAGGAGCCATGCCCAGCATGGTTGAGAGATCACATTCGGAACCATCTTTTACTGTGGCCCACTTGCTTCATACCATGTGGATTTTATGGCACTCGATAATTAGACAGAAAGTCATACGCTAACAACGTTGGCTCTTTCTGCCAAGAACCCCTTTGCCGCACATTGTGGGGTTGGAATCAGTTGCCTGATTTATGGGGATCCTGCCCACTGGGAATGCAGAACCGTGTGCCAGAGTGGTGAGGCCTCATGCATCTTGAGGACAGCCTGAGTGGAAACTGTCCAAGCTGCATCTGTTTTGCAGATTAGGAGAGACACACAAAGGAAGCTATTGTGTCCCGTGGCTCCTGATGGCCAGGGCAGGGCTGGGGTGTTTGAGCATTAATGTGCAGTGGACGGAACTCGCTTTCTCTGGAGAAATCTTTGTCTTCTTGAAAAAGACTTCAACAACTGGGTTCAGAAAGCCATGACTATTGAGAGGGAAGTGAAGTGTGGGTGACAGGCCACCTCGCATGCTTCTAGAAAGTGTGCGTGTGCACCATGGTGTGCTCACCTACAAGGTCATGTGTGGAGAACAGAGGTCAACGTTGGGAAGTCTTTCCTCCTTTGGTCCTCCCTTCATTTTTTGAGACAGGGTCTCCCACTGGACCTTGAGTTCGCTGTTTGGTTAGACTGCCTGGCAGTGGATTGGTCGCTACACAGAAGGGCAGGACTCAGACCATCTTCCTCCTCTCCGTGGCAGAAGCAAACAGTGGAGCCACAGAAAGAGCTAGCTCTGCTGAGGCAGGGTTTAAGCCTTACCCTTTTTGTTTAGACTGGTTTGAGATTTGTAGCCTGTGAGGCTAGCTCAGAGTGCCTGTCTTGGTTAGCTGTCAACTTGACGTGGCTCGGCATTATCTAAGAGGAAAGCCTCACTTAAGGGGGTATCTAGGTCAGGTTGGGCTGTGGGCATGTCTGTGAGGGGTTACCTTGACTATTACTTGATTTAGGGGGGCCCTGCCCACCATGGGCAGTACCACCCCTAGGTGGGAGGTGGCCCTAAACTGTATAAGACAGCTAGCTGAGTCTAACCTGTCTGTCATCCAGCAAGCAGCATCCTCCATGGTTCCGGCTGCCCTTCTTTGTCCATGATGTGAGTTCCCTTGTCGTAGGTGATGTCGTGTGGAGGGCAAGCAGGCCTGTCTGCAAGTTCCTGCTTGCGTGTTTGACATCCCTTGATGATGGACTGTGACCTGGAAGTGTAAGCCAAATTAACCCTTTGCTCCTCTGAGTTATCTTTGGTGAGAGTGTTGGATCGGAGCAAAGGAAAACAAGCCAGAACAGCACCCTCACACTACACCTGGGCTCCCCTCTTACTGACATCTTACATCAGTGGTGCATCTGACACACAGAGCAGGCTGACATTGATGCGTTATGCTGAACTGAAGCCACACTTCATTCCAATGGTCTTGGGTTCTCCTAACACTCCAGGACCCCACTCATGACACCACATTGAATTTAATCCACACACCTTCTTGGCTTCTCGTGGTTGGGTCAGCTTCTCCCATTTTAGGGCTGTAGGATTTGAGAGGGGAAAAACCACAGGGTAAACATTCTCCTCCTTATCATATCATCTAACAATGCAACCACCGTGACTTGTCATGTTGATTTTGGGCCTGGTCATTTGTCTGAGGTAGTATCTTCCAGGTGTCTGCATTGTAAGTTCATTGTTCCTTTCTTTCTTTCTTTCTTTCTTTCTTTCTTTCTTTCTTTCTTTCTTTCTTTCTTTCTTTCTTTCTTTCTTTCTTTCTTTCTTTCTTTCTTTTTTCCCCCCGTGTTGGAGTCTTTGGAAGGAGATCACTGCATGCAGCCCGTATTTAGAAAGTAGGGAGCCATGCTCCACTGTCTTGAGATGTGTGCCACTCTCTGTAAACTGTTCAGAATTCTGCACAAGAGGGCAGGCAAGATGGCGCAGTATTTAAAGGTGCTTGCCGCCAAGTCTGATGACCCAAGTTCAAGCTCCAAGATCCACATGGGAGAGAACTGCAAGTTGTCCTCTGATCTCCTGTCTCTGATACGTGTGTGTCGGACACATCACACACACACACACACACACACACACACACACACACACACACAATGTAATTTTAAAAATTTAAAATATTCTGCATGAGAAATCTGTCTCTCCTCTCCCACCCGTTTATTTGATCATTTCCTCAGATCAGCATGGGTTTACTGATATTTGTTGTATTCATGAGATGATGACCTAACGCTGTTTTTAAATGTTGGCTGCTTACAGCTTTGGCCATCAAGAGCTCTTTCATTCCTTGTGGTGTCTGTCTTACACAACCCCGACAATGCGGCTTTCGGTTATGGGTTATGTTTAAACTTGAGCACACTTCCGCACAGCTGTGGTACAAGACGCCCCGGGCCCTTCTCATATGGTTCTTTCCTATTCCTAAGAACACTCGCTTCTCCAGGAAGTTCTAGTTTCTTTTAATCCCTGGAGAATGCGATTAAGGCAGAACCTGGGAATAGGGTGCATAGCGCTATTGGGTGATCATTGTGTCCAGGTCCCCTCAATGGACAAGTGAGGTGGTGCGTGTGTGTGTGTGTGTGTGTGTGTGTGTGTGTGTGTGTGTGTGTGTGTGAGTGTGTGTGTGTATTTCCACAGATCATTCTGGAGTTCTCTCTTTTGTTGTCTGTAACCATCCATTCTCACCCAGCTCTTATCACCTGTCATTCACTTATATAATTTAAGACTATAAAATACATTTATATTATATTTAATATTTATATTATATATAAATTATGTGTTATATTTATATTCTAATATTGTATATATATTACATGTGTGTGTCTTACAGGGCATGTGAATGTGAGTGCAGTGTCCACAGAGGCCAGAGGCATCAGATTCCCCTGGAACTGGCGTGACAGATGGCTGTGAGCCTCCTGAGGTGAATTCTGGGAATGGAACTCTGGTCCTCTGATGCTCTTAACTGCTGAGCCATCTCAGCCCTGTGACTTTTCAGTTCCATTACACACGTATAAGTTTTCAAAGTTCACCTGCTGTGATGGTTAATCACGATTGTCTGCTGATTGGGGTTGAGCATTACCTAGGGTGTTGGTAAGGTTTTCTTCTGGGTGTGCCTGTGATGATGTTTTCAGAAAAGACTGTGGGGAGATCATCTCCTCCAGCATGGTAGGTGCCATTTCATAGACCAGGGATTGCCCAAAGTAAGAGGGAGAGGAGGAAGCCTGCCGACGTGAGCATTTCTTCTCTGCTTCTTGGCCACTGTAACGCTGGCCACTCTGTTCTATGTCCTCTCTGCTGTGCTGGATTGAAACCCCCCAAATAATCCTTTCCTCCTTGGAATTGTTGCTCTCAAGTATTTGCACAGCAAGAGGAAATTTGATTGACCCCTGTGCAACTGTGGATGATGACTGTATCGGCTGAGAACAGTGCTGGGACTGTGTGAGCTTCCGGTGATAGTGTGAGAAAGATTCCACTCATCTCCGAGGGCTTTCAGCTAGCACTTGGCTTCCGACAGCCTGCATTCGATCCTGCTGCTCTCCGGAGAGATTTTACTGTACCTTAAATTGGAAAACACCAGGAAGAGGACTGGGGAGATGCTTAGTTGGCAGAGTGCTTGTCTTGCAAGCACAGGGACATGCATTTGGTCCCCAGAACCTGGGTCAAAAAATACCAGGCATGGTGGTCTGCACTGGCAATCCCAACACTAGAGGACAGAGATAGGCTGCTGCCTGGGACTCACCAGCCAGCCACCCTAGCCAAATTCACAAGTTCAAGGTCGGTAAAAGTCCCTGTTAGAATATGGAGACTAGTAAACATCTTCCAGCTGAATGAAGAAATTGTGAAGTGCTAGATTGACCTGAGCAAGTCACCCAGGAAGTAAAGCATTCGCTTGTGAAATTTACTGAAAGCTGAATTTCTTTCCAATCCCACTTTCCCCCAATTAGTAAAATTGCCATGCTTTTTTGTCTCTATATTTTTTATTTTTAAATTTGGGATTATTAGTAGATGTCTTAAGTCTCCCTGAACCATTACAACTCAATGAAAGGATCGTTATGAAAACAATATTCATAGTGCATGTATATGCATCTCATTATCGTCATATCAACATTGCTGTTAATACACAGTGTGGAAACACCACTGCCCTGGGCCTTCCTCTTGTGGGTCTCTTCTAGAGCTGCTGCCCTCTCACTTATTCGACATTTAGGACAAATGGGTAGAAGTTGTAGCTGCTGTTCTCAAGGAATGCCAGATACATTAGATTTTTGCTTTGAGAAGGCTTATTTGTATAATTCTAATAACTGTTATTGACATCCTTAAAAAATGTGGATGGTGCCTGAGGAGTAAGAGCTTGGCTGTGGTTGACCTTTGGTCTCTGCTTACGTGAGCAATGTCAGTGCGTACCTGCACACACAGAGGTACCTGTACATGCACGAACACACACAAACACCACATACCCCCCCACACACACACACATACACAAACCACATGCATCACACATACAAAGACAAGGAAATTGAGTGTCGGGGAAAGTCTCACACTTGAAGTTGCCTTTCTGTTTCCAATAATCAGATCCTTTGATCAGGAGAGACTGTTTTGACTGTCCAGTTTCATGCTCAAGATGTCTCTGGGTTGCTGGGATTGTCTTTCTCTCCACAATCCCACGATTAGAAGAGAAGTCCTTCAGGGAATCAGGTTGTCAGATAGAAAAAGGAAGACAAAATGGACGCTGACAACATCCTGCGACACCATCTCACTGCATGCATGCACGCATGCATCCTTCTGCCCACACTTCCTGCTCAAAAGACCCCTCCCCTCTCCTAGCAAGATGTCTACATCATCTCTCTCCAACGAGAGCCCAGATAAAATCTGCACCATTGCCACATGCAGATGCCAGCCCAAGTCCTCTGTCTGTCTACAGATTTGGATATTGCTTTGTGGTCACTCAAGGTTTACCCAGATGTACAGTGTCTAAAAAAAAAAAAAGCAAAGGAAAAGAACAGAGTAGTGATTAACCAGTGGTATTAATCTTTAATGAGAGCGAGGTGTGGGTGGTTTTCTCAGTAAGCATCTGTACCTTCGTAGTTCTCTTTGTACAATGCCAAATAACTATTCAGCTTCTTCCTTGTGTGTTAATCTGGTCCTAGGGAGGAAGCACGCAGAAAAGGATACAGACCCAGTTTCCCAGGGACATTGGTTCCTATCGCATCACTACTTAATACATGTTCTTATTTGTCTTCATTATGGGTTCACCTCTCAGTGCTAACTGAAAGTCAAGTATGTGTCCTTTATGTTCTGACAGTTTCATTTAGGAATGATTTCATGTCCATCTAGAATGTGATGTGCATTCTTCAACTCCACTTATCATAGCTCAATTTCAAAGCACTGAAATTAAATTGTTTCAGACCGTTTACTTTGAAAACCTTTGGAAAATGTCAAGGGGCTGGAATGAAATCCCATGGGTTCTTCCAGAGTGCCAGCCAAGGCAGAAAGCTGATGTTTCAGAATACAGCTGTGGCTGATCTGATGAGACCAGGGTTGACAGTGATGACCAACTGTGACAACTTACTATCTGCATGGTCAGCTGATGCCTCTCAGCCTGTCACAGAAGAGAGTGGAAGCAAGGGGCTTGAATGTCAGATGTCAGCAAGCATAGTTACCCACTGAACCGTCTCACCGGCCCCCCGGGTAGATTTTGAAGAAATAATACTCCCATAGATAAAGAGAAAGACTTAGTAATAATAATAAAGTTTTCAATTTAGAAAGGAGATAAACAACTTCAGATGTATATTCATCAATAGCCAAGCTGAAGAAATAAGGAGGAATCCCTGAAAAGAGAAAGAGACGTTCATAATTACAGCTAAAGATATCAACATCTCCTGTCTTAATTAATAGAGAAAAATTAATACGTACATAGGAGACTGAACAATATATCAACACTGTGATATCATAGACATTTATGGCACACTCCTCATGACAGCAGAATACTTATTCCTTTTATTGGTAGATGGGATATTCATTAAGATACATCATGTTCTGAAGCATGGAATGAGTCACAAACGGAAAGAAATGAAATCGTGTGGAAGGTATTCTCTGAAGATAATAGAATTACATTATGACTCCCTGACAGCATCTCCTGGGGGATGGCTTTATGCATGGGAGAGGAGATGTGGCCTAAGGCTTAAACTGTGGGGAATTCTAGTGTGGTGGTCACAGGAGAGTTCTCAAGGACAGATCAAAGATGAGTAATGAGAAGCAGAAAAGAGGAGCCATGGAGGCCAGGGGCCAGTGACTCTCAAGAAACAGCAGTGTTGGATAGAGAAATGGCTAATGACATTGGAACTGCAGTAAATCCTGTGGGTTTGGAGACGCTAAGATTATCAGTGACCTCGGCAAGAGCCACTGATGGGAAATGAGGAAGTAAATACACCGAGTATCTATTCCTCTTCCAGGCAAACCTCTTTCCCTCTTGGGAAAGCCAAGAGCATGAAAACAAGGCAGTGACTGGGGGAGAGCCAGGGTCAGAGGTGGAGAGTTTCTCCTTCTCCTTTTCTCAGTTAATTAATTTGTTGTTTTTAAAGATAAAGGCAATCTGGACATGTTTGTAGACTGAAGATTAAGAATCGTTACTGAAAGACAGTCGAAGATACAGGAGCGCCGTTGCTAATTAGACAGGGTTGCTAGGAGAGGTACTGAAGCAATGGCACTGTGACTGTGGGTGGGGTATGCACCCCAAATGCAGAGACGAAAGATGATAATGCATACACGAATGCAAATATAGATAAACTGTAGGTGGGCGTTACAATTCAGTATGGAGTATCTCCCCAGAGGAGTTAAAAGCACTGTCCCCGGAGAGTGAGCACTATTTTGGATGGAGGAAGTAGCCACTGGGTATGAGTCCTTGGTTCCTTGAACGTGATCCTTCGTTTCCCTGCTCTCTCTACTTCGTGCCCACCACGAAGTGAACACTTCTCTGCCGTATGCTGCCCCCACCATGATGCTCTATCCAAGCCTGCGGACCAGGCAACTGTATTCTCTGAAACTGTGAGCCCAGATATACTCTTGCTCCCTTGAACTGTTCTACGGTTACAGAAAAAGCAGCTAGTGTGGTAGGGACTAAAACCCTCCACGCAGAGCAGCACTGTGGGCTCAAATGGTAACTTTTTGTCTAATGACTCTCAGAACGTACCACCCAACCCAGCTTTTGAGCTGTAGACTCGGGTTCTACGTGTCCCGTTGTTATGGCCGCTTAGACACGTTCTAGGCGTCTCTAACACACTATCACTTTGTGCTTATCATTTACAAGAGCAAACGAATTCTCCTCCCAGCCAGTCCCTCCTTCGTCTGTTATCTTCCATTTGTTGTTTCTTAGCCCAGGCAACTGTAACATCACAGCAACACTGGTAGTCATGTGTTCTAACCTTGGGTTAGATGAAGAGGCGAGCTTCACTTGTCAATAGCTGCAGAATGTGGGGGTAGGCTGGTGACATGTATGAGGGGTGGGTTGAATGTAAATCCCAGAAAATGCATTTTTTTATTAAAAAATTGTATCTATAAATGTTTGCCTCCACATATCTGTATTTATTGCATGTGTACATATATCTGTATTTATTGCATGTGTACATATATCTGTATTTATTGCATGTGTACATATATCTGTATTTATTGCATGTGTACATATATCTGTATTTATTGCACGTGTACACATATCTGTATTTATTGCGTGTGTACACATATCTGTATTTATTGCATGTGTACACATATCTGTATTTATTGCGTGTGTACCTGGTGCCTTCGAAGGCTATAAGAGCCCATCAGATCCCCTTGAACCAGAGTTGCAGACGGTTGTGAGCCACCATGTGGGCGTTGGGAATAGAACCTGGGTCCTCTGCAAGAGCAGCAAGTGTACTTAACAACTGAGCCACCTCTCCAGCTTCAGGAAGTGGACTTTCAGATGATGGGACAGATCAAAGAGAGCCAGATTATTCCAGAGTGTCCCCAGTTCACAGAAGTAAGGCTGGTGAATGATTTGGGTAGATGAACAATAGAACGAAAATCCATTCTGTGATTGGAGAAGACTGGTCTGTGAGAAGCGGGCTTGGAGGAGGCTCTGGACAGAACGTGAACACGAGCTCCAAGCAAGCGATTAGAGCAGCGACCGAGCTGCATGTGCTGAGACACGTCTAGAATCCCAGCACTCCCAGAGACTGAGGCAGGAGGATCACAAGTTTGAGGGTAGGATGAGCTACAAAAGCAGACTCTGCCTGAAGAAGAAATTAAAAGTACCAACCAGCGGGGCGGCGGTGGCGGTGGCACACGCCATTAATCCCAGCACTCGGGAGGCAGAGGCAGGCGGATCTCTGTGAGTTTGAGGCCAGCCTGGTCTACAGAGCTAGATCCAGAACAGGCACCAAAACTACACAGAGAAACCCTGTCTTGAAAAAACAAAACAAAACAAAACAAGAAAACCAAAACCAAACCAAACCAAAACAAAACAAACCAAAAAACACAAAAAAACAAAAACAAAAAACAAAACAAAACAAAAAGTAGCAACCTGATCCAGATGCCACCCCCAACATCCACTGTTGGTTCCAACATTCTTGCACACTCCTGACTTGAAATGTGGACTTTGCCCATGGGTCCCCCTCCTCTCTTCTGTATCCCACATAGATAAACCTCTGAGTGTGAGATGCGCTTCCTCCGTGACATCTCTCTGCTATACAATCACACATCTCTTTTCTTTCCCTCTGTCTATACTCTTCACACCTTCTGATTAGTTTAAAAAATGTAAAAAACAGAATTTTTTTCTCTAGATTTTTCTCATTCTTTTCCCTCTCTTGGCAGAAGAGACCTGGCTGGAGGCCAGCAGCAGTAATGTGCATAAAAATGAAAAAAAATGAAGAAAAACACTGATCCAACCCTGGAAAAGGACTTCTCTAAAATTTAGGTTGCTATCCAGGGCCAACTTGCCGATTATTGTTTATTTTCTCTGAGCAGACATGGTGGCTACAAGCTGCTTGGCTCCCCAAAGCGCTTCACAAACGCATCACAGCCAGACCCCGGCCCCCTTCAGAGCAGGCTTAATTAGGATAAATGATACTAATGTGTTGGCCTGGAGACTGCTAGCCGTGGTCCATTTGTCCAACTGTGAGGCTGACAGTCAGCCATGCTGGGCCCTGACGCCTCTCTTTTGTCCTTCTAGCTGACTTTAAACTGCGCGTGCTCTGGCTTGCACAAACCCTCAGGAATGTGTTCTCTCACCTCATTTCTCTCCCCACCTGGGTTCACTTGTGGTTTTGAGACCAGAGTATTGATGCCAGTATAAGTACAGCTCCCAGGCTAGCCTGTGGAGAGTCCCTGTGCTCACTAAGAACAACCCCCCCATATAGGGCAGACAGATGTAGCTGCTTTTGATACAGAGGAGTCTAGAATATGAGATCGTGCTAAATTTCAGTACAGATGTGTGTCTGTGTTCATTCTAGCACTGAGGTGATGACTACAGCGTCTGTTACAAAAGCTGAGCTACCAGGCACATTAGCTGTAACTCCTGTCTGTCTGCTTTGCTGAGAGATTCAACCACCCCCCAACACAGAAACTCATTGGTGCATTTGTTCATGATGGATTTTTCTGGGTTCTACTATGAAAGAACATGTGTCCACACCTTCAAGGAGCTTTGACATGGGGGTGAGCGGCAAGTGCTTTTCACTAAGGTCCACAGGAGGTAGGCAAGTTAGTAAACAGCTGGCCACTCCCTGGCCGCCTGGGAATATCAGCCAACCTCGGAGACAGAGAGGATAAGGATGGTGGTACGGGAGGTCACCAAGAAAAAGGTGGCATTGTTCTCTGGAAGAATTTGAGATGAGCTTGGGGTTAGAGGGAGGGCCAGGAAGCCGATTCACTGCGGACTGCAGGAAAAAGCTGTGGACTTTACCAAAAGGTCCAAGTGAACCACAAGGAGACACAGCCTCTCTGAGGTCGTGGAGGAGTGGTAGGTAGGGGATAGTTTCCGGGTCATAGGGCTGGTAATGTGCTGCTTCCTGTGTTTGTCTGAGACATCAGAACAGCTGAGACGGAAGAAAGACACCGGCCTAGGTTCGCGGCAGTGCGCTCACCCCCACAGGACAGTTCGGTTAGTCACCCCTCTGTGGGTGTGGACGTGAGGGGCTCTTCAATGCCTTGGACTTGGGCTGCCGTGTCCCAGAGTCATCTAGGAACACAGAACACCTGTGACAGTTTGGAAGGACAATGTTGACAGAGGACAGCATGGCCCCTTGACTGTGAGCCGAGGAGAGTGGTTGCAGGATTGCCTCCTCTGTGGGTGGCACTGTTCTCTGGAAGAATTTGAGATGAGCTTGGGGTTAGAGAGAGGGCCAGGAAGCCGATTCACTTCAGACTGTAGACCCAGCACCTGTGACCTTCAGAGAACAGAGTGTTCCCCGAGACCTGAGGTTCATTTAGCTTCTAGAAGGTTCTCCGTGTCTGCACAACCAGATTCTTTGTTCTCAGGGCGCTCACTCTCTCCTCTTGCCCGGTTGCAGGTCTGTTAATCGTACCCTCCAACTGAGGCAATAATACCTTGCTAAAGCTCAGAGCCAAGTTTAGAAATGAAGGTGGATAAGTTCCTGGCTCTGCTTCCTGACTTTTCTGCTCTTTCCTTCATTCGGGGCATGAGCAGAGCCTGCCGGGGCTTTGCTAATTGTCTCCAAGTGAAAAGATTGATTGAAAAGCGATCTTAGACTCCCAGGGGCATAACACCCTTCATTTCACAATGAAGAATTATTTTTGTGGTATTTACTTTATGATTCCTGACCCTTGTTCTAAATCTTGCTGGTGTGTTTTCATTTAAAATGTATTAACTGAAACTTGGCATGGTGACTTGGCCCCATTCAGCTCTTCTACAACTTAATCCAGATTTTATTATACTGGGACCTGAGTACCCAAACTTTAATAGGGGAGGGAGCTTGGGGATAAATTGAGAGATCGTGATCCTCTCTATGTATCTAACTCTTTCGGCTCACTCTTGACGATTAACGGCAGTGTTATAGTTGGATTTGGACGTTGAGAAAGTGTTGCTAGCCTTCCTACAGTGAGGGCTTGTTGCACCTCTGGCTGAATGGCAGACTCATTTGCGTGTCTGAGGTCTGGTGACTGGGGCTGTGGGCCTCACAGGAATCATGGAGGATGAAGTCTCAACTCTCCTTTGAGCCCCATGACACTCTTACCTAAGCATCTTTCAGACGCTTCCACCCAGAGCACTCGTGGCTCAGAAACCTTGGCGTTTCCAATGTGGCTCCCTTCATCTTCCCTCCAAGGGCTTCTGTGCTGGATCCACCTTTGAGAAGCAGCTGGTGTCTACCCGGCGACCTCTGAAAGCCTCTAACCTCTGTCACAATCCGTCGGTTGGCTCTTGGGCTTCCCTCCGTCTCCACTGCTCCAGCCCAGGTCTGGCATTAACGGCTCTCACCAGGAGCCTTGTTGGCCTCTTGCCTGTCTTACCATCTATGCTTGTCACCGAATCTATCTGTAGCTTCCTTTTCTATAGCCAGAGTGACCTAGAGGAAGAACCAACTCAGCTTACAGCCCTGCCCCCAGCCCCTTAGGTGCTCCCACTACAGCTGGCTTAGAACAGAGCCATCTCGACTCCCTACAGGCCCTGTGTGATCCATCCCCTCTTCCCTTCTCTTCTCACACCCCCATCCCGGTGTTGCACTGGCTCAGCCGGGCTCTACCAGCCTTTCCCTGAATCGGCCGGGGCTAGTCCGCCTTGCCCAGCTTTCAAGTGCCTCCCTCACTGCGACCTCTCCTGACTCCTCCCCGTGGAATCAAAGCACCCCTCACTTCCATTGTACTCTGCGCTGTGTTTCCAACCTCTGTCCTTACCGGGCATAACGTCTGCTCCTGTTCAGTTGCTGGTCTGTCAGTCTCTCTCTTGATGCTCACCACGGTACATGCTTAGCTTACATTTGTAGCTCCACCCTACCACCATAATCTAAGTTCCAAGAAGGTTAGACCATGTCTGTTTAGCTACATAGTGGAAATCCAGATACCAGACCAGTGCCTGATACATACTCAATAACCATTGGCAGAATCCACACACAAAAGAATGGTGTAGCTCCTGCCTCTGAGTGGTTACCCTGTTCACATAAACAAAACAACACCACCAACAAACCAAAACAACCAAACAAAACCTGTGCAGTCGCCTGGCATTCACTTTAATAGAGAGACGCATCACAGCCTGAAAAAACAATTCTAGCACTGTAGTGAAAATCCAAAGTTTGGGAAACCCAAAGGATTTGAGGAACAGAATCAGGTGGGTCCAGCCATGTTAAAGTCCTGAGCTGGGGACAGATAAGGAGAGAGGTACTTCTCTTGGCTCAGTCTTTGTCTCCTTATCCTCAAATCTCGCACAGTTGAGCAGAGGGGCACAGGGAAGGGGGCTGTGTAGGCTCTGTGTGCAGTGGCCACCTCACGGGTCCAGGAAGACTCTCTTGTTGGAGAATCAATGTCCATGTTTTAGTGATGGAGATGGTCTAGTCAAGAATCTTTCTGCCATACTTCCCAGGATGTAGGCTTCTACTTATATCTTCTCCTCTCTCTGGACCTCAGTCTGAATACTATGGTGAGCATCCGTGGAAACCACAGCCACTGTCTGTACAAAACTCCTTGGTCTCTGCTAGCTGTCAGGATCGAGGAGGCACGGAGGCCATGTTCCTCTTCTAGAAGACACACACACACACACACACACACACACACACACACAACATACACACACACACATACACACACACACAACATACACACACACACACACACACACAACATACACACATACACACATACACACACATACACACACACAACATACACACACACACACACACAACATACACACACACACACACACACACACAACATACACACACACACACATATACACACAAAAAAGATGGTTCCCAAAGTTATGTATTCATTCACTTGTTTGCAAGAGGTCCTAGAGGATTTCTTTGTTTAGTGGTAAGTTTGAAAACAGTAATTTATAAAAAAAATTAGGAAAAAATAAAGGTAAAGATTAGTGAGGGCTCTTTACTTCATTAGCTCATGCTAAAAGGAGTCAGACAGGTCATATTTTAGATGAAATCCCTCCGATTTTCATAAATGTCAGGTTGTGCCATAGACTAAGTGTTAGTGTCACTATCACTCCAAACACATGTTGAAGACTTTGCTCCAAGTGTGGCAGCGTTTGGAGATGGGGCTTTGAGCAGAAGGTTAATTCACCAGGGCAACTGAGATTGATGCCTTATAAAAAGACTGTAGAACATTCGTGTCCCTTCCTCTTCATAAGAACCCAGGAAGGAGCCAGCCATTCACAACCCAGAATAGAGTCCTCGGGACAGCTCCACCAGACTGGCACACCAATCTCAGGCTTCCAGTCAAACATGGGTTCTACCTACCCAATAGTCTCTTTCGCAGTAACCAGAAAGGATTAAAAGTTTGCAAATCACCATGGAGAGAAGGTGAGTTTTCCAAAGCAAACAAATGAATGATACACACAGAGTCCTCATCCTGAGTAGAAGAGAGCAATTCAGGGCAAAGACTTGATAAGCCGTGGGAACTCTAGATAAACCTTGGAGAGGGGTGGATCCGTGATGGTTTATATTGACTATCGATTTAGAGTCACCAGGAGACAAATCTCTGCATGTGCCTGTGGTGGAGTTTGTAGATTAGGTTAACTGACACAGGAAGACCAGCACTGATGGTAGGTAGCGCTTTTCCACGGGCTGGGATCCTGGGCTGAATGAAAAGGAGAAAGTGAGTTGAACACCAGTACCCATCATCCCCTGCTTCCACCAGTACCCATAATCCCCTGCTTCTCCTAGTACCCATCTGTAGATGTAACCAACAGTCTTATTAAATAAGAAACACAGAGCCAATATCGAGATGAAAGCCAAGAGGTCAGAGCAATAGCTAAGAGCTAAAAACCTTACCCTTCACTGTCACTTCACTGTACCTCTCTGAAAGAGACCTACTTCCTGTGTCTGTCTTTTTTATAGACTTTCTATTCTGCCTTCTCATTGGTTGTAAACCCAACCACATGACCTCCTAGTCACTGCCTGTCTGTACAGACTTCCAGGTCTTCTATGGTTGGTATTGAGATTAAAGGCGTGTGTCTCCAATGCTGGCTGTATCCTTGAACACACAGAGATCTGCCTAGCTCTGCCTACCAAGTGCTGGGATTAAAGGTGTGCACCACAACTGGCCAGCTTCTACTAAGGCTTGCTATTATCTCTGACCCCCAGGCAACTTTATTTATTAACATACAAATAAAAATCACATTTCAGTACAAATAAAATATCACCATACCCGTCATCCCCTGCTTCTCCTAGTACTCATCATCTCCTGCTTCCCCCAGCACCCATCATCCCCTGCTTCTCCCAGCACCCATCATCCCCTGCTTCTCCCACAGCAGACAATGAGGGCAACTTCCTCAAACTCCTGCCACCAGGATTTCCCCACCATGATGGACTGTGCTCTCAGACTGGAAGCCAGAATAAGTATCTTTCCTGACATTGCTCCATCATAGCAATAAGAAAAGTAACTAATATGGAGGCAGAATCTGGAACTTAGTCCTCAGGGCCGCTGGGATGGCAGCAGGAAGAAGCTCTGGGCCTCCCACAGAGCAGGGTTCTCCTTCCAGCTGCTGAGCACTCTTCATCAACACTGTGGGGTTCAAAGGGGATTGTCTCAGAGGTTCTTGTGTGACTCGCTGACTTCAGAAAGCCACTGAGACAGCAAACACCTTGCACAGTTGGATGCCAAGTTGAGTGACAGAGCTAGTCAAAGCAGGCCACTCAGAGGCCAGAGCAGCGCTCTGGATGCTATATCCGATTCTGCCACTAGTCTCCTGCCTGTGGACATCTATGATTGACGGTTCTGTGTGGCACTGGAGGTCTCACTGCTGTGGATTCTGCTGTTGTGTCTCTCCTAACTGCTCCCCACATTCCCCATTTCCCAAAGATCCAGTAAGAAACGAAATGGGAGTAGCTGTCTGGAATGGGAGTAGCTGTCTTACGTGGGAATGTTTCAAACGCTTAGTCCTCTGCCCCACCTCCACTGTCCGTCATAGTGCTACCGAGGCATTCCGGACTTACTGTAGAGGTTGGATGTCTTACACCGAGGCATTCCGGACTTACTGTAGAGGTTGGATGTCTTACTTACGAGGCTGAGAGCCTGCAGAAGCTCCCCACTGCTCGCCACACAGAAAATCATTTCCTCGTTTGTTAGGCAGAACAGTGTCTGAAGTATGGGGTGCAATCTTCCCCACCCTCAGAGACCTCAACCCGGGCTCCCGTGAGCAGCATTATTTCCACTGGGTTGCTAAGTCCTTCCGCACAGGGTTCATGTAGGTTTCATCAAATCTCAGTGAGAAAGATCTGGTAGCAGTTATTATGCAGAAGTTCATTTCATCTTTAAGTCGTGTGATCTTGTTATATCTTAAGCGATTTTGTAAATTGCCCAAATCCTTTCCTTTCAGGAACGTGGAAGCATGTATAAAGCCCGCGTGCGTGCGTGCGTGTGTGCGTGCGTGTGTGCGTGCGTGCGTGTGTGTAGACATTCATTGAGAATAAATGTATATAAGGTAAGTACTGAAATTAAGGCCATAAATTGTATTTTCTGATAATGTAACCTATACTTGTACTCACAATGAAAGGATGGGTGCTACTTTCCCACTGAAACAATGATACTTAAGTAAGGAGCCCAAGAGCCCATGGATAAGATGGTACCTGTGAAATGCAGGAGCCCACTATCCACTTTGAAGCAGAAGGATGCACCTTCCCCAGGCCATTCCTGCTCCATCTGCTATGTTTTCTCTGAGGGTGTGAAGAAGGCATTTTCTGTCTCCTGACTGTGTGTCTCCCTTAGCCATTGCCCGATGCATTTCCCCAATGGGAGCCCACCTGCTTACTGCTCCTCTGACTGAGGGTTCAACCCACAACCTCCTTTTCCTGGGAGTCCCAATGGGTGTTGTTCATGAATGGCGCAGATGGAGCAATAAATTAACTCTGCTTACAGATGCTACCATTGATATTCTTGGACCTGAATAGCTTCCAAGTCAGAAATAATCCTCAAACTTGCAAAACTAGGAAGTCAGATATAATTTTGGTGTTCCTGTCAGGTGGCTGGATGCAGTTCAGAGCTCACTGGAAAAATTAGTGTGGAATGCATCATGAGCCGCTCAGGTGGCTTGATAGCAATTGTTCCCAAACTGGGCACATTGCTGACCGGCCAGAGGTTCTCTACTAAGGGAACAAAAGACTGATGAAATTTGAAACTCAATTTCTCTATAAAAGTTATTTGTTAATTTAATAAATACTTACTTCAGATAAGCTGGGGGACATGGGACAAAGAAATGAGACCTGATCCCTAAATGCACTGTCACAACTAATGGAGAGGAGCATGTGGCACAGAGACTTGGATTCATCATGGTGAGTCCAAAATTGTCACCCTGAGGAGGGGGAGAATGTTCCCTGCTTTTGTGAATTGAGCTGTCTCTGTCAAATCTATATATTGAAGTCCTTGTCCCTAGAACCTCAGACTGCAGCTAGTTTTGGATAGAGAGCCTTTATAACATGGCTGTGAGGTCATAGGTCCTTGACAAAGTGACTGGAGCCCTGGGAAGGAGAGGCAACAGACTCACAATGGGACACCTGCAAGTGAGCTCACAGAGGAAGAGGGACACCGGAAGATGGGCAGAGGCCGCAGGAAAAAACCCTCGCCTTGCCGACCTCTTGATCTCAGACTCTCCAGAACAGTGGGGGACACATCTCTCACTTAAGCCACCTAAGTGGTGGCATTTTGCTATGGTAGTCCTGCAGGCTGCCATGCTGAGCACACAGGAGCCTTTCCCCCACCCCACTTCCCACTGCTTTATTTGACTTTTTTACTCCAATGTCCAGTGCTTTCATTTGAAATCATTTCTGGGCTTTGTATTCCGTTCGTCCCCATGAGGGTAGGGACTTAAGTCTGTTTGTCCCCTAGCGGCTTCTCTGAAAGAGTTCTAGTATACATCAGGTGCTCAGTAAGGTGTTGGTAGCGAAGGGCTGTGGGAGTGCTGAGAAGAGGTGGTTCCCTGAGGCACAGGGTGGCAGAGGATTGCAGGAGACTTCCGAATGGACCCTACTCCCCTGGGACAGAGAAGCGAAGGGAAATGCATCCCCAGCCGAGGGAGTGTTCAGGCGAAAGGGAAAAGTGTGTACAACCAACGGAAGTAAACTCCCTTGTCTGTTTACCTTGGTATCTTGGTCAGTCGCTCGAAGGATTTTATCAATCTTCCAAAACCTTGGTAAATTTGCCTCGTTGTTTGATGCTAGCTGAACCCTTTTCACAGGCTGGCCCACACTGCCACCCTGCCCATTCGAAGTCACCGTCACGTGTGCACATTTATCTGTTTATTCTCGGAAAGTCCACCTCCAAAACTGTGCACAAAATAAGCTTCTTTTCTTCATAGAGCGGGCACTCAGGCATTTTATTATAGCCACGAAAAGTAGACCAATAGAGCTCCCATTCCAGGTCTCCTTGGCGGGCTCTGCGTTAGTGGTGAATGAGGTCACTCGGGGAAGATTGGAAGGGACACCAGTGAAGCATGCACCTGTGACATACAAAAATCTGCAGAAAGGATGGGAGAGGACAGCAGGACTAAAGCAGGCAGGGAAGGTTTGCTAGAAATGTCAAAGGAAAGCCTCCCCAGGATGCTGTCCTCGGCCCGTTGGAGACCTCTCCTCTAAGAGGGGCAGTATCCAAAGACGAACAAGTCGTTCGGCAATTGTGTTATGGACCAGATTTTAGTGGCAAGATATGTTATTGTGCTGGAGTAGAGGGTCAGAGCTCGCTTGCAAGATCTGATTGTTGACAGTTTAGGAATTTCATGAGCTAGTATTTAAAATGTTGTAAAAACCAGATTTTGTAAGCTTACAATTAAATAAGTTTTGTTTAAAAGTGAAGATAATAAATATTCAAAGCTCTTCATTTTCTTAACCATTTTATTACTGTCTGTATCTGTGACCTGAATGTCACTGAGCTGTGCATTTTTATGCATCTCTTCTCTATTCAATCTCGTCATGTTGGTAGCTTGAGCTCAACTGCAGTGGAGTATTTACATCAGGGCAATTGGCAACGGGAACAACCCAGGGGATTTCTCCCCAGAGGGTTGGGGTTAGGCCTTTATTAGCAGTCCACCATCTAAAGAGATGGAATGTCCACTGTATGTGTGTTAAGATCGGGGGCGACGGAGGAAGGAGCCGCTGGGGATAACGGTGGGGTTTCTGGAAGCAGAGAGAACCATGATAAAGTGGAACCTTGAGGAGGTGATGGTCTGGGTTCCACAGCCCAAGCAGAGGAAAACCTGTTGGACACAGACGGAAGAGCTGTGTTTGCATCTCTGAGATGACGGGGGGCCTTGTGGCTGTGTGTTCACGCTCACTGGTCCTGCATTTGGTGCTCCTTATTTATCAAAAACTACACTCTCTCCTGACAATCTGCTCTTAAGTGAGTGACAGTCGCAGGACAATGGGCCAGACCACCAGTCTGTTCCACTCTACTGACTCCCATAGCAAGTGGCTGGGTAGATGCTTACACTGTGAGACAGTCATGAGCTGGGGGGGTCAGTGGTCTCAGTGGACGATGGTGACAGAAGATCTGGAAATGCAATTCAAATGCTATCAAGTTAGGTCAGACTCAGATGGCCTCCTCCTCCCTCCCAACTGCCTTTCCCTGCTCAGGTGTGTGTGTTGCCTACACTAATGGGGTTCGTCCAAGGGGCCCATGAGGAGGGCAAGGTGGACGCACAGCCTGCAGCAGACACACATTCTGACCTTTGACCCCTTCTGTTTCCTACTCAGTGGGTCTTGCATGATCCCTCCCGGATTTCCTAACCATCTCCTAATTGTCTTCCTGGGGGCACGAGATATTCCATTACATTATGGAGTGCATTCCCCTAAACCACTTCCTCAAGCTGGGTTCTTGGGCCATTCCCAGTTTTCGTTTTAATATATGGCAGGCTTGAGGTATTTTTTGCAAATATGTTTTTGTTTCCTTGGAGTTATTCCTCAGGACATTTTCCCCCTCGAGAACTTACTGGGTCAAAGGGGAGGGAATGAATTTTATGGCTTGTCACATACTGCGAAATTGCTCTGTAGCCTTTGTTGTTGTTGTCTTTTTTTCCATTTACAGTGTCACCAGTAAAATTGAGTCTGTCTGTTTCCTCGTGGTCCTGCCAACAATCTTGTCATTTTTATTTGTTTTTTTTCTGCTGTTCCCTAATTGCAGAACAATCCATGTAGCTGAAGAGACAGAATTAGAAAAGAAGGAAAAGTAAAGAAGGACCAAAGCGGGATGCAGGGTGGTTTTTATAAAGAGCATGAAGAGTAGAGAAACATTTATCATTCAACTAAGGCAACAGGAAAAAGCAGGGCATGGATTTTTAAGGGCTGGAAACAAAATAAAAAACATATACATACTCACATAAGGACAAACTAAAAAGTGATGAAATGCCTTGTAAAATAAAGCAAGAATGGAAATTGGATTTTTTTTTTCAGAAAAAAAAATTGCAAAAAAAATGCAAAAAGAATTGGTGGAATTACTAAAATTTGGAAATAAACTGTAAGCTTCATTTTTGTGTCTATGAAATATGTTAAGTCAAACACAGTGAGTGGGGTATTGTCTTTCCACTTGGCTCGGATCTTGTTTTTCCCCCCAGTAAACATAAGCCACAGCCAGAGCATCGAGAACCCGGTTGAACTGGCTTCTGCGGTTTGAAGAGTGCTCAGTGCTCGAGAAGAACCCGAGAACACAGCCTGTGGATGATGTTCCTGGTGTTTGGGATAGATGGTGTACATGGGCAGCACATCCCGTCAGGAAGATGGTTGCACTTTATCTTTGTTATTTGGGGACGTTTTAAAAAGATTTCCTCTAAAGGTTGGTGAGGTGGCTCAGTGGTAAAGGCGTGTGCAGTCAACCACGGCAACAACCCGAGTTCAGACCCGAAGACTAACACGGTAGGAGCAGCTGTCCTCTGACCTCCACGGCCAAGTAGTGACCCACATGTGAACATTTGTGTGCGCACGCACATACCCACTAAAATAAAATGTAATAAATGACTTTTTTTCCCCTCTCAAGAGACAGACAAGTATGTTTAGGCCACAGAGGATCCCCTCAAAGGAACTGACTGGATAGGGCCACCGGATTTTATCTCACAAACCACAATCACATCCCGGCGTCGGGAGACGTCTCTCCTGTTCCTCTTGTGCTCTGCGTCTGGCTGCTTAGATCTTGGGTTTTTAAGTCATTGCTGACCATCGGGAAGGGCCTACTCTTTCTCGTCTTTAGTTCAGAGTGCCAAGGCTTCCTAGGGCATGTGTATGCTGACCAATGGTGCTTCTCTTTGATACAAACGCCCTGATCCACACGGGCAAAGCCCGGTGTCGTGAGGAGATGCATTCCAGGTAAGCCGGCCCAGAGCATAGCCCTAGCCTGAAATCAATTTATTTTCCCCATTTTAGCCCATTCACCTGCACTTCCTCTTCTCCTTTGGAAATGGCCCTATCTTGGTGACCTTTTCGCCTGGTCCTCCTCCCTGCTGACTGGGGGCTTCTCTTCTGGAACCTTCTGCTTCTATTTCTCCTCTCCCCTCCTGTCCCCTTCCAGATTAGGACAAGAGCTGAAACTCTGCCTCCTGGGTCCCCACAGAACTGATTCCCCTCGACTTCTGCTAGCCCAGGCAGGGTGAAGCTCCTGCTGGCTCTTTCCACAGCATCCTTCTCTCTGAGGCCCTGACCCCGTGTCTCCTCAGTCAGCACCAGGCATCTCCACAGGTGTATCTCCCTGGCTGCCCCCATCATCCAGCAGGCTCAGGGAGTCACCCAACTCCCCAGTGTTTTCAGTTCGGCCCTGGTCCTCCAGTTCTCTGAGTCATCCTGTCTGACCCTCTGTGTCTGCTTCTACCCGCACCCAAGCACCGGGCTCAAAGTCTCCCACAGTGTTGATGCACCACTCTAACATCAAACTTCCCTTGCTTCCCTTGAAGGAGTACCACGCGAACTTCCATTGTTCCATACTGTGCGTACTGTGCAGTGCTCTCAGGCTTCCTAAAAGGCCACACTAGTCTGCCCCTTTGCTCAAGTCCCTTGGCACCTCCCATAACTGACTGCGCTCTCTCTAAAGCTGCTTCTTCCTCTTGCCTCTCTTTGGAACAAAGTGAATTTTGTGTCTCTTTAACTCCCCGCATGAACTGTCCCCATGAGATTCACTTCCCTGTGTTAGGCCCATGCAGTAACAGCATGCTGACCATCTCTGGTGCTTGTTCCCAAGAGCCCAGGCCACATTTTCAGAAAGTCTGTGATTTATTTGGTATACGCAAAGCCACTTTTTAAAGAACACACTATGTAAGCTTACAGTTAAATAAGTTACACTGAAAAAGGTAGGAACTTCTTAGAACACAGCTTCTTAATTATTTCCTCATTGCCTGGTGTCCTGGCAGCATTTGCATATTGTGCTTCTATGGCAGAAATATATCACCGCGACATGCCAGTATTCCTCTCTTCCTGGTTGCCCATTCTGTGAGGTCATGCCAGTGGCTTGAGAGCAGCTGTGTTAAGAGCACCTGTCCTGGGGATGTGTAAATGCCATAGCTCAGCTTGTTTCAGTCCTGGTCCAAGTGATCCCTTGCTAGATTTGCCTGGTTTCAACTACTAGAGTCATAGATGACGTAAGTCATCAACTGTTTCACATTGGTTCTATAAAAACTCCCCACACTGTGCTTTCTCATCCCTCAGGAGAGGGCTGTTGAACGTACTGGCATACATTATCCCGTCATGCCTTGTGCTGAGGCTGCTCAACCGACAACAGGAACACAGGCCGCTAAACCTATAGAAACTGAAAATGAATTCATGAGTCCAATTACCACGCATCCCATCTCAGTGTCTCCTGCCTTACACACATGCAGAACACTTACATTAGCCTACAGTCAGGAAACCATTTAACAAAAGTCTATTTTACCGTAAAGAATTGAAGGTCTCATGTAACTGACATTGTCCTGAAGGTGACAAATGGCAACAACATAATCAAAACCCTGTAAGCTGAACGTGTGAGCTGGGGCTGTCTCCGCTCCAGCCACTGGGACTGTTCGTTTTCTTCCTCTGACCAAGCCTCTCCCTTGGCGTCAACTCTTTGCTCAGCTAATAAGATCCACTTAGTCTCCTCTCCATGGCACGTCCCCTGTGAGAACTCACTTACATTGATTTATTCTTCTGTCTACTCCTATATCCTTTGTATCCTGAGTCATACAACCAGGCATTTAATAAGCTATGTTCTAGTGAATTTTTTCAGTCTCTGTCACTGTTCTAATCTCTTCCTGTTGCTGTGATAAAACACTCTGACCAAAAGCAACTTAAGGGAGGAAAGAATGTGTTTGTCTTATACTTCTGGGTCATAATTCATCGTTGAAGAAAGTCAAGACAGGAGCTGAAGCAGGAAATTGAAGCAGAAGCAGGGGAACAATGTTTATTGCCTCACTTGCTCGCTCACGCTGGCTATTTTGTACAGCCCAGGATCACCTGCCTAGGGAATTATGCCACCCACAGTGAGGCGAGACCTCCTACATCAACTAATACTCAAGACAACGCCCCCAGACATGGCCACAGGACAATCTGACCTGGACAGTCCTTCAGTTGAGACCACTTCTCAGATGAATATCCAATTGACAGTTACAGCTAACTAGAACACTCCTTATTCAGGATACTCTTTCTTGGAACCTAGTGGTTACTCTGCCCTCTGCTAGTTTCAGTTATGGTGTGAATGGTTCATTGATGTTTGATGGATTCATTCAGCCTCTGCAAACAGAGTCATAGATGATAGACACCGTCCATCCTTTTACCTCAGCATCTGCTTTGTATCTCAGAATGACATCACCATTCAATCAGTATGGGGGACTCAAAGGCTAGTGGGAGTGGCGATTTTTGTGGCTGTTCTGTGATGCCAGGGATGGAACCCAGGGCCTCCTGCATGCTAGACAAACACTCCGCCCTGGATTTAAATTCCCAGTGGTCATAGCAGCCATTGTAGAACTTTGGAAAAGACCTTCATTAAAGTTGCGTGAATCTTGTTTCAAATGATAGCTGTTTCAACTTTAAAGGTAGTACCAAAAACTAGAAACATAGGTGATACTATTTGGGGGGGGGGGGGTTGAGAAACAGCAGGGGCTTCCTTGCAAGTCTCCTTTTCATGCCTGAGAGCACTTTCCAGAGGCACCTCACAATGGGCAGTTACGTGCCTGGAGAATTCGTGGGAGATGAAGTTGGAGCATTGTCCTGTATGTATTACACCCTGAAGATGTGTTGCTATCAGAAGGGAGGATGTGGGGGTGGCATGTTGACGGCTCAAAGGCAAACCAGTACCTGTAGCCCTGGATCGACTTTCCCCGTGAACTGGGAAGACTTTTTTCATTTGTTGTATTTGTTTAAAGTATCACCATTAAAGAAATCTGTCTACAGGGAGGGATGGGGGAATCTTGGACCAGAGAAGAGACTAGCGAATACATAGGGACTTTAGTTCAATCCCTTGTAGCTAAAGTCCACCTTCTTCAACTCCTCTCTGGCATCCCATGTGATGCGTGTTGCTCTGTGCACCAACTCTGTTATCATGAAGATTAAAAGAGGAACATGCATCAAGCGCTTTGTGAAGACTTCTACTTATCAGGCAGAGAACTTAACAGTACCACGGCTACCATGGTCATGGCACTTCTTCCCACCAGTCTCCTGGAAGCAAGAACAAAGGACTCGTTTAGATCACCTGGCTGCACGTGTCCCCTTGGTGCCTTCTTGAAATAAGGGAGCACAGATGTCGGGATGGGTACCCAACATGAAACTGGAAAGAGCTGGAACTGGACCCCAGGTAGTTAAGGGGATTGAGCAGTAACGGCATCACCCCTGAAAGCTGGGTGTCTGAAAATTCCTCCATAAACACAGTGCACACCAATGCTTGTTTCCCTGTGATTTTGAACATCCCAGGGAGGGACTAGCAGAGCTATGATTATGACTTTGCCATGGGTAGAGCAGGTAAGCCAAGAGAGGCTCAAGGATTTCCCCCAACTGCTACAGTGAGCCCGTGAGAGCCAGGATGGGCAGCCAGGTTCTCATTTCTAAGCCCACCACAAGCCAGTGGACACCCACTGCCTCTCTATAAACTTCCAACAGCACCTCAGTGTCCTACTTCTTAAGGACCACCTCTGTCTAACTGCCTCATCCAGACACAGTGGGAAGAAACTGCTGTGGAGATATTGGGGTTTGTATGAAGCTGATCACCTTGAATCCCTCAAATGACTGCTCTGTGCCCAAAGGAGATGCCAGCATTCATGGTACCCACCTCGTGGGGCTTTGAGAAGATCAAAGGGGGGAAATGAAGGGATCTTTTGAAAACTAAGGTGCCATATGCATGCAGGATTTCATCAGACATCACACGCATTGCCTCTTTGAGGAAGCTGCTGGAGTGGTCCGTGAGCGAAGACAAGCTGCTTGTGTCACTCTCAGACTGTGTACTTTGGTGTTCCCTGACCTTGACCTATGTTTTCTACATGGAGGGCATTTGGAAGCCACACAGTTGTTCACCTTCCTTAATGTTTTCTGAAAGAGGCTGTGGCGATTTGTCCGGAAGCCTTTCCAACTCTTGGCAAAAGAGAATCAGCGTAAGTTAGTAGTTGTGTAAAAGTGGGATGTCTGAGGTCAGGCCCCACCTGTCTACTTCCGTCTTTGAAGAGGGCATCAGTTGGACCTTCCAGCTGCTGTCACCAGTAAAACTGCCTGGTTCTCTTTATTGTGGGAACCTGTGGACGAGTGTTGTGTCTTAACTAGAAAGTCGAGAGAGTAGGAAAGAAAGGGTTGAGTATCCAGCCAGCAGGGATGTGCACGTGTGTGTGTGTGTGTGTGTGTGTGTGTGTATGTGTGTGTAGGTAAGAAGTCAACTTCAGGTGTCATTCCTCAGAATCTTGTTTTGTGAGACAAGGTATCTCAGCCTGTAGCTTGCCAATTAGGCTAGGCTGGCTGGTCAGGAAGCCCCAAGGAAGCATTTATCTTTGCTTCCCCAGTCCTAGGATTACAAGCTTGCACTAATGCACCTGGCTTTTAAAATGTGGGTTTTAGGGACTAAACTCAGGTCCTCACGCTCGTACACAGCAATCACTCTACTGGCGGGCTATCTCTCCAGCCCGGTTAGACCCTCTGTCCCCACTCATGTATGAGTGTGACTCTTCCGAGAATCAGAGCATGTCCATGAGGGGAGGCCAAGCGTTGGATTCGGTCTCAGTAATAGGTTTACAAAACAAAGATTTTTTTTCTTGCTTTGTTTTGACAAGCTGCTCATGTCCCTTTACTGTGGTGTTTTTGTGGGTAGAGCTTCCTTCCGGTTCTCTTTCTTCAGTTTGGGCCATCTGTTGTTCCTCGGGGGAGGCTGGTAAATAATTAGAATTGTTATGTCAGGATGCAAAGGGAACAAGGCAAGCCTTGAAATCTAAACTGTGTCGTGAAGGAGAGGACTTTTAAAGTTCCTTAACATTAGAAGCCAAGGCGGGAGGTCTCATCCTCAATTGTTTTTTTTTTTCCATAATTATGGATGAAACAGATTTCAGCCAGTGACAAGCAGGTCTTGAGCTCTGTTGCTCCGTGGCAGGAGGAAGATATAATATGCAGAGAGCTTGAAGGCCGCCTGGTGGACTCGGCCTCATGGGCACTGAGAGGAGAAACCTCTGGATTAGAATTGGGGACCCTGGTCACACACCTTTGTAGTGCATCCAGGTGAGTGTGCGGGCTCATCATGAACATGCTATGGCAGAAACATAGATGGACATGTTTGTGTCATTCCATAAGGTCAGAATTTACTGAATAACAGAGATTCACAACTATGTTGTTTCAATGGCTGAAGTATGCTAGGTAATCCATCCCAGTCTCCCTTGACAGTCAGCCACAGCAAACACAGGTTCTTTTATTCCAATCTACTAATGTTTATCCTCAGATTTCTCTCTTTCCCTCTCCCTCCCTGTGTGTGTGTGTGTGTGTGTGTGTGTGTGTGTGTGTGTGTGTGTGTGTGTGTAAGTTATAGAATAGCTGCAAATAGTTAAAGAACCTGACATATAGCTCAAGGAGACTTTACAGAAAGGCAGGAGAGAGGGAAAGCACATAGATACATGGAGAGCCTCTGTTGGGATCATGTAACAAACCCTGTTATAGTTCTGCTGGAAACACCACTATGGAGTCATGCTATTGGGTCAAAGTTAACTTGTGTCTGAGGTTGAGTTGAGCTGCCCATGTGAGGAATGTGGTTGTGGACGCTGTAGAAGCAGAGGAATGGACTGAGTCCAGATGAACAGTCAGATGGACAGATGGAAAGCAATTCAAGACGCATACAGCAGCAGCAGCAGGACAGAGCCTAGCAGAGCTCCTGGGACTGTTGGGCATTCTCTGCCTGTGGGTCCCTTCATGCACACACCAGGTGGTCACATGGCAGGTTAGTGGGAGCTGTCACTTTTCTTCATCTGGTGTGTCTGATTGATTCTCAGGCCTGGTTTTCCTATGTGATGTCACTATGTCCACGAGTTCATATGATCTCAAGGTACCCTGATAAATTTGTAGGTGGGTGCTCTGTTCACTTTTAGGAATAAGCCGTTAATGGGTCTGTATCTCATGGTAGGTGTCATACATGAGGTGGTGTTTATGTGGACAATGGGGTATGGAGTCACTGTGCCTCTGATTCTTCATTCAAAATGGAATCAGATGCTGTTTGTGAAATGGAGTACTTCAGGACAAGACCCAGCTTGAAAAAC
Organism: Peromyscus eremicus; assembly: GCF_949786415.1. Taxonomy (NCBI): domain Eukaryota; kingdom Metazoa; phylum Chordata; class Mammalia; order Rodentia; family Cricetidae; genus Peromyscus; species Peromyscus eremicus. Next base: position 6,348,134 of record NC_081428.1, on the reverse strand, counting down.
TATCACTTCACACAACATGGAGTAACTTGGTCAGGGCACAGCTGGATTTCAACGGAAGCCCAAAGCATCAAGGTTAGTGGCATGCCTCCCTCAGTGCATTAAAGAAGAGTGTCTGCAGTCTGGAAGAACGTGTCAAATGCACCAAACTGAAGAAAGTGATGCCACACTCTCACCTGGACCCCACACAGAGGTAGACACCTAACACTGTGGTGGTGGTGGTGGTGGCCCCCACTCATCGGTCACCTGACTACCCAGAATGTTCTTGGAGGGACCGACCAGCAAAGAATTTCCAGTTACCTGGCCCAGTTATGTCTGGGGATGTAGTCTGGACTAGGTCCTGCCCTTTGCCTCTTGGCCATTTCCAGAACAGAATGGAAGGATTAGCAACGGGCTGATAGTAACAGGCCTTAAGAGGCCAGACCCAGTGCTAATAACCAACTGCAGAATTGATGATTGAGACACAGGGTAGTTGTTGGATAATGTGAGGGAAACAAAATTTAAGTCTCTAGAACGTAGCACCATCCTGGGTCACGCAGAAGTCAAACTGAAGACTAGCCTCCTCTTCATCCGTGTTCAGCTCTAGCTGGATGGGCATACCATGGACACTCGCGAAGGAGCAAGTAGAAGTTAATTTTAAAAATATGGCTAGGGAACTCTCCAGTGGTGATATCAGAGATGGCTTTTCCTTCGTCTAAAACGTGGCAACCATCCACCATTCCTCCAAATGCTTGGCCACCATATTGGAAAGGAAGCAAGGCAACAGAGGGAGGAAGTCCGAGTTGTCCTGAGGAGACCTGAAGCCCAAGCTCTCCTCGGGGGGGACTGAACTTTGAACTTTGACTGGATGTTCAGACTGAACAGAGAGAGCGTAAGTGGGGTGCCTGAGCTGTCACTAACTGGCCAGACGTAGCTGCTCCAGGTGGTCATGGGTTAGAGTCTCGTGAGGAGTATCAGATGAAGACGTAGAGAAAAGAAGAACAGCCCCTTTGAGTCTCTGAACAGCAATGTGAATGCACGTGCAGCCTTGAGATATTTGTATCTCCTTCTCCTTCTCCCGCAGCATACACGTTAGACGAAGACCCCAGATGACTGGAGGATTCTCTCAAAGGTTTCATCTGCCCAGCCGGCACTGCTATTGTGGTTTGTATAGGGCCAGGCGAAAGTGAACAAATCGGTCAGTTCCTGGGCTCTGGGGTTTCCATTTTCCTTAATTAGCAAAGCTTGGCCAGGGCAACGGAAATTATCTCTGTTGGTGTTGCATGTTCCATAAGGGGAACTTTCAATGACCTGTGACTGTGATTCTGGTTCTGTCCACAGAGGAGGACAAACTGTGAGGTGCTCTCCATTCACTTTCTTGCCAACTTCTCCCCAGTGTATTTAGTTGAGAGTCAACTTTTTGCTAGCTAACATATTCCTTTATCTTAAGGATCTGTTTCCTTTACTTCCTTTTTTCTCTAGGTACTTCCTGTTTCTCCTCATACTTCCTCTGGGCGGGTCTATCATCATTGTTTTCTGTCTCACCCTGCACAGATGAGTGGGTGGTTAGATCAGGGCCCTCTTAGATATGACCATCTCTCAGGCTTAGGGATGGAAATAGGCTAGGAAAGGACTCCAGCCATATGAGGTGTCTGATGGTCTCTGAGTTTAGTGCAGGATAGATAAGACCCTAAAAGGAAAACATTTATTTTCCACAGAGAGCCTCTTTTATCCTTCATTGAGGGCATCATGTAGTGACCTTTTATTATTGCTTTTGTTGTTCCTCATTTCCTATAGAAACTCGATGAGTGAGGGGCTTGTGTGTCCTCTCCTTTACCATATTCCCAGGGCCGGCAGATTGGACACACATGGATCTCTAAGTTATTGCATTGAGAATCAAAGTCACAGATAGAGGGCAGCGAGAAGTGAGATGGGTGAAGTGTGATACGGTAATGACTTAAGACAAAGGTACATTCTCTCATTCAGGGTGAGCTACCTCTCCAGTCCCAAGTAAAAAGGGGGTCCTCTTATCACCATCTTTCCTTTGTAACACAAAATTGTATGAATTAAAGTGATGGACCGTAACAGTTCACATCGGTCTGTCCATGGCACAGGCCAAGGATGTTCGTGTTCCTGTGGAGGTCTTCATTGTCCTATATTCCAGCCTCCTGCACATCTCTTCCTTTGCAAACTTTCTTATAAACCACAGGAAAAGGAGAAATCAGGTGTGATTTTTTTTCCTTGCACTATGTGTACCCACCATTTGTGGCGGGTTACGTTGCTAGGGTAAAAAGACTATCAGGGATTATAGTGGTGCATCCTGCAGGGCCTTGTCCTGTAAGTCCCAGAGGAAGGTGTACAGGTTGACTCTAGCTGCCTGATACACTGTGTGAAAGAAGCTAGTCTTTCTCTGTCCTGCGGCCAGCCAGCTCCCAAATAAATGACACAGAGACTTCTTATTAATTATGAAAGCTCAGCCAATAGCTTAGGCTTGTTCCTAACTAGCTCTTATAACTTAAATTAACCCATATTTTTATTACTTTACTCTCTACCACGTGGCTTTTACCTTTATCCCAGTTTGTGTGTCTGACTTGTTCTGTGTTTGTCTGGCTTCTCCACCCTTCTTCCCAGCATTCTCTCCCCCTAAAATCCCGCCTAGCTATTGACCATTCAGCTTTTTATTAAACCAATCAGAGTGACAAAATCTCCACAGTATAAAGGAATATTCCACAACATTTTCCCCTTTTTGTCTAAATAAAAAAGGAAAGGTTTTAACTATGACATAAAAAACTATATACAATAAGAACAATTATCAGGTAAGAATTACATTCTTCTTCCCAGTGTTCTCTCTGCCCTAAAAATCCTGCCTAGCTATTGGCCATTCAGCTTTTTATTAAACCAGTCAGAGTGACAAATTTTCACAGTGTGAAGGAATATTTCTCAATAGGACTCTTTCCTCACAAGGTCTCTACAGCATCGTTTCTCAGTTAAACATCATGTTGGAAGGCTGTGTGGCTTTATCTTGTGTCCCAAACACTTTTGTGACTGCTGGAGGCAGCCACTGGAATAGGTAACTGTCACAGCTACAGAGATGACTGTGGCCCTGTGTGGCTTACCTAACCAAGAGGTATCTGAGGACAGGAGAGCGTGCCACCGAGGGAACCTTCAGCTTTTCTGCTTTGTGTACTTATTGTGGGATTTCAAATTTTTCTCATAAATATCAATATACATGAAACTTGGATAACGTCCCTTTCTCCATACCTCAACACATCTTCCAGCCTTAAGATGAGTTTGCTGGGGCTGCAGGAGGATGACTGTGAGCTGGTAAACACCGCAGTTTTTTTGCAAGGCTGAGTTAAAATGAGAGCCAAGTGCCAAGCACCATCAAGCCTTACGCACTTTCTCCATCACCAGCCTATATTCACTTTGGAATTTGAATAAATATTTACTGTATTGATGAATTTCTGTGGGGTAGGAGTCACCAAGCTGCAGAACAAGTCTGAAATATGGCTCCCTGGAAAATATTTTGTAAAGGGCCTTTGCCCTTAATTCTTGTCAAAATATATACAGAAATGAGCCTTCCTGGATTTTTGCAAGCATGCAGGGGTTGCAGTGGATGTGTGCATGGTCCTTGGAGTGGCGGCCAATGTGTGCATTGTCAAGGAGCGAGTGTACCACAGCCCCTCGGTGTTGCCAGCTCTGGTGGAGACAAACAGGCCTGTGTTCCACATACAGGACTTCTGGTTCTTCGCCAAAACTTGGGGTGAGTTGGGAGTGAGGGTGGGGTGTCAGGGAGACTGCTTGGGTCTAGAAGATGAATGTTTTCATCGGTTCAGCTGAAAAGGGGGGAGATGGGCCCCGGGGCTTGCAAAATATCACATCTTGGTAAAAATAGTTTGAAAAACAGGAGATTCCTGGAAAGCAATAATGCTGACCGTGGAGAGGGTGTTTGGGGCCTGCCAAACTGTAGAGCAGGATTCAGTTCAGACGCAGCAGAGGTGTAGAGGCCGAGAGAGAGCAGACTGGCCACTCTGGTCATTGTCTGTCCGTGGAGCTCATTTGGCAGCAGACACAGCCTTTAGCACCCCCAGAGGTATATTTACAGCCCTGGCCTCTACTTAAGAGGGCTGGACCTTCCTCTCAGCCTATGCTCACCTGGCTCATATGGGAATCTTCCCTTGTACAGGCTGTATCCTGTACTGGGCCTTCTCCTTCCATCTAGCCTCATTCTTCTCTCTATTCCAGGCTCAGCTCAGTCACCGCCTTCTCCTCAAGCCTTGGTCACCCAGGCCCCTGGCCTGTACCCCTCTCTGCTGTGACATGCAACACTGGTTCACTGTATCAGGGCTTTCTCCCAACACAACACAAGTGTCCCTTCCTTTTAGACTTTCCTGGGGTCGGTAGGCTCACTAGTTGTGAGGATGAAGACAGTTCTCACACGGCTGAGGGAGGCCTCTGGCAGGCTCAGGTTGCTGGTGCCCTAGCCCGTCTCCATGGAGGCCTCCCTGTGACCTCTTCTGTCTCCTGAGGTCACAAGTGCTCAGAGTGGGCCTGGAAGTAGGTGGGGTGCAAACCAAGGCATCAGCAGCTCCTGCTGCACGTGGTGTGTGTGTGTGTGTGTGTGTGTGTGTGTGTGTGTGTGTGTGTATCCATCGTGGAAAATTCTTATGTGAAGGATGGGGGTCACAGCAACAAGCCCGAGTAGCCAATCCACTCACACTGCAAGGTACCTGGGGACCCCCATGAATCACGAAGATGAGCCTCCCAATAGAATGGGTAAGATCAGGCCTAACAGGTGCTCACGTCAAAGGCTTCCTCCAGAGCATTGAACTGGAAGTAACTGATTTTCCAGAACTTTCTCTCATTTTTGCTTCATTCTGGCTGATGAGGGATGTGATTAGAAAGAGTCTAGTTAGTAGGCAAGGGTCTGACTTTGTTGGGTACTCGCTGTGTGACTGTAGGGACTGAATGTGTCTCCGTCCAAATCTGTATATTGATAGCCTAAGCTGCAGTGTTGTGGATAGAGTTTTCAGATCCAGTGTCTTACAGAGGTGACTGAGGTAATGAGAGGTAGGGGTGACCCCCCCACCCAGTCTGCCTAGTATATATAAGAAGGGAGAATTAGGTAACAGACACCCAGGATGACCATGTACAAATGCCAGAAGAAAGCGTCCGTTGGCTAGCTGCCAAAAGAGTTTTCAGGATAAACAAGTAAGCCAATGTCCTGACCTTGGGCTGGTAGCCTCTCCAACTGCCAACGAGTCAATTTCAGTTGGCCAAAGCCAGCCCATCTGTGGTGGTTGCTAAGGCAGACCTGCTCGACAAATACCCTGATGTATTTATGATGGATGTGAACAGTCCTGTGCTGTTTTAAATCATTGTCCTCCTCCAGCTCGGCAGACAATATAAGCTCCATTCACCTAAACCTGCACACATCCTCCCTCTCTTCAGGGTGCAGAGCTACACAGAGAACTCCAACAAGGGAAGATGCTGATTCTTGTTTTTCAGGGCTCTTTGTGAGGGTAGCTGGGGCAAATTTGCAGCCAGGCAGTGCTGTGGTCACCGCAGTTCCATCTTCTTCTCCGCAATGTTGCCTTTTGTCAAAAAACGCAGTAAGCCGTCTGCAAGATCAAAGCTTTCAGCAAGCGGTGGTAAGGAGAGCCACCGGAAACGGACACCTGATTTCCATGACCAATGTGGAGATGCTAGGTTAGCGGTGGAGTCCTCATCTGTGTTTCTGCAGGGACATACACAGCAACACAAATTGGCATAGAATGGAACCTGTCTCCTGTTGGCAGAGTCGCCCCAAAGGAATGGAGGGATCAGTAGTCATGGCAGCTGCTACAATAATCAAGGGATTGTTTCGAAATCACCTTAGAAGTGATTCCAAGTCAAAGAATCATGTGTTCACTAAAATATAGCATATTGAAGAAAAAATAAAGTACCTCTGAAACCTTAAAACAAAAAAAGAAAGAAAGAAAGAAAAGATGCCACCATGAGTTCATGGTCTAGGGTGGGAAGGGGCATACAGCTGTACCATGTGCCCGGGAGACCCTGGCTGGGTAGGAACAGACCAGAGGCCAGAGTGGGCTTTGCCGAGGAGGTTCTGTCCACCAGGTGAGTAGGACTTGGTGGATGGCAGAGGAAGAGTATTTAAGGCCACCAGTCCCTGCGTTGAGCTCCACTGAGATGGAAGGGAGGCCTCAGCGATGCTCAGGGACTGAGCACCAGCATGATTTCCCACAATTCCCATCTACAGTTTCTTTGGGTTTAGGGAGACCAGGCTTTCTGGCTCCATTAAGAAGGTCATAGGAAACTAGGCTGTGGTAGCACACACCTTTAATCCCAGCAGAAGCAGGCCTATCTCTGTGAGTTTAAGGCCCGCCTGGTCTACAGAGTGAGTTCCAGGACAGCCAAGGCAGAGAAACCCTGTCTTGAAAAACCCAAAACAAACAAACAAACAAACAAACAAAAAGGGGTCATAGGAGCAGCTGTGAGCCTTGACGGGGTTTCTTTCCCATCGTCTGTGATCTCTGAAGGATTGTGGCCTAGAGTATGCCCTAGAGAGAGCAGTTTGTGGCCCTGGTATGACATAGACAGCTTTAGTGTAATTTGCAAAGATTGAGGTAATTAATTTTAATTGAAGTCCTCTAGATGCATTTCCGGCAGTGATATTCTCCAGATGACCCCTACCCCCAGGCCTACCAGATGCTAAGTAGGAAAATGTGTGTGTTTTATGTGTTTCAGACAAGTTCCTCTTCCACAATACGCCCAGCCCCACATCTGCTAATGCTCACATGAAAGGCTCTGTGAGACTCCGCTCTACAAAAACTGTCGATTTTGACAGACTACCTTCTTCTCCGAAACGGTGGCCTTAAAATCACTCCCAGGTTTTGGCCCCGGCTGACTTTGAAGGCAAATACAGTTGGTGGGGTTCAGAGCACAGCCCCGAGGATTTTGAAAGTTAACTGTGGGGAGCATCCCAGCAAGGGCATGATGGAGACACTCTCCGGAGCAGAAGCCTGGTGACAGTGGGGTACCTTCTGGAAAATGCTGCAGTCGGGTAGCACAGGAGGACAGGATGCTGGATCTTAGGTAACCAGGGTGCTTTCTCTCCCCCACATCCTCTGCTTTGTGTGCCAATGGCCCACTCTGGCTGTCAGACAGTGAGTCCTGTCTCTCAGGCCGGGAACAGAGAAAGTTAACAGGCTCCCGGTGAGATGGAAAGGAAGGCCTGAGGCCCAGCCTGAGCCTTGTTAGCATCCTGAGGCTTTCAAACCTGCAAGCTGGCCGTATGCACAACGCTGTGGAGACATCCACCCGTGACATGCTCTACATGCCACCTGTCCATCAGTTTCGGGGGGTGGGGTGGGACCCACTGACTTTGTGATCTCCACACAGCTCTCTCCCCCACCTGCCTTGTTTCTGTCAGTGGTCCATCACTCAATGTCACCCTGGTCAGGACCCCGGCTGCTGGACATCTCTCAAGTTCCCGTCTTGCGCAGTCTCTTCTTCAGTTCTGGATGTGGCCTCCCCCAACCTCTGGCTTTTAGATTCCCTTCCAGGCTACCGAGAGGCCCAAGCGCTGAAGCCAGGTGTTAGTCTTAGTCAGTGCCCTGTTGCTGTGAAGAGACAGCACGACCATGGAAACTGTAAAAAGGAAAATAGTTAATCAGGGTTTGCTAACTGTCTCAGAGGTTTAGTTCATTGTTACCACGGCGGGAGGCAATGGCTGCACACAGGCAGACATGGTGCTGGAGGGGGAGCTTGAGAGTTCTACATCCTGATCTACAGGCAGCAGGAAGAGCGAGCCGCTGGGCCTGGGCTGAGCTTCTGAAACCCCAGAGCTCACCCTCAGTGACACACTTCCCCCAACAAGGCCACACCTGCTCCAACAAGGCCACACCTCCTAATCCTCTCAAGTAGTGCCACTCCCTGATGACCAAGCATTCAAATATATGAGCCTACTGGGGGCCATTCTTACTCAAAATGTCACACCAGGAAACGAGTGTCACAAGCAGCCAGGAAGTTGAAGGGAGGTGAGACAGAGCTTTTTCACTCTGGGCAAAGGCCATTACGTAGTGCTAGATAGGCACACACCAGCAGGTACCCAGACATGTGCCAGCATACATAGGCCACACATAGGCAGGCACAGATACACACACACACACACACACAAATGAGTGAGACTGACTGGGAGAGAGCCTGGCACATAGGCCTATGGATAGACACACACAGGCTGCAAAGGCCAAGGCCAAGGCTACAGGTTTCTGACCTCCAGGGCATTTTTAGCCAGAATCACTCAAAGGCGGCATTAGCCAGGAATGGTTATATAATAGATGGCATCACTGCTGTCCTTGGGGGGTTTCTGGACTCCACTGTCGGCCATTATGTGCTGACTCGGAGGCCCCTGGGATGTCTAGCCTTCGGCGTCTTGGCCCATGCTGGACATCCACATTAGTGCTCTGCTGTCAGACACAGACGGGTCTGTGTGACGTTCCGGTCCTCACAGCGCCTGTAGCTGGTTCCATCGCCGCAGCCGCCTGAGGGGTTTCTGTATTTCTAATTCATCTTTACAATTTACTTGTTCTCAAATTCCAACATTCGAAGAAAAATTCTGCCAGATATGGTGGGGCATACCTGCCATACCAATACCGGAGAGACCTAGGCAGGAGGATGGCAAATCCAACCCGAGTCTGGGGGGTACAGGAAGCTCCAGTCTAAAGAATCAGAGCTTTTAACAAGGACAGCAAAAGAGAGAAGGCATCTGAGGTGTTGGAAACTCGAGGGCTGGAAGAAGGAAGAGACCCGGGGAACCTGGTGATGAGTGAAGGGCTTCAGAACAACCGCAGAGACACTGAGGCCACAGTGAACTATGTATGCAACGGGACTTCCCTTTCAATCCCAAGACCGCAATGGCCGCTGCACGTCTCTTCCGTGTGAACCGTCGGCGCTGACACTCCATCCAACCCGGAAGCAGCTCTTAGTCCCCGCCCCTTCCCTCCTGTCTCAAAGCCTCACCCCTTCTTCTCATTCTGCCCCCCCCTCTTCTGTCCCCGGCGTAGGTTGATGTCAAAGGCGTAGGCGTCCGTCTTCACAGCTGTGTGAGGGAGCGCCGGGTGGGCTCAAGCGTTCAGTGCCGTGTGCACATCAGCACTAAGCATCACGTCTTGCTAAATTGACACCCTGTATCTCTGTGGTGGATTTCAGACTGAGGGGCAAAACCAACTCAAACTGGGATCTAGCCAATGAACGGCAAGGGTCCTATTCTAAATTCTAGCTTAGATACATGGTGACAAGGCCTGTCTTAGGGTTTCTGTTGCTGCGACGACGAAACACCGTGACCAGAAATCAAGTTGGGAGGAAAGGGTTTATTTAACTTACACTTCAGCATTGCTGTTCATCACTGAAGGAGGTCAGGACAGGAACTCACACAGGGCAGGATCCTGGAGGCGGGAGCTGATGCAGAGGCCACGGAGGGATGCTGCTTATTGATTTGCTTCCCATGGCTTGCTCAGCCCACCCTCTTTATAGAGCCCAGGACCACCAGCCCAGGGATGACTCCACCCACCATGGGCTGGACCCTTTCCTCCCCCCACCCCCACACTGATGACTAAATGAGAAAACACCTTACAGCTGAATCTCCTGTGAGGTATTTTCTCAACTGAGGCTCCTTCCTCTGATGATTCTAGCTTGTGTCAAGTTCACACACAAAACCAGCCAATACAAGGGTGAAAGTTTTCAGTAAAAAAAAAAAAAATTATAGAGGACATACATGAAATTAAAAGGTACAATTTTTTACTGTGGTATGTGAAAAATGGCATTTATGATTGAACTTTGACCCAGTCCTTGAGGTGCTGTGATTCGGGCGTGTGCCATTTGGGAAACATGGTCTAATAACTGTGACTGATTGATAGTGATAGTTAAATTTATGTTTCAACCTGACTTTCAGGAGGGTTCAATGAAGCAATATTTGTGTGTGTCTGTGAGGGTGGTGCAGGCTGACACTGATGGCCTGTAAGTGGGGCATGCACCTCTAGAAGCAAGGGCCTACAGCAGTAGACTTTCAAAGTATCTGCCCACCCCTTCCAGCTAAAAATTGTGTCCATGTCTTCCCTCTTTGAACTGCCATCTTCAAGTGAGCATGCTCGGGAAGGCACCTTCTCCTGAAGCTCTTGCTTAGCTGAGTACGTGTGAGTGCGTAAGTGAAGCCTGGTTTTCCTTTGTTCTGCGAGCTGTTGTAGGTGGTAAATCTTTCTGCACTCTTTTATTTTTTCACATGTGCTTGCCTTGGCTGTCTACTCGCCCAGAAGTCAACCCATTGTGTTTGTTTCCAAGGTTAGTGCTTGAATCAGTGGACTCTACAATGTGGGTGGCACCACCCAGGACTCCGGGGTGTTGATACAATAAACGGAAGGGGAAGGGGAGATTGGAAGCTTTTTGACCTAAGACCTTTCCCTGGACTGAGATCATCAGCTTCCCCTGGTTCTCAAGGGTTAGGACTCAAACTGAATTTATGCCATGGGCTGGCTCTCTCTCTCTCTCTCTCTCTCCCCAACCCCCCCCCCCCGGTTTCTCCGTGAAGCCCTGGCTGTCCTGGAACTTGCTCTGTAGACCAGGCTCCAGGGTGCTGGCGTATACCAGCACACCACACCCCAAACCACAGACTTCTTCATCTTCAATTCAGTTCAGTCTGGAGTCGCAGGAGCCGGTTCCCAGCCTCCTCTGTCACCATCATCTATATCGTCGCCTGTCTCTATTTCTGCTTCTCTATCTCTCCCTCTGGTTCGGTGTCCCAGGAGAGCCATAACACGGTAGTTTAGAGTAAACATGACAGTAAACATGGAAAAGGAATTTGCTTTCAAGTCAGATCTGAATTCGAAATGTAATTCTACTGTTTACTGGCCTGTGACCTTCGGCTCAGGATCGGAGAACTGATGTCTGTAAGGCTGGAAAGGAAGAACAATTGTGTTTACCATGGTGATCCTTAAAGGGGATGTGTGTGCAGAGCTGAGCGGAGCTGGTGTTAATGCAGAAGGAGAGGGAGGCTAGTGATGGGGATGAGGAGTGGCTTGTCGGGAGCCCTGGGGAGTCATGGAGTCCACAGAATTTGATCAGCTGTGAGTCTTTGGGGGTGAACTGTTGGCAATATGAAAGCGGGATCACAGCAGCAGGTTCCTGCGAGAGAGGTCAGCTGGAGACACACAGGCTCCCTGTGAGGCAGCGGAGGCCAGTCAAGACGGTAGCAAACAGCAAGATGGGACAGAAGGGTTCTGGGGCTGCAGCTCAAGTGATTCGTCCTCCCCGGTTCTGAGAGGTCCTTCTCATGTGTGGATCACGGGAGAGGACCCAACCAAAGGCTGAAGCGGGCAGCGGGGGCGCCAGTCAGAGTTTGGGACTATACTGAAAAGTATTCCTTTTTTGTCACCTCTCACTCTTACAGTGACCTAGACATGAGGACGAATCCAGACCCCTCATTGTTACAGAAAACGTATCTCCTCCCTAGCTGCTTTTGGTCAGGGTGCTTATCACAGCAACAGGAAGCCAACTAGAAGACCCTGGAATATCCGAGGGTAGTAGAAAGCCAGAGGGTGAATCTCCCAGGCCTCTTGGTCAGCTACGTAATGATTTTCTTCTCTCTAGAAACTGCCCCTTAAGGCCTGAGATCAAGCTCCTATGACATCTTGCTTGTATCACAGGACCTCTTTGTCCCTGCCACAGCTGTCTGACAGAAGGTTAAAGAGCAGACTCACCAGTTAGATTCCACTGTGTGGGTACGGACCCCTGCTCCCTGTAGGAAAGGCCTCAGGAAGCTGTGGAGACGTCTGACTTCCCGAAGGCCAGTCGCAAATAGCTTGGGGGAACCTGCACTATTAATTATTTTACACCCGAGTTACTTAACACTGGTCACTGTTTCTTATAACCAAAATAAATTATGGTTAATAAACCAAAAATTAATTGACTCCAGGCAAATTATTCTAACACCCACAGACATCTCATTTCTAAAATGAAGATACTTTTCTCTGCCCTGTCTATATCTCTGGATGATTGTTAAGAGTTCAGTTGAAGCTGGGCAGTGGTAGTGCACGCCTTTAATTCCAGCACTCGGGAGACAGAGGCAGGCAGATCTTTGTGAGTTCAAGGCCAGCCTGGGCTACAGAGCGAGTTCCAGGAAAGGTGCCAAAGCTACACAGAGAAACCCTGTCTCGAAAAAAAAAAAAGAGTTCAGTTGAATAGAGCACTAGGCGTTTCCCACACAGTGAATTTGTGTAACCCTAAGTGCCACTGTTTGTCTGTGGCAGGAAGAGCATCCAGAGCTTTCCCCAGGGCTGAAATGTCTTTGTTTTTTAACTTAACTGCTGTGGTCAATCCCTCTCAAGTTCCGGAAGTCTCCAGAGCTGCACATTTGCTTTGCTTTGCTCTTGCTAGATATTTAATACTTTCATTATTTGTGACACAGTAATTACCCATTAGACTGCTGCTCGTGGCCAGGCCAAGCCTAATTTTTATATGATTACTGCTGTTTGGAGACGTTTTCAGCAGCTCTGTTCGACAGTCTGAAGAGGGTAGTCTCTCCCAAGCACACTATACCCTACACCTTTGTATTTTTATTTTTAACATATTGCACATCTCTTTTGTTCTCTGAAAACAAAATCATGTTAGTTAGCCAAGAGTGACGTAACAGAAAACCAGAGACTGGGTAGCTTAAGAAACGTAAATCGTAAATGTATGTATAAATAAATGTATGTTTCAGTGTCTGAGGGGCAGAAGCCTGAGATCAAGGCATAGTCCAGGCTGCCGCCTTCCAACGGCTGTATGGGAGAGTCTGTTTCTGGCCTTTCTCTGGTTTGTAGATGGCAGCTTGTCCCTGTATCCTTTAAAATAAAAAGATCAAGGGCTGGGTATAGTGGTGCACGTCTTTAATCCCAGCACTCGAAAGGCAGATGCAGATCTCTGAGTTTTAAGCCAGACAGGATGACAAAGTGAGACCTTGTCTCAACAACAACGAAATAAATAAATATAAATAAAAATATTCATTCATGTCTTATTATCTTTTGAGACAGGGTCTCACTAGGTATCCCTGGCTAGCCTGAAGCTCATTGTGTAGTCCAGGCTGGCTCTAATCACAGAGACCTGCCTGCCTCTGATTTATTTTATTTTTAACTATGTGTATGTATGTGGGACTGTGCACATGAGTACAGGAACCTTTGGTGGCCAGATCACCTGGGGCAAGAGCTACAGGAGGCTGAGCGACCTGACACGGATGCTGGGAACCCAACATGGGTCCTCTGCTGGACTAGCACATGCTCTTAACCCCTGAGCCGTCTGTCCAGCCGCTGCGCCCTTTACTATCATCCCTCCCCCGTGTGGGTCTTTGTGTCTCTGTCGCTTTTTAAATAAAGATCTTCAGCCTGAGTCCCATCTTAACTTGATTATCTCCATAAAGACCTTAAACCTAATTAAGTATGTTACAAGCTACGGGGCTGTAGAATGTTGACAGGTCCTCTTCAGTGGATACCATTTAGTCCATGACAGTTCAACACGTCATCTCTCTACATAAACTATTGTCTGAGACTTAATGGAATCGGAAACTTAAAAATAACCGGAAAGCCATTGATAGTAACAAACAGTGCTGAGGTGGGAGTTTGGGAGGGAGCGGGATGCTTGGGCCACAGGACAGCCTCTTGGTCACATCGACACACACGTGCAGCCTGCTATGGGCCAGCTGTGTGACCCCAGCACTGCTGGTGCTAACATTGTGTCCTAAATGATGATCAGCACTTGGTAAACAATATAATCTTCCCTCACTTTACATGGTAATCTCATTCCTGGAAACTGCAACGTTTTTAAAGGGCTTCTGAGAAACACCCTGTGTTTATGTGTGACGTTGAGTCCAGCTTCTATCTACATGAAGCATTTAGATATGAGACAGGCTGTGGGGGCAGCTGCTCACCACAGAGGAGTGTCCCAGGCCTTGAGGGATGCTGAACATTCTTCACTCCCACCAAAGTAACATCAGTAGGACAAAAGTACCATCCAAACTGTTAAGATGGTCCTCACCCGTGAGGAGTTATGAGAGGAGAGGGGGCTTAATTAGCCCTAAGAAACAACCCTAAAGATGAGACTGGAGTGTGAGTCAGTGGGGGCACTGTGATGAAGGGACCATGTCTACCCCCAACACTTACACCCCTGGACAGTAGCCAGAGGGTTCCTTTCACGTCTGATACCTCAGTGGGACTTGAAGTCCTAACTACCCCCCACAGCAGCATCTCCATGGTACAGCTTAGTTAAAGCGATTGGTTTGCATTCGTTAGATGTAAGATGGAGTCTTGCAGTCCTTATTCAGAAGTTAAACTTTGTAGGTTTGCTTAGGGCTTTGACTATGGTGCTTGGTTAACGGAAGGACCTGTTAAAATTGGGGGCCCTGAAAGTGGAGTTGGATGGCCGGAAGTGCCTTTTTTCTTCCCTCACATCCTTGTTTGCTCTCAGCTATGGAACTATGAGTTGGACACTGTGCTAAGCCCTGAAAAACCCCACCTGCCTCAGGTAGTCCTGATTTCAAGCAGTGGAGAGTCGAGTGATGGAGAGAGACACAGGAGTAGTGTTGGGTGCTATGGGAAGGACCCTCCCGCCGGGCTGTGATGTCAGACAGACTAACGGAAGGGCAAACATCGAGTGTGAAGAGGGAGTGGCTGGGGGAGCAAGGACTTGCCATAGCAGCACTTCCCTTCTTGACAGGGGCACAAGCTATGCGGAAGTGAATGGAAACCAGGGTGTGAGAGAGGGAGCTGGATGTGTCCACCTGCGGCATTTTTTTCTTCTTTAATTATTATTGCTATGGGTAGACATTCGTGGGTATGTACACGCACACATGCAGATATAACATTGTTCTTGTGTACATGTGTCCATTTGGGATGGGACACCCGTATGGAAGCGCATCCCTGGAGGAGATGGATTACCTCTCTCTCAGCGGCCATTGACCACCTGGCATGCTTCATCTAGATTTGGGACCACATGAGATTTATCTTGTCTGTGTTGGCTTGTCAACTGATGTTGTCATTCTGCTGGTCTTGGCTGGGTAGCCATATTGTTAAGAGTTCATGAACAAATTGTCCTTGTCATGTCTAGAAGACACTGTCCAACGTCAGACATCCTGAGCCTCTATCATTCTTGAGGTTTGGGGAAGAGAACACCCCTGGAAGTCACAGGAAGCTGCTCTATCCCTAAAGGGCTCCCAGGCCATCTCTCTGTCAAGAGGCTGGTCTCCCTTGTTGTTCCCTCTAGCCCTTCCTCTGAGGGGAAGAAACCTCCTTCACTCCGGGCTCTCCTCAGCTGTACATGTTCTTAGCTGAGTCCCCTGCCATGGATGTTTTCATCCATGTCCAGCCGTCTAACTAGGAACTCTGGATTCTTGTCACACTCTGCAGATAGAGACATGATTCAGTGCACTCTCCATGTCAACAAAGAGGAATCAAATTAAACCAAAAGGCTGCTGAGAGGGGTCCAGGGCCTCAATAAGACATCTTTGTACTAAGAGTTGGAAGAAGACTTTGATGGAGAGAATGGGGAGGGGGGATGTGGTCCTTGCTAACCCCTGTGCATCTGAAAGCAGCATAAACACTTCCAGGCATTAGTCCTAGTCAGAGAGAGAGGCAAAGCAGTCATCTGGAGCCAAAGGCTGCCAGCAATAGTAAGAAAAGCCTTTAAGTGTGTTTTTTCCATCTGTTTAATTTCTTATGCTGAATAGAAGAAAAAAATATAAATAAATGATTCAAAGAAATGCCACATGCAATTACCTCCACCAGGGAAAATAACCAAGACTTGACTTCATTAGGAGGCTCTCGTGTGGCTGGTGCCTTCTGATGGACTGCCAGCCTGCTGGGAGTCCTCAGACTTTTGAGTTTCCAAGCTGAGTTGCTCAAGATCAACTTCGGCTGAAACTTTCTTTGCCTCAGCAGTCAGATCCGGCCACATCCAGGGTATCCATCCCACAGGCCTCTTTGACTCCTCAATCTCATTGTCCAAAGATGGATTTAGGTGTTAATCATGCTATCGCCTTTTCAAAACTGTCTAAGCCATCCATGTACCTACCAGGAGTGTGGCACCTTTCTCACTGCTGTGACAAAATACCCCCAAAGAAACAACTTAAAGGAGGAAGCATTTAGTTTAGCTGGCGGTCTGAGGGTGCACAGTGGGGAAGGTGTGGCAGTGGACGTGGCTCTCAGCCACGTGGTAGAAACATGAGGTTGCTTGTTTACATCCAGATAGAACAGGAGTCAGAGAAAGGTGGAATGCCGGTGTTCTAGAGGCTTTCTGTGGTTTTCCATTCCATTCAGGCTGGCACCTTAGCTATGAGACTGTGCTACCAACATTCAAAGTGAATCTTCGCTTTTCCAAAGTCAAACTCCGGAAACACCTTCACAGACATTCCCAGAGGTGTGTCTCCTAGGTGATTCTCAATCCAGTTACGTTGATGGTGGTGAGTAACCATCCCAGCTAGCAATCCCCCAGCTTGTATGACTTGTGGGTCATTGTTTTTTTCTAGATATTTCCTTTTTATTCATTCTCCTTTAAGAGGAAGAGTGGGTTATGTATCTTCATCTCAGGCAAGACATTGATCTATATCTTTCTTGGTGTTATATTGTCCTTTCTCAACAGTTTATTCCTCTCCTTGGGACCCTCTTGTCTTGGCTTCTGTCTTTAGCAAATATCTCTCTGGCTTTCTTTTAATGCCTTGAATTTGCTTATGGAAAAAAATGCTATCGTATTGGAGGCTGGAGAGATGGCTCAGTGGTTAAGACTACTGAGCCCCACCCACACATTAGTTTTGATTCTTATGTGCTTCTTCCGTAACTTTTCCCTCCGCCTTCTTCTTCGTTATCCCACCTCCAAACGCAGGTCAGGCCCTCATGGTCTCACACCAGGGGCACATCATGTTTATGTTAGGTGTCCCCTGTCCCAGGTGCTGCATGCATGCATGCCTTACACACACTGCACACATCAGTCACATGAAGCACTCCTGTTGTTATCCACCCTTTGCACATGGGGAAACTGAGTCTCAGCATAGTGATTCATCCAAGGTAGACGAGGCAGGATTCACCAGCAGGTCAGCCCACCCTGGGGCTTGAGCTTTGAACCGTAACAGGTTGGGTACTGTAGTTGTCCTCAAATCAACTTCATAAACTGTGGTCCACCTGTCCTCTTCCCTGTTACCAGAGTGTTCTTTCTAACTTAGGGTCAGGACTCCCTATCTTCCTACACTCAGCATCTCTCCACAGCTCTTTAAGCATCAAGTTCAAACACTTTGTCTTGGTATTCAAAGTTCCAATTCAAAAAAGGACATTTCTACCTCTCCTGTGGTAGTTTGAGTGTAATTGGCCCCCATAATTTCATAGGCAGTGGCACTATTAGGAGGTATGGCTTTGTTGGAGTGGTTGTAACCTTGCTGGAGGAAGTGTGCCACTGTGGGGGCGGGCTTTGAGGTTTCCTATGCTCAGGATACCACTCAGTGTCTCAGTTGACTTCCTGTTGTATGCAAGATGTAGGACTCTCAGCTCCAGCACCACGTCTGTCTGCATGCCACTAGGCTACCATGATGATAATGGACTGAACCTCTAAACTGTAAGTCGCCACCTCAATTAAATGTTTTCCTTTATAATAGTTTGCCATGGTCCTGGTGTATCTTCACAGCAATAGAAACCCTAAGACATTTCCTCTGAGAAAAGACCCCTTCTTTTTTTTTTTTTTTTGGTTTTTCAAGACAGGGTTTCTCTGTGTGGCTTTGTGCCTGTCCTGGATATTGCTCTGTAGACCAGGCTGGCTTCGAACTCACAAAGATCCACCTGCCTCTGCCTCCCGAGTGCTGGGATTAAAGGCATGCTCCACCACTGCCCCGGCAGAAGACCCCTTCTTAACCCTATTGAAATCTCTTCCCCAAGGTGTTTTTTTTAATCATACTAATTGGAGAAACTATCCACTTGGAACTGCTACTGTGCTTAGTTTGGGCTGATTCATACCATTATGATTATTTGCAAGAATGTCACTTACATTCTTGAAGTTGGGAATGTCTATTTTGCAGACCTCCAAACATAAAAGCCTTGCATAAAGAAAGTGTGCTAACTAGCCTTAGATATTGTCACAGATTCCCCAAGAACTGGTGTCACACAATTCAAGTTGATTTCTCAGTTCAGTTGATAATGAGCGTGGTGGTTCAGGGGCCCGGTGAGATAGAGTCTCTGCCACCTTCAGCATTTCGCTCCCAACTTTGACTGACATTCACACAGTACTTGCAGAAATAGAGAGGATGTGAGGATGGTGAGATTTCCTGGTCAGACAGAGAAGGGGCGTATTCCATTGGCTAGAATGTAGCCTGCAGCCTTTGAAGACAAAAGAAGAATAAGAAATGTACACGTTGTGTGGTGGTGCAAGAAAAATGGGTTTGGAAAACAGTTAACCATCCTGTATTTGGGACTAGATACATTCACAAATAAATGCATTGAAATTTACTTATCAGGGGAGTATGCTAAGTCAATGGTAGTCTTCTCCATAGAAATTACACAAACCTAAGGGTACCCAGTGCTCTTCAGTGGTGGAGAAAAGCTACATTAGAACATTGTTTCTAACCTTTGGCCATGGATAGGCACTTTCCCGGTGTGCACTAGGTTCTGGGTTGAACACCCAACACTGCAAACAACACATAGATAAATAACACAAAGTCTAAAAGAATCAAGAATAACTCAGTGTTGTTAGATTCAGCCTGTGGATTAACACCCACACAAATTCATTTCTCACTGGACAGTTGGCTGGTGTCTCATCCAACACCTGAGTTATTCATGAAGAGTCCACAGGGTTGATGCTCTATGACCGTTTGCTTGCATCCACAGAGTTAAGACAAATTACAGATCATGTGAATTTAGTTACGTATGGGATTGGTTTGTATGATCAGCCATCAGCTGCCACAAAGTGGACATGTAGCCTTCAATAGAACTGTAGAGGAGTGGCTGGGTACTGTTAAGACCAACAGTGGATGTTGTGAACCATTGGGAACCATTGCTTCGTATTATGAAGCAAGAGAATGGTGATTAATGCATTCAATAGCAAGTTGCCAAAAAAAAAAAAAAAACCCTCAAATGATCGAAGAAATTGCTTGAAATATGAACTTACATTCTATACCATGAATTTCAGGCTGAATGCATTATTGCAACTTGTATTAATCAACAAAGGCTGCTTTGAAGCCAATGTGATCTGCAAAACATTTTAAAATGTGTTAATTAGAACATGAAGGTAAATGTCTTTGAATGCTTAGAGCCATTCACTTCTCAGCCCAGTGCTTTACAAAAGCCACAGTAAATTTGATGATAAATGTTCAGGAGTCCCTGTTGAGGTTTCTTGTGTAACCATGAATGGGAACAGCTACACACAACAGGTGAAGCCTTGCTGTTCACATCGTGGTGAAATAACACAAACTGGTGAGTAAACTGAGATGTAGCCCTTGGTCAGCAAATACAGTCGGAAGAGGCCTTGAAAACATCACAGAACAGCTGAGCATCAGACAGGGCGGAAGGTTTCTTATGCGGTCAGACGGAGACACAGATGTTTCTAACATGGCTCAGTTTCCGGAGTCTGCTAATGCTGCTCCATAATGGAGTGGTTGAGGCCACTTTCTGTATCAGCCTCTCAGAGAGAGATGTGAGGAAGAAGGTGTTTCTAGTGAAAAGTGATCTCGATAATGAGAATGGAGTTTCACTGAGAAAACAATACCAGTGTCCTTCGTGATGGCGCAGCAAATTTGACCAGAGTGCAGAGAATGAATCCCTGATCACCCTACAGAGACAGAACCAAGGGTGACTTTCTTGAACTGCCCCCTCCTTGTGCAAACTGTTATAATGCTGTCATGGGGTGGTGGTGGTAGTGGAAACGTTTGGAGGATAAGAGCCATTTATTGAACTTTCAAAACGAAGAAAGAAAGCAAGCTCAAAAGACAACATGCGCAAAAATCTTTGAGATATTTGAGCTGTTGAGACCTCAGGAATAAGTCAGGGCACAGAGAAAGTGTGTTACAAGTAGCTGGTTGGAAATATTGTCCTCACTGTATCCTGTTGTAGAAAATCATGTCACCTGCCAATATTCATCATCTGAATGTTAAAAAATTAGACAACTAGAAAAAAAATCAAGCTCTTCAAAAATTCACAAAGAAATATTACAGAGAGCTTTTAATCTAATTGCTAAAACTATTTAAAATTGTTTATGTTCTCTGGCTAAGTTGTGAGAAAATTTACTAATGTACTAACTCAAAAAAAAGAGAAACTCACTAATCTAATTTTACTAACAGAGGTTGTGGAGGGAGGAACAGATTGACCAACGAGCATCCTGACTCAGTGAGGACAGACAGACATCACCCTTTGTTTGAACCTCTCTGTCTCTGTCCCTCTCTCTCTGTCTCTCTGTCTCTGTCTCTCTGTGTGTCTCTGTCTCTCTCTTTCTCTCTCTCTCATGGCAGTAAAATTTTTGGCCACACTAGCCTGTAAACCACATCTTTAAAACCAGATGCTTGCTGTTTTCCAGAGTCTGAAACTGAGATTCGGAGGCTGGGAGAAGATGGCCCGAGGTTGAGATGTCTGTCATGCTAGCTTGAGGGTCAGAGTTCCAAGTCTCAGAAACCACATAAATGCTGGATGGGCATGGAAATATGCCTGTAATTCCAGCCTCCAAAGTCAGAGACCAATTCCCCAGAGCAAGCTGGCTAGCAACACTAGTCACATCTGTGACTGGGTTTGATTGAGAGACCCTGCCTCCATGAGTAAGGTGGAAGGGCTACCAATGATCCCCAACACTGACTGCAGGCCTCCACATGTACCACACACACATGCACATACACCCCCACACACATGCAAAGTCATGCATACATACCCATGCACAACACACACCCAAACATGGGAAAAGAAAAAAAACAACAACTAAGACTCATCTTAAAAATTTCCAAAGTTGTTCTTTAACAGTGCGTCTTCCATGGCAGGTGGATGAGCCAGTTTTCTAAGCATGTGGCCACATGCCTTCCTGGCTTCTTCACCAGATGGTGGTGACGTCATGAACAGAATACCAGAGTGTGAGAAAAAAGATGGACATAGTTACAGGAGAGCAGATGAGTCTCCAGTTGTTGCTACAACATCTCACAAACTTAGTATTTGAAAACAACGTGGAAGTATTGACTTACAGTCCTGGAGGTCAGAGACCAAAATCAGTTTCTCTTGGCTAAAATCCAGGTGGTGGTAAGCTGGAGGGAGAATGAATTCACGGGTGCAACTGCATTCCCAGGCCCGCGGCCCCTGCCACCTCCCTTAAAGTGCCTCCCTCCCACTTCTGCTTCCTCCTGTCTTCAGTTGACCCTGTGCCTCGGGGTTTGATCGGATTCACTTAGATTGTCCCCGGAATTCTCTCGCTCCCATCCTCCTTCATCCCATCTACGAAGTCCTACTTCTAACATGACATGTCCATGGGTTTCTAGAATTCAAAGGTAGACATCTTGGAACATTATTCTGCCAGCTGTAGGTTCAGGAATGTCTTGGGTCCCTGAGATGATGTTCCTGGTGGCATCCCATGCCGTGTGTCCTCGAAGTCCCCAGAGGAGACACACTGCCTTTAGGAGAGGAGCAGTGTCTGATGTGGGTGGGATCGCACAGAGCCTTCCACACAGCTGTGGGTGGGTGAAAACTCACATCCCCGGGTCGGCTGTCAGGGTCTCTCCTCACCGCTCTCACCTCCGGTCATTTGGTGCCTCCCTCGGAGAGCTGAGAATTGTGTAGTAGGTGGCTAGTTACTACAAAATAAATAAAAACTCAAGAAATCAATGTTCAAAAGCAGTGAGAACGTGAAAAGTAACTCAAGGGTTATTAATTTTTAAAGAGGGAGTATGAATAAAACCTTGAGGACTGTCAGCTGTCAATATTCCTAAGTAAGAAGGGGGAGACAGGTGGATACACGGAGGTCTTTGCTTGGTTTACCTTCCCAGTCCCCTGAACCTAGCCGAAGTTTAGCCTGAAATAGACACTGTTTAAAAATGCCAGTGGTTCTCTGCAGAGCAACTGGGTCAGAGTCTCTGGACACATAGCCGGAGGGTAGCAATTATTGTGTTAGGCTCCTTCAGATTATTCTAATGTCCAGCCAGGATGAGAGCGCTGAATCTTGCCAGTTTGTATTCCACCTCCCAAGGAATGAACATGCAGACCTGAATTGCCTAGTCTCTGGTGGCCCTGTCTCGAGGACATCTGCTACCAGGTCTGTCCCAGTGGGAGTGGCTCAGTCTGCTTCTCCCCTGACATCTTCATCTAGTGCCTTGAGGATACATGGGTGCTTGGTGATAGCTGGGACGGATTTGGGCTTAGGACCATGATGGTCTGAGTTTCCTAAGATCCCCAGAGAATGGACTTCTGGTTTAGTTAACAAGGACAGAGTCTAGTCTCCCAGGGACAGGCCACCTGGCAGCCAACCTCAGGACCGGTCTGAGATGCCCCCTGGGTAGACCCTATGTGAGGAGACTCTTCAGTTCCTCCATTCTAGTTCTCCTGACCCTGTTTCCGGTATGGACATCTTCCACCCCTGACCTAGTGATGGGTCCTTCTGCATTGACCCTCTACCCCATCTCTCAAGGCTGTTGAATCTGCCTTACTAAATGTCTGCTCAGTTCAGGTTCCATGACCACCAGTATGGAGTCCCATGGCTTTCCTGACCTTGGGCTCTGTGTTCTGCTTTCCATTTTCCTCTACCCACCACATTCTTCCTCCAGTATAAGCTTTGCTTATGACTCTAATTTTTCTCAACTGCCTCGTCCAAGATTTCCATGGGGATCCAAATCTGGTCTTCATAAACGTGTGGTGAGCTTTAAACAAATACTCCTAGTGGCATTACAATAATGTCCACCAGCTCCAGCTCCAAGGGGATGGGTGAGAATGCAAAGGGAATGAGAATGTGGTTTCCAGCATAAGTCTTTTAAGTGCATAAGTACCTTGGTGAGTGACAGGAGAACCTCAACTGTTTATTTTACTTCTCTCTCAAATCAACTTGAAGACTTCTTGTCTATAAACCATGAAGATGCAAATTACTGTGGCCATTTTGTGGGCTTTCCTATTATAGAAACCACTTGTTTTTATGGTGGCTCAACATTGTGCTATTTTGAAATTTTTAGGTGAAAAACTTGATGAATTCCCAGCATTCCTTTTCATACCAGCTACATTGTGTCAAGCTTGGGAATGATGATTGATCAGGACACTTGGGAAAACTGCAGAACTGGTCTTGAGCATATGTTGTGTTGTCTGCTATGGCACGTTCTGTTGGCAGCAGCTCGAGATGCCAGGGTAGGTATGAAGAGGGCGTCTATATTGGTTGACCTTCTGTTGCTGGGGTAAAACACCGTAAGCAAAAGCAACCAAAGGAAGTTTGTTTTGACTTGAGTCCATAACAGTAACAAATGCATGGCGGAAGGCAGGTAGAGTAAGAAGCCAAGAAACCATATCACATACCAGAAGCAGGGTGTGGGGGTGGAGACACACGAGACAAAGCTATAAACTCTCAAAGCCTGCTCCTTGTGATGTATTTCCTCCAGTGAAGCTCCACCCCCAAAGGTTCTATAACCTCCCTACACAGTACCACTAAGAACTAAGGGTTCAAATACTCAGACCTGTGGGGGACACTTCCCGTTCAAACCACGATATCCCAAGTGGATCTTGGTTATGAGAATGTTCTTTATATTCTTGATACTGAAAGTGCATTGGCTTCGCCTGAGAAGTTGCTTGAAATGCATAATCTCAGGCTCTCCCCAGATCCACTGAACCCGTGTGAGCAGATGAACGTAATTTCCTGTGAGCCAGGAGCTCGTCTACAGCTCCTGAGCAGGGTCTTTAGCCTTCTTTTTCCCCTTCTCACTGTGATGGTTGGTTTCAATGGCCAGCTTGGCACAGTCTAGAATCACCTTGGAAGACGATCTCCAGGAGGACTGTCCAGATCAGGTCGGCCTGTGGGCATGTCTGTGGGGAACTGTCTTGACTACGTTGGTTGATGTGGAAAGACTCACATCGGTGGCACCACCCCCTGACTTTGAGTCCTGGAATGTATAAGAGCGAGCTGAGCAATGTGCATGATTGTATTAATTCATTTCTATTTGCTCTTGAGTGTGCATGGGGTGTGACGAGCTGCTTCCCGTTCCTGCTGCTTCACTTCCCCGGCATTAGGGACAGGAACCTGACACCGTGAGCTAAGACAGACCCTTTCTCCTCTGAGTTGCTTGTTTTGTTACACCTGGAAAGGAAAACAAAACACTCCATCACGTTATTGTCCAATTGTTCTTGAATTCTCAATCTAGAATTTCATCTCAAACCTCATTACTAATGGTGCTCAGAAGCTCTGGTGTCCCCTGGGAACGTGTCAAAGCACTACCTGCTTCCTGAAGGGTTCTAACACACACTATAAGCTGGAAAACCATGGCTCTTGGTACAAATTAGCTGTCCTGAGGTTGTTGTCTCTCAAATACCAGCCTTCCTCGCCCACCCCTCCATCTCCACTACAGGAACTTTTCCCTGACATGTCCTCATCTCCTGCATCTGTGATATAGAAGACTTTTGGCTGAGGCTTTTCAACCCACCCATCTCAGATCTCAGCCGCTTCTCTGTAGCCAGATGTTTCTCCGGGCCTGTCTGGACCAAGGTCCAGACCAATCTCTCCCACCTGCAGTCCCACAGCCACTTATAAAATAAGCATTCAGAGGCTTATATTAATTATAAACTGTACGACCTATGGTTCAAGCTTCTTGCTGGCTGGCTCTTATAACTTAACTCAACCCATTTCTACTAATCTACGTCTTGCCACGTGGCTTCGTGTCTTACTGGTACTTTCACATCCTGTTTCTCCTAGTGGCGGCTCACAGCATCTCCCCCACTCTCCTTTCTTCTTCTGTCTCTTCAGTTCAAATGTATCACCTAATCTTATTCTGCCTTGCCATTGGCCAAAAAGCTTTATTTATCAACCAATCAGAGCAACACGTGTTCACAGCGTACAAAAAACCATCCCACAGATTAATTAAGCAGATTTCTGGCATTACTTCTCATTTCTGCCATCTCTTTTCGGTATAGTTGGACATTACCAAAACCCTTCGTTACCCAGGATCTATTCATAACAGCATTAACTGCATACTTCTTTAACCATTTACATGACTTGACTTTTGGTTGTTTCACAAACAATAGCTCCTCTTTCAGAAGAGAGGCAAGACTTTCGTCTATTAGGGCAACAGCGAAGCAGTTGCCCCCAGTGTTCTCCGTTCTTACTAATATTCCTAATTACCAGTGCTACAGACAAACGTGGTCAGAGCTTTGGGGATGTGTCAGACTGTCACTGTTTCACCAGCAAGGAAACAGGAAACAGTTCACACCTGAGTCAAGGCCAGACTTGGGGAAACTTAAAAAAGCCTTTCTTTCCCTATTTCAGACCTTCAGATGGGACTCTTTGGGGGTGAGGCGAGCATGTGGTATGGCTCCCTGGGTAATCCTCAGGGACAGTATTCCAGAAAGTGTGTGACTGGGAGTCTTGAGGCATACAGTCCTCAGTAGTTTTCTAACTGAGCAAGCTTTGGGCCCTGAAGGCAGGCCGTTCGCTGCACTTCCTTCTAGTAATGCGGTGCTCTCCGGCTTTCTGAATCTAGTGACGGACCTATGTCAGTGGTTTCAGATTCATGGTCACCGTCTTTTGTTTAATGTTTTCCGAGATTGGTTCCTATTTTTATTTTATGTGTCTGAGTGTTTTGCCTGCATGTGTGTCTGCACCATGTGCATGCGGTGTCTGTGGAAGTCAGAAGAGGGCATCAGATCCCTTTGGAGCTGGAGTTAGAGATGGTTGTGAGCTGCCATGTGGGTGCTTTGAAACAGGATGTCTGGAAGAGCTGACAGTGCTCTTAACCCCTGAGCCATCTCTCCAGCCCCCTTATCATCTCTTTAAATATTATCTTTTCCATGCTGTTTCTATTTTCCGTTTGAAATTCTGCTCTGACATGTGTTAGATCAGGGTTTCTGAACTTCTTTCAATACACATCTCCTTTTGGTCCCTCTAAGGGGCAGGCACTGTTTCTTGGGTTTCTTTCTCTAGAATGTTGTTCTATGTTGGTTTGAGCTCTGAATGAGAAGTGTCCTGTTCATCCTGTGCCCTGTCTGTCCCTGGCGCCTGCATGGACCACCAAGACATAGCCTCTGGGCATCACCATCTCCAACATGGGCGTCTTCTCTGAATTAATGTTTTCTGAGTTTCTCATCTAAGGATTCCTTGAGTTCGCTTTTTTACAATTTGTTTTTGTTTTTATTTATGTTACATATTGTGTTTACATGAGTGTATACCATGTGTGTGCAGGAGGATCCAGAGAGTTGTCAGATCCCCTGGAGCTGGAGTTGAGAGCTTCCCCACATGGGTGCCAGGAACTGAACTTCCTGGAAGAGCAGGAAGTGCTCTTAACTGCTGAGCCGTCTCCTCAGGGACCCAAAGGTTCTTTCTTCTGATGTCAATCAGCTGCCTTGAAAGGGTTTTATTGTTGTTGTTAATTAAATAGCATTGCATCACTTTTAGTGCCATTTGGGAATGGTGTCACCATATCATAGAGGACACCAACAGGCTACTCCATTGTCTGAATAGAGAGGTTGGTAGAATTAAGATTTGATTCATTTTCGTTTAAATGAACGGATCCATGATTTTTCTGTTGTTCTCTCACTTTGGAGAGCTGGCTGATGGCATGTTCTGGGACTAGTCAGGGTTAATGATACAGATCTGTGCTTGGGGTCACATTAGAAAGTTACTAGACAGAACTATTCAAGTGTCTGGGTCTCCTAGTGAGGTCCAGGAGGCTCTCTATCCACAGCATCACTGATACCATCGAGGGAGCACAGCATCTGAGTTCCAGTGTGCCTGGCCTATCAACAGACTCTTCATCTTAGTGTGGTGTGTTAATTTCTCTCCCTCATCATACAGTGAACCCTTTGAAATTATAAAGTCAATGCTTTTCAAATGTGTGAAGAATAGTTATCAAGTAAAAGCATCGAGTTTTGTGAAAGCTGAAAGGGTGGATAGATGATGGTGTATTGGGAGGACTCCAGGAAGCAGTAAAGACTTTCCATACTCTTGAGTTGGGGAATTCAGGAAAAATCAAAAGTGTCAACCGGGGAGGATTTCAAGTGTGTGCTGTGTCTTACTGCATATTAATGACAGCGTAGAGAAAATAAGCCAGGCAAATGCTAAATTTAAAGAGTCCGAACAGTGTGGCACTTTCTTGTGAAACTAAATATATCTTACCTTACAACCTAGCAATTGTGCTCCTAAGTGCTTACTGAACCGAGCTAAAAGCTTATGTCCACCCAAAATCCCACAAAAGGGGCTTTATTCATAATTTCTGAATCTTAGAAGCAATCCAGTAGGTGAATGAATACATAAACAGTGGTCCATCCAGACACTGGAGCATCATTCACAGGTGAGGGGATGTACTATGACGATGTGAAACAACACAGAGGCGTCCTGCCTGCATACCATGAAGGGGAACACGCCGATCTGTAAAGTCTTCACACTGTGCACCTCTAATGGTATGACTCTCAGGAAAAGACAGAAGTGTGGAAACAGGAGAAAGGCCAGCAGATGACGGTGGTTAGAGAGATGGAGAAAGGATAAGGGTGTGGGGGAGGTTTTAAGACGATGCCGCCAGGCCACAGGTCATTGTAATGCCGGCTACAGGTCATCATGTTCATCTACACTGAATGCACAGGGTCATCATGTTAGTCTACACAGAATGTACAGGTTTTCGTGTTCGTCTACACAGAATGCACAGGGTCATCATATTGTCTACACAGAATGCACAGGTCATCATGTTGTCTACATAGAATGCACAGGTCATCATGTTGTCTACACAGAATGCACAGGGTCATCATGTTGTCTACACAGAATGCACAGGTCATCATGTTGTCTACACAGAATGCACAGGTCATTATGTTGTCTACACAGAACATACAGGTCATCATATTGTCTACACAGAATGCACAGGGTCATCATGTTGTCTATACAGAATGCACAGGGTCATCATGTTAGTCTACACAGAACGCACAACAGTAGGAATGAACACCTGAGTACTTTGGACGATAATGATCTGTCAGCGTAGGTTCATGGATTGGAACAAACACTCTGCCCTTGGGGTGTTGCTAGGCTAGGAGTTTGCACATCTCGGGCTGGAGAGCATGTAGTAATCTTCTGTATTTTCTACTTAATTTTTCTGTGAATCAAAGTTGATATTTAAAAGTGTGTTAATTTAAACAAAATTTAAAGTTTATTGAGTTTAAAATTTTGCAGCATGTAATGGTGCTGTTTTGCCACTGCTTCTTTGGAGTAGCTGTCAACCACTGGGGTGGGGGTGGGGGATATTCCAGAGCCTCGAGAAAGTGCTCTGACTCTAAGGGGAGACAGAGACAGGAACACTGTCACCTAGGGCCTTGAGAGTGAGGAATGCAGTAAAGATCTGGGACATCGTCACTGCTGAGGAGTGAAAATGGAGGGAGGCAAATATGCAAGTGTCTAGACAGCATCGCATGGTGGTGGCCGGGTGGGGAGGCTGGTGCTGGGCGAACACCTGCACCTCGGCAACCTCCAAGAATACCTGAGAAGCCAGGCCTGAAGGTGTACACCTATACTCAGCATGTGGGAGGTTGAGGCAGGAGGATGGTGAATTAAAGCCATCCTGGGCTACATGGAGTTTGTCTTGAAGAAGGAGGGAGGGTAGGGGGGAGAGAAAGAAGGACAGAGGGAGAAAGGGTGAGGGAGTGAGAATGCATGTATATGATTACACAAGTGTGTGTCCACGTACGCAGGCGCGCGCGCACGCGCGCGCGCGCGCGCGCGCGCACACACACACACACACACACACACACAGAGCAGGAGGAAGAAGAAGAGGGAAGAGGGAGGAAGGCAGGGAGAGGAAGGGAAGGAGCCATGAAGGTAGTTGAGAGATCCTCTTTCTGGCACCTCCTGATGCGCTGTGAAAAGCTGACTACCTATAGACACACACTAGCACACACATGTAGATGCACAGATATAGCAGGATTGGCAGGTTTATAGTGATGCACTTGTAGCCAGGACACACAAGGACAATTGTGTGTGTGTGTATGAATTTGTATTTATTCCTGTCTGTTCTAGATGCACACAGATGGCCAATGCAGCTTCCCATGATGGAAGTAGGAATAGCAGCTACTGATAAACACTCTCTCTCTCTCTCTCTCTCTCTCTCTCTCTCTCTCTCTCTCTCTCTTTCTCTCCAGCCTAAGGAGTTTAGTTTTCTAACTCAAGCTCCCCTTGGGAATAAAATAGCTTTCCAGCACCATCAGCAACACCCCCCCCCCCCCAATCGCTCAGCTGTGCCTGGAGGAGTCCAGCCACCACGTGAAACTCCCAGTATGATTTCTGGCAAATTCCCATGTGCCTTCCTCTGAGTCTGCCTGCAGGTGGCTTTCCCACCCACACATCCCTGCTGCCTCAGGCAGGTTGTGATTTACTGCGGCTGGTCTATGGCACTCACTTCCTCCACATGCTGCTGGAGGTCTTTGGCGGTGAGAATGTGCTTGCCGGTGGCTGCCGGAGAGGGTCAACACAGAAGAAACCGAATGGCACTAGACCCTAAGAACGCTGGTGTCCCTTTGTCCCCACTAGTTCTGCCTTTCTGGCTTGGGACCTGCTGTTTCCTGCTGTTGCATAAGCTGCTGAGAAATGGGGTGGGAAGGCCATTTCGGTCATTTGGGACACTTCTGCCTTGAGGCTGCACAGGGCGGGTGGAGAGCGCCTGAGTGGAAAGAGTCCCATTTGCACATTGGCAATTAAATTCAACAGGGATGTGGAAAAAACTCAACACAGGGCTCAGACCAAACCAAAAAATGAACCAGAACAACACCTTTTAAGTTTAATAGGAACTTAAAAGGCTGTTTTGTAAAACTTCTGGTACTAATGGATGGCGTTCGGGACATTAAATTAGAAGCTCTTTTGTTGAGTTAAAAAGCAAGAAGTCTTTCAATGCCTCAATTCTTTCTGGATTCTCTGCCTTTGAACATAATGCAATTAATTTCCTTGAAAATTGTTTTACTGGGCTGTTTTTGCATCTGAGGAGGGGGAACAAAGCAGCCCACAGAGCTCAAAATTCCACTCCCTGGAACCTGCAAAGACGTGACCTTGCGTGGCCACAGGTGCCTTGCAGCGCCTGTCCTGTTGGGGATCTGGTGACGGATGGGGATCCTGGATGACCCAGGAAGGCCCACAGGACTCAGGAGAGTCCCCGGGATGGGATTGGAGAAGACCATGGAGGTATAGGCTAGAGCAACACTCTTTGAAGACAGGAAGGCTCACAAGCCAGAATGCCCTCCAGAGGCTAAAGAGGAGGAAACTGATTCTCTTGCAAGTCTCCAGAGGGAAGCTTTTCACAAGTCTCAGCACCTTGACTTTGGAATTTCTCAGGCCCACAACTACAGCATGAGTCATGTATGATAACCAAAGCATTTAAATCTCTGGAAATTTGTTCCGGCAGCCACAGGAAATGGATGCAAGCCGAAGTCCTTGTTCCTGATGGCAGAGCCATCACAGAAAGAAAGACCTCACAGGCTTGGGTGGTGGGAGAGAAGGGAAAATGGAAATATCAGTGAAATTGGATCTCTTCGTCACTCTATACGCCCTACACCTCACCTATCAGCCTAAAGAGAAATAATATATTTCCCGAACATTAAAGACAGCAAGGGTGGTTCCACTGTGATCATACAACAGAAGGGGGGGAAAAACATTTAAAAAGCGCTATGAACTTTAAACAGTAAAGGGAAGGATACACTCCAATATTTTAAATTGTAACAGTCTTCACGGAAAGCATAAATCTTCTTTTGGTAAAAGCAAGATTAAAAAATAACAGAATGGGAGACATATTCAGTTAACTAGGAATTAGTGTTCTGACACATGAGAAAAACCAAAGGAGAAAAAGGAATTAAGTACCAGAGGAGAAAATATGAATGACCAATAACAAACAAAAGATGCCTGGGTTCAAGACAGAGAGAGGGAGAGGGAAGAGGAGAGAGAGAGAGAGAGAGAGAGAGATCCGCACTTCCTGTGCTGTGTTGGTGAAATTAGGCAGCCATGTGGCCAGACACAGGGGTCCTGGGGACAAGTGATTGTTCTGTGAGTGTGGATTTGCTTACCACATCTTAGAGAGAAGCGTGGGGAGTCCGGGCACTGGACAACCTCCTTTGTTTGCTAGGGACTGAGCCCTAGGTCCACACTGGACCATCCCCTGCTGCAGGAGAATCTTCCACATGTGTGTGGTCAAAGCATAGTGCTGAACACCTCTTGATTTAAGAATAATTTTAACATGTCTGTATCTTTCCCGTGCGGATGATTTAGCGGATGCGTCTGTCTCTAGGGGATGGAAGGATAAATGGTGTTTTAGTCTTTGAGGGCGGTGGGGAGGAACAAGCAGAGAGACAGTGGTTTAAGAGACTAATGAAGAACTCGCCATCCCCCTCCCCCTCCCCCCTCCCCCCATCCCCCCCTCCCCATCTTGTTTTCCCTCCTGCTATTTCAGCATCTTCCTCTGAGGCTTCCTCCTTCCCTCCCTCCCTCTCCTCCCTTTTCTCCTTCAACCTGTTATAATGAAAAGTTAACATGCTCATTCTAAACTGTGGGAACGTGGAAATGCAAATTATTCCTTTATATTACTATAACTTTGAATTTCTGAAAGCAGACAACTGAATCACATTAAAAAAAAACCCACCTAGAATTCAAAACTAAAAATAAAGCCATGAACTGTAAGACTCTACTAACACGGTAACTGAAGAGACAATGGGGGCTTGTTTTGGGGGGTGCTGTGTTCCACAAAGGGTTACTTCAGACACAGCCTGGACCCCAGTGCCAGGTTTCCTGTGCTGCTGTGGGCAGGAGACTCAGTCACCAAAGCCCAGCTCCGGCCTCCTTTGTGAATGGCTTCCAGTCTCTTGAAATATCTGCTGGGGTGTCCTGCTTTAGGTTCCATTAAGTGGCTTTTCTGTTCTGAAGCAGGTGGGTTCACTTGAAACTCTTAAGGAAAACTCTGTCTTAATTTTGAGGAGAACCCTACTCCTGTGGATTCCACCCCTTGGGTCTAGTGCTCTTCTCTTCTGGAGGAGTGGAGATTAAATCCACTTTCCCACAAGAGGCGTTCCCTTCAAAACACACAGATGGCTATCCTGTATCTCTGCATTTCTAATATCTCAAAATATAGGGGGCTTTTTACAGAAATGCAGTCATGTGGGGGCCGTGTGGGGATGTCACTCAGAAGTGTGAAAATGGCTATGAAACTGACCTTCCAAAGTTGTCCTTGAGAATCTAAAGGAAACTATGGGATGGCACAAAAAAAAACTAGGCCCACATCCAGCAGTGAGCATCTCTCTGGGCTAGAAGGGAAGGAAGTCTTCCTGAGATCGAGTTCATAATTGATGAGCAATACTTACCAGACTGGAACATAGTCATGCAAAAGGGAACTGGATGCCTGGCTAAAACCTGATGCCTCAGAAGACAAGAAGGAGCTGAATGTCTCCCTATGAATGACTTTGCATATTTTATAAGGGAGTAACAATGTCCTGCTGATCAGTGTTGAAGTTAGATGGTGGAGAGACCTGATGTCGTGGGTAAGCCTGACTTAAAGATGGTGCTGAGAGCATGTGTCCCCCACTGGATTGATGTTTATTGGTTGGTTTCTTTTTTTTACCTGCTTGAGAAAAGACTGATGGACAGGAAAGTGCCGACACCCAATTTTAGAGAGATTATTGGTTGATATGGTTGCTCAAGTCATCTGAGGTGTGACGTGTCATCATGGGCAAACAGAAGGGAGAAGGGAGGAAACCATCCCTCGAG
Source organism: Peromyscus eremicus (assembly GCF_949786415.1). Taxonomy (NCBI): domain Eukaryota; kingdom Metazoa; phylum Chordata; class Mammalia; order Rodentia; family Cricetidae; genus Peromyscus; species Peromyscus eremicus. Next base: position 6,315,239 of record NC_081428.1, on the reverse strand, counting down.
TTCCCACGGCAACTAAACTGGCTTTAGACTCCGCGGTTCTCTGAAACACCACAATGACATCAACGCTACACTGAGATTATTTAAGACTAGTGTCTACCAGTCACAGTAGACTTCCTTAAAGTCCTTTCTCCTGCCTCCACCTATTGCTATCTTACCCACAAAATGAAGGGACTCTGGCCAGCATGAGCGTGGCAGGCATGGTTCTGGCCGGCCTGGCCCTTCTCCCCAGCCCCTCTGCCTTGATAAAAACGGTTAGATTACATTCTTGAAGCTAGCCACCAAGGTCTGCTCTCTTATTTGATCACTTCCTTCTCCTGAGGCTGACGACCAAGGTCCAGCTATGGAAGTATTGAAGTCCAGCAATCAAAAGCCCCCTTTGGCTGTCCTAATTAACATGCCCAATTAAAATTAAACACTCATCCTAACACGGGATTTCCCCTCGTACCTTTATAAACCGCCATTTTCCTGTGGGCCACGTCTGTCTGCTCTCTATCCAGTCAGTCCTTTGTCCTCCAGGACTCTGCCCCCTCTCCCTTTTCCCTTCCCCTTCTCTCCTGCCCTCTGTCTCCTGTCTTTATCTCATTCCCTGCCCTCTGCCCCTCTGGGGCAAATAAATCTCCTTTGTGCTGAGAACTTGGTCTTGGGAGTGCTGAGCCAACTCCGATCTCTTAAACCTTTCTAATATGGCTTCCACTGTGAAGGCTTCCTTGCCTCTTCACCAGCCCCTCTTCACCTACCCCCATCCCATTTCTCAGATAGGAATAATTCTCCTAAGCCTGGCATCTCCCAAGTGGGAAGATGCATCTTCAGACAGCCCTTCCCACACAGCATTACCACACTTGAGAGTTTCTCCCCATGGATGGTGGAAAACAATTATTTCACAACCTTCTCTCCACCATTCCCCCGACCCCCAAGGGCCATGTGTTTGTCCAATTTCTTTTTTTGCTTTAATGAATTAAAATCAGTTTTGTCTGCAGGATTTCACAACCCCCCTGCCCGACATTTGGGGGGATCTGGTGGGAAAAGATTGAAGGGAGAGTAAAACCTGAGGGCAACAGAGAGGTACTCGCACCTACGAGGCTTTTCCTGTCGGTTATACAAAGTCAACCCAGTGGTTACAGACAGGGGGCTATGGTACAAGGAAGCATTTTTGATGTTTGCCAAAGACTAGGAGTGCATGATTTGAAAAGCTACAAAATTAATTTCGGTACTCAGCGTTGTGAAAACTTTAATGGGAAAGTTTATTTTCACCTCATGTCACTTGGACCCCCTACAGCCACAGAGCAAAACATCCAACACAGTCGGTACAACAGAATGGGTTAACTCACTGGGAGTGGTTTTCCATGTCCTGATGCTGTCTGATGACTGAACCGCACAGCTGCCTAAACTAACTCCTGGCCACTATGTGGTTCTTCTGACCTTGATGACCATACCTTGAACTAGCCTTGTTCTGACTAAGGGAAGGAGGATGGTATGTGAGAAAGCTCAGGAACTGATTGGTAAGGACATAACCTTACCCATCAGGTCTCAACTCTGTCTTCAACATTTCAAATCCACAAGGACAGCGACTCTTTCCAGAACTTCCCTAGCCTGATGCCCACTTGAGAAATTTGTTCTCCAAAACCCAAACCTCAATAATTATTAAAAACGCATGGGAAGAGTTTTCAATATTTTCGAAGCTGAAAATATGCCCATATATTTTCAACAGTCCCAGAGGGATCAAGAATGAGGAATGGCCAGGCTGGATAAGAGCCGCTCAGAGCTGAAGGCCCAGCAAGCGGACAGTGTGCCAATGTCAAATTACTGGATGGGATTTCTGAGCAGGAATCAAGTATTTTAGACCTCCAGCATTGGGGAAATTATTTTAGCAGGGAGTGCTGGGGCACTAAGATAGCCATTTGTTTTCTCGAAACCCAAATTAAGAAATTCTGTGGCTTGATGTTTACTTTCTAATTAAGAATTTAGCATTTTTCTTAAAAACAAGTTACATTGGTTATGGGGGTCCGTGAGGCAGAGACCTCTATGTTCAAGGGCTGGAGAATCAAGGACCCAAGGAAAGGCTCGTCACCGGTCAGTGGTCCCCGGCCTCAGATGACTCCCACATCTATAAATCGTAAGCCGGCAGGAGGCATTAAGGAGAAGAAAGCAGGGCTCGTTAGAGACTTCGGCAAATAATTATAAGTTATGGGAACAGAGATGAGAGTGTGACGGGATGATGAGAAACATCGGGATGAACTGGACTGAGTTTTGTCATACAATAGAGAATTCGTTTCAAATTTGCTTCCAACAGATGCAGATCATGGTGAAGTGAGGGACTGAATGTTATTCCAGGTTCAAATTTAAGTTTGGAAATTAAATTTGGAAAGGTATGCCTCATTTCACAGAAACTGAACAAGTTCCTGAGTGTTCTTATGTAAGGCGCCTCACGGGCACAGATGGGCCTTGATGATCCTGTTTTGAGTTTTCCTGTGTGCTGAGCATGGTTTTATTCATTTACAGATGCTGTCTACTATTCTTCCCCATCAATCATTCACGTCTTGTACAGTCTGGTTCTAACTGTTCATCTTTAAAAAACAAACAACAAACAAAACAGTGTTTTCAAGGAAGCTCTGAAAGGGAGCATTGCTTGTTCTGTGTCTCTAGAATAAAGCACACATAGCTGTTATTTTCCCTTCAAGTCCATCCTAGTTAGACCGAGTATAAGAGTCACATGAATAACCAACCATTTCCTTTACATGAAGAGTCCCTTTGCATCACCAGCTCTCTAGCACATTCTTAGGTCATCACAGGTCAACTTGGGATGCTGTGCGTTTCTCAGTGGCTCAAGCTCACACTATCTCAGGACAAGATAGATGCATCCTTTGTCTAGTCAGGGATGGAAGCATATGCTGCTCTTAACTAGCAGATGGCGTGGCCTCTGGACTCAGCCATGGCTGTTTCCCTTGCCTCCCATGAGGATCTGTCTCCACCTGGATTCTACCACTCAAAACTGCATAACCTCACTGTATTAGTCAGGGTTCTCTAGAGTAACAGAACTTACAGGATGAATCTCTCTGTCTCACGTACATATGAGAGAGAGCAAGACATAGACATAGATATAGATAGATAGAGCTCATATATACACATGTATATGTATATACATATATATGATCTACTAGAATAACTTACGGGCTGTGGTCCAGCTTATCCCACAATGGCTGTCTAGCAACAGAAGATCCAAGAATCTAGTAGTTGTTCAATCCAAGAGGCTGGATGCCTCAGCTGGTCTTCAGTGTACACTAGAATCCCAAAGAAGTAGGCTCTAATGCCAGCAAAGGAAGGGACTTGCTAGAGAGGGTAAGAGTAAGCAGGCAAAGAACAAACGCTCTCTTCTTCTGTGTCTTTATACAGGCCGCCTGCAGAAGGTGTGGCCCAGATCAAAGGTGGCTCCTCCCACCTCAAAAGATCCAGATTAAATGTGTGTCTTCCCACCTAAAAGATCCAGATTAAAAGTGGGTCTTTCCACTTCAAATTAAGCAAAAATCCCTCCCAGGTGTGCTCTCCATTTTTGGGTTTTAGTTCATTCCATATGTAGTCAACTTGACAGCCGAGAACGGCCTTCACACTTACCCACTGGCCTTCCTCTGCTCTAATCCCAAGTGCATTTGGTTTTTGCATCTGGTCCTGGGGGTGAGACATAGTCTTGCCACCACTCATTGGACAAGACTACATGGTCAAACATCCCAGGCTAAGTGCAGATGAAGCATGCCTGCTCTGAAGCCTCAGAAAGGCATGTTCCAAAATTTTGGCAAGGCTGACAGTCAGCTCCAGAGAGGTTCCAGCCCCTGCTCCTGGCCCTCACTTCCTCCCCCTGCTCCTGGCCCTCACTTCCTCCCTTGGACAGCCCTCACCACCCACGGCTAATCTTGCTTGTCAACCTGACAAGATCTGGAACCACCTAGGAGACACACCTCTGGGCATGTCTGTGAGGGTGCTTCCAGAGAGAAGTAACCAAAGGAGGAAGGCCTGGCCTCAGAGAGAGACCACACCTTCCAACAGGTGGTCAGCTATAAAGACCAGAGCCAGAATCAAGTGTACCTGAGCAAGTGCACCTATCGGTTCCAATGCTGTCCTTCACTAGAATCAGACTCCAGATTCTTCAGCTTCCAAAGTGGACTGAAGACCAGAATCTCCCTAGATCTTCCAGAATTTCAGCACCATATTGGGAGGGCAGAGGCATCCAGTTCCATGGATTGAGCTACTACTGGGTTCTCACCCTCTCCGGGGTGCAGATGACCATTGTTAGATTAAGGAGTCCTTGTTGTGTGAGACAACCTCATAAACACCTTTGCATAACACATACACAGTGTTTTAGTTCTGTTCCACTTGAGGACCCCGTCTGGCATGCCCCACCCATTCTGACATATCAGTGCCCTCCCTGTCTCCTCCCTAGTGACGGCAGTTGCCTGAACCCTGTAGGCTGGACCACAAAGAAGATGACACCAACATGGATCATCATGGGCTGGGGGACAACCTTAATGCCTCACTTAGAATCTTGTTGATGGTGCCTGCCGATTGCTGACTCTCCTGTAGTCGCCTCTGGCCTAGACACAGATGACCTCTGCCCACCCTGCAAGTCTTCCCTCCTCGGGAACCCTGTCCCTTCCCAACCATCTAGCTCTTCCTTTGGTCTCCTGCATTGTCTTTCTCTGTCTCCTCCCTATGTCTCCTCCCACTTTCTGTGCCCAAAGACAAGGTTGGACCCTTGTCTTTATCAGGAGACAATGCTACTGCTGGACAAAGGGATAGGTGCTCTGGGCTTCAGAAGTCAGAGGGCACTGGGGGAGAAAGGCGCGTTAGATAACGGCTCAGGAGTGCTTGAAAGCGGGAGAGAGAGGGTGGAGGGGAAGGAAGCGGGAGGGAGGATTTCAGGGAACTTTGGGAGTTTTGCAGGCTTCTCCTAAAAACTAGAAGGTCTGGTGATGCCAGGCTGAAATATTCCTGATTAACACCCCAAAGAAGGTTTGTGGTGGCTCAGGCTGTAAAGCATTTGTCACACAAATGTGAGAACCTAAGTTTGGGTCCCTAGTACCCACAAACAAGACACTGGTTATGGCAGCACCTGCCCATAATTTTAGTGCTAGGCAAGGGGGACTTGGTGGTCAGTCAGTCTAGGTTGTACCAGACACATGAACCCCACTTGGTAAATCTTCCACAAGGTGATTCTGCTGCTCATCACCAAGAGACAGACTCTACCTCCTGTAGCTAGAGTTTTCCTGCCTGACCCACAGTCAGGACAAATCTCTGTCACCCCCCAGTCCCACAGCCGCTCAGACCCGACCAAGTAAACATAGAGACTTACATTGGTTACAAATTTTATGGCCGTGGCAGGCTTCTTGCTAACTGTTCTTATAGCTTAAATTAATCCATTTCCATTAATCTATACCTTGCCACATGGCTCGTGGCTTACTGGTATCTTCACATGCTGTTTCTCATCGTGGCGGCTGGCAGTGTCTCTCTGACTCAGCCTTCCACTTCCCAGCTTTATTCTCCTCCTTGTCCTGCCTATACTTCCTGCCTGGCCACTGGCTAATCAGTGATTTATTTATTGACCAATCAGCAACACACTTGACATACAGAACATCCCACAGCAACCTCCCCTCCAGCTAAGTCTGAACTTGCCTTGGAATTTGCCTATAACCCACAGAAGGCAGTAGGCTTGTGGCTTAGAGCTAGGATGGGTGGGTGTGGTAGTTTGAATGTAATTGGCCCCAAAATCTCATAGGAAGTGGCACTATTAGGAGGTGTGGCTTTGTTGGAGTGGGTATGGCCTGGTTAGAGGAAGTGTGTCACTGTGGGGCAGACTTTGAGGTTTCTTATGCTCAGAATAACAACCAGTGTCTCAGTCAACTTCCTGTTGCCTACAAGATATAGGACTCCCAGCTACTACTCCAGCACCATGTCTGCCTGATGCCGCCAGGCTCCCTGTCATGATGATAATGGACTGAACCTCTAAAACTGTAAGTGAGCCACACTAATTAAATGTTTACTTTATAAGAGTTACTGTAGTCGTGGTGTCTCTTTGCAGCAATAGAAACCCTAGCTAAGACAATGGGCAAGGCCGTGGAGTGCCACTGAACTGTCTTGTAAAAGTTCTTGTAACTCAATCACCATACTGAGAAGAAGCCTAAGTTAAACAGAGAGTCCATGAGTAGGTGCTCTGTTGAGAACTGAGACATCAATATTGAATCAGTCTAATACAGGTGTGAAGATATTCTCTGAGAATTCCAGACCCCACTGAGAATCAAGACCACTGAGGATCAGAAGTAAACCGTGGATGCTGAACCTGTCTCATTTTGAGCCACGGAATCCAGAGCTCAGTGAAATCATTGCTGCTGATCACTGTGTTTAGGAGATTTTTGTTACTTATCTAAGGAGAACTGGAACATTGTGGCTTCATACTATTCAGAACATTTAGTACAGATCATCGGCAGAGTGGTTGTTCGTTATTTTTAATTGCTTGGATCTTAGAGGGTAGGAGGCATTTTGAGAGTTTGCTGCTTTTAATTTTTCCATCGCAGTCCTGTTTTAGCATCCTGGGATGCAAAGGGCTGATTGTCCCCAAGAGGCGAGAGGCATTTCCATGGCCAGCCTGCAGAAAAAGCACCCCTTACACTCTTTACTCACCCTTTGAAGCTTTGTTTACAAAGGCACTGCCTGCGACCCTCCTTGTGGCTGGACAGCCGCGCTGGCCCCGCCTTGAATAGCCAGAAGTTTTTTTCTGCTGAATTTGACAGAGGCTTGTCGCAGCGCTGGTGGAGAGAAGGAAGACTGACCCACTAATGACTCTTTCTCCTCTTCCCTCCAATCCAGTGAAGCCACCTCTAGTGACGTTCACCTTTCCCTACCTACAGCCTGCCAACCATCTGGACAAAAAGAAAAACACAGATCGAAAAGTTCCCCCAACATCATTAAAATCACGCTCCCGAAGATTCTAAGCCAGGCAGATAAAAGACCCTTTTGTTGGTGAAGTGTTTACTGAGTTATTTCTAGAGATTAATTGGCATCAGAATGTGAGGAGGGATTGTGTACCGAATACTCTGTCAAAATCTATATTTAAAAATCCCGATTACAAACAGCTCATGTCCATTATAGAAAGTATGAGATGCACAAAGGAGATGATGACTATGGCCTTTAACCTTAGTTCTTAGTGAACAGCACCGTTAACATTCTGGCCACACCCTTCTTTAATTTTATCTGTATAAAGGAAACAAATGATAGAGAGCAGACCTTTTCATTGTTCCCTGCTGTTTGTCATTCTGTTCTATGCATTTCCCATGTCATTAAATATTCACCTATGGTATAATTTAATGCACTGTACTTTTTTTGTGTGTGAGGGTCTGGTAATATATGGAATTAGATCCTGTTGTTTGAGCCAGAAGTTGATTTCTACCTATGTGTTGCTGTCTGTGTCCCAGCAGCGAACATCCATCCATGCTGGTTTCTTGGGTGGGTGTATAGACATGGGGCTGTTGGGTCAAGGTATGACATGGTCAAGGCTTTTGACGCTGACTGCAAAATCGTGACCCAATCACGTTCCTACCAGTGAGTGCTCCTTTCAACAGACCCATGCCAACAAGAGAACATCCCTGATGGTTTGACGGTCAGCGGTTGTGGTACCTTGAGTTCGGGCTCTAGAAAACCTGGTAGCACTGAAGATCATGAACAGAACATAGCTCATCTCTAAGATGCAGAGTGCCTCATTGACCAGCTGGGCTACTCAGAAAAGCAACTCATTGCCTAGTTGTTTCACAGCTAATGGCTTCTGGGATGGTGTTGGCCTGGTCAACCCAGGGACCAGTTATGGTCACCCTACACAATCAGCTCATTAGGCACTGCTGTCAGCTTACCTGACTTGATCTTGTACCTTCCATTTTAAAGCATGCCTTTTGGCAGCTTCTCAAACTGATCTTGATGTAGCATGATGACTTAAAGTCCTGTAGGATCATAAAACTCAGATGCGTTTTCTTTGCATTTGCTTAGGTATTTGTCCTGAGTCTGGTTAAACTTGTTGGGAAAGGGTCTTGTATCCAGCTTAGAGTCAGTGATCTGTGAGCAGGTATGGCAGTCTCCCAGAGGAGAGGCTTACATGCCCATGTCTCCTCAAGTTTACAATACAGGTCAAGCCCCAGTGGTAGCTGGTTACATCAAAGTAGCGTTGGTTGTTCATGTGTGTAGTCTGTCCCTTCAAAGGTCACACTTTGTCATCAACACTGGACCTTGTCCCTGGTTCTTTAGAGGTTCAGTGTCCCCTCCCGGGGACTTTCTCCTTCCCCTGACTTCTATGACATGATCCATGATCTATCTATCTATCTATCTATCTATCTATCTCTCTCTCTCTCTCTCTCTCTCTCTCTCTCTCTCTCTCTCTCTCTCTCTCTCCTGTTTTCCCCCCAACAGCCTTATGTCTATTTTCAGTGTCTGTACTTTTTCCTTTTAATCTTAAACATGTGGCCCAAATATCGGAATATAAATTCAGAAATGTTCATAATTTTAATTGTTGAAAAGTTAATTGTAATAACAGATCTTGCATTCCATTCAAGCTCTTAGTTTTCCAGATGGTAGACACTAAAGTGTCTAAATTCTGCGTCATGTCAATCTTCCCCCCAGCCCTGTTCACTGCTTCCTAAACTTTTGTGCCTTCGGAGGTGGGCGGGAAACATTTGGTTGACTCGGGATCATTGTCCACGCCCATTTTCATGTTTCCTATCCTGAAGCTGTTGTGATTCCCATCATAGCCCTGTCCACAGCATCCTCTTCAGCATCTGGTCAGAGAGGGAACCTGTGACAGTCCAAAGCAACAATTGCATTGAAGTCTGACTTAGGGAACCACTGATTATTTATTTGGGTTACTAACGAGAATCTGGGCAAGGGAGTTACTTAAAAGGTGCAAGGATGACTCAAAAGCTGTACCACTGAAGAGCTCCCCTCGACACAACGCTGACTCCTGAGAGCGGAGATTCTGCAGCCCTCCACACGGCTTTGAGCAAACTCAGAACACCCAAGCCTCTCTCTGCTGCTCAGCCTCTGCCTCCAATCCTGCCCATCCGTTTCCTCACCGTCAGTTGCTCTTCATTTCTGTAACACTGGAGCCGGAGCCCTCGTGACTCCTATAAGTTTCCCAAACATGTGACATTTGTTTGCTTCCTTAGTCTTTCCTGGAGGGAAAATTTCCATTCAGAGGAAACTGCTGTGCAACGCGTGGGGCCAGCTACCTGGCTTCCTCCAGCACTCAACCCTGGTGTGCAAGCACCTTGCAAGCTCATCCACCGTTAAGGATCCTGTGAGTATGATTGGCTCACTGTATCTGAGGGTTTTACAGTGTAGAGACGACAAGTTATGCATGGAAAATATTTGCTGAAAATTGCATCTGTGTTGAGCATTTATAAACTTTGTTATTGTATTATTATATTATAGTAGTATTACATATAATATCATGATATTATAATTAAGGTATTAAAAACAATTGATTATCATATGCAGGAGGATATACATGAGTCACTGCAAATACTGTGCTACTTCATTAAAGGGATTTCAGCATCCATGAATTCTGGTGTCCACAGGGGTGTGGGAACCAATCCCTTTAGATACTGAGGGAGAATTAGTTCTTCCTAAAGAGCAAGACCTCGTTTACGGATTCCCTGTGTCCCTGCGGCATTTCTGACAATCCTATTTACACTCCATGTCTTCCCTCAGCTACACCTGATTTCAAAATCCTAATTTTGGAATGCCCCCAACTGTGGCATAACAGTAACTAAGGAGCAAGAAGGATCACCTGGAACAAATACTAATTTAAATACATTATATTCTTAGTTCCTCTCTGAGAGCTGGCACTGAATCCTGGACACCAAGTCCACTCGGAGGTTGTCTGTCCCCCTTTAGGAATCTCTCAGCAGTGAGCCCCAGTGTGACGGTGACCCAGATAACACAGCTTGATCAGATATAGATGCTTGCCTCTCTTACACTGTCTGCTTGGCCCCCAAACGCACTGATTCCCACCCTGCCTCCAGGGACATCGTTGCTTCTTAGTGATGGCTTTCTCCCTGAGTGCTGCAGCGGGTCACTCACTCACACCTCACTGAGCATGTGCAGCTTGGTACTTCCTGAGGTACTGACTGGATTATGTCCTTCATAATTATGTCCCCCAGAGAGCTGTTACAGATACATCATGGGTACCCATTGATAAACTCTGCCAACAAAGCCAGAAGCTCATCAACAGATGGCTGTATCCCAAGAGAAGTCAGCATCTGAAATGTCCATGGTGCTGGCAAGCCTGTGGTCCCTGATGGTGATAGCCAAGTGAGCTGGAGACAGAGGGCCACCCTGGAGAAGGAAGGAGCTTGATCTCACGGAAATACTGGTGAAACCTGCCCAGTGCTCAAACTCAGGTGGGCTGTGCACTCCAAAAGACAGCTCCCTTAACTAAAACTTAGACTCATTGAGTAGCAAGGTGTCTGTGCTTGTCTTGGTTACTTTTCTGATTTCTGTGTGAAGATGTCTGAGCAAAGCAACTTGGGGAGAAAAGGATCTATGTAGGCTCCCAGTTTGAGGGTACGATCCATGGTGGGGAAGGCAGGGCATTGAGAGTTCAAGAAAACTGGTCCCATAGCATCCAGTCGGGGAACAGAAAGGTGTTATTCGAATCTTAGTTGGTCTTTTAATAAAAAACCCAGAGCCAGATATCAGGGTGAAAGCTGAAAGATCAGAGAAGCAGAACAGCCAGCCACTAGTTCTTACCCCTATGAAATCCTCAGGCTAAAAAGATTGAGTTCCCGTTTCCTCGTGCCTTGTAAAGCTTTCTCCACCCAGCCATATTACTTCCTGGGATTAAAGGCATGTGTGCTTCCCAAGCAAAGGCATGAGATCTCAAGTGCTGGGATTAAAAGTGTGTGCTACCACTGCCTGACCTCTAAGTTTAATCTAGTGGCTGGCTCTGTCCTCTGATCCTCAGGCAAGTTTATTAGGGTACACAATATATCATGACAGAAAGGGGTGGTGCTCAGCTCTCTTTCTCCTTTTGCTCCAGGCAAGGGAATGGTGATGTCCACATTTAGAGTGGATTTTCCTACCTCAGTCAGCTCAGCCTTACTGAGATGCCTGGAGATTAGTCTCCAAAGTGATTCTGGATCCCACCAAGTTGATGACTAGTATCAACCAGGAGTGTGACATTGTACATAAGGCTAAATCCAAGGAACCAAGTGTACACTGAGGACGTCGCATGTGTCTAGCACTGTGCTTAGAGAAATGGAGCATGGGAAGAAAGTAAAGACTCTTTAATGATAGGAACCTGTCCCCTGAAGACACTTCAACCTCATTCAGGAGTCAGACATGTATACGCCAAAAGCAAGAAGATAAGAAGGAGGTCGTGCAGCAGAAATCCCAGCCCCTCAAAAGTGTCTGGCAGTCAGCAAGCTGGGAGAAGTTGGTAGGAATAGTGAAATCTTTCTGGACAAGAAGGCTCTTGAGCTGGACCTCATATCCAGGTGGTCCTGGCCCACACTCCTTAGGAATGTCTGAAAGCTATGTGCACAGATATCAATACTAGGGCTGTGTATACCTCATTTAATATACAGGACATTAATATCAGATGCACAGAATATTCTTGAAGGGACCAGGACCAGTTGTTTTTTTTCCAGGGACCAGTTTGCTAAGACCTCTGCCCCATATTACCCCACCATCCTATGTTGACTCATGTCTGGCTTCAACCAGACCCTCAGGAAGTACATCCAGTCTGGTAGCCAATCAGGGTCCGACCCAGCTACAAGCAGGAACTGTTCTTGTTATTTTCAGTCAGACAGACCCCTGACATGGCAACCACAGTTGCTGACCAGATGTCAGGAGCCAATCATAAAATGATTCCTGTATCAGTAAGGGTTTATACCCAATCACTTCTAAGTACACTTAACCACAGCTAGAATTCCCCTAAGCAGGCTTAAAAGGGACTGCCTTACCCTCTCCTGGAGTAGAAGCCATTTTTGGTGGGCCCCAGCATGCTGGTCTTTTCTCGAGAATAAAACTGCTTTCTGCAATTGCATATCAGTGTCTTCTGGTCATTTGGAGCGATCTAAGGACTGTTCATTCTCTTAAAAATTCAAATATCACTTACCCACCCAATACAATAAAACTTAAGAATTTACAAATTAAAGATCCCCTTGTATATAAGCATTGATTACAAACTCCTCAAAACTAATTTTCCTGATCATTCAATTAAACTCACACTCTCCAAGACTGGATCCAGGCTCTAAACCATTTGAGGTTATCACGATGACACAGAGACTTCGTTATATTTACAACAGAAATGTAAACGGAGGCGGAGCTTTTCCGTCCAGACTGCCTGGTCCCAAATAAACACACAAAAGCTCATATTAATTACAAAATGCTCGGCTGTTAGTTCAGGCTTATTATTAACCAGCTCTTACATTTAAATTAAGCCATTTCTACCAATCTATGTATTGCCACATGGTCCGTGGCTTAACCGGTTCTCTGGCATCTTACTTCTTGGGCAGCTGAGCTGGCTTGTGTCTCTTGGCCCCGCATTCCTTTTTTCCCTCCTTAGTTTGGTTTTTCTGCCTAACTTTATCCTGCCTGGCTATTGGTCAAACAGCTTTATTATTAACCAATGAGAGCAACACACATTCACAGTATACAGAAGGATCCTCCCACAGCACAGAAGCCAGTATTAGTTCCTTGTCTTGTTGCTATGACAAAATACTCAGACAAAGGGCACTGAAGAACAGGTTTGTTTTGGCTCATGACTTGAGGGTACAGTCCATCATGAGGGAAGTCATGGCCATGGTGGCAGGAGCGTGAGGCAGATGGTCACATTGTGTCCGTGGTCAAGCAGAGAGACACATGCGTGTGCCCCCATTGTTTTCTTCCTTTTATTCTGCTCTGGACTGTAGCCCACCGGCTAGCGTTGTGCATCTTCCTCCCTCGGGGTAACGTAATCTCAACCCTCCTCACAGGCTCCAGGGCATGTCTGTCATGGCAGTCTAGATCCTGTTGCATTGACATATTAACCATCAACAGTGTGTAGCAGAAATCTTAAATAGTCTTATTAATAAAATCAAACCTGAGGCCAGGTATTGGGGTGAATGCTGGAAGATCAGAGAAGCAGAACAAGCCACATCCACCTCGCCTCGCCAGTTCCTCAGCTGATCCTGTTTCCTCAGACTGGAAGCTTCTGTGTCCTCATCCAGAATGAATCTCAGCTGAATTGCTGCTAGAAGCCTGAAAGCTTAACCTGCCAAAATGCTTCTAGTTCTGGTCTTCACGCCTTATATATCTTTCTGCTTTCTGTCCTCACTTCCTGGGATTAAAGGCATGTGTCACCATGCCTGGCTGTTTCCAATGTGGCCTTGAACTCACAGAGATCCAGACGGATTTCTGCCTCTGGAATGCTAGGATTAAAGGCGTGAGTGCCACCATTTTCTAGCCTTTGTATCTAGTGGCTGTTCTGTTCTCTGACCCCAGATAAGTTTATTAGGGTGCACAATATTTGGGGGAACACAATACCACCACAACAGTGAAACTGTAAGATGGTGTGACTTCAGCACTGAGGCCCTCCCTCCTTAAGACTGACTTCTAGTGACAGGCACACTTCATGCCTTGTCCAGTGTTCTCTGCCCTGAAAATCTAAGAATTCTATTTTTTAGGGGTTCAGCTCAGGAGATACCTGCCTAGATCAGAAGTGGGCAAGGAAGGGTCTCTGGTCCCACCCCTCTGTAAAGCGGTCTTGGCTCCTGGGACCCTTCCATTCTGTGTTTGGAGACCCTCTTGTCCTTCTAGGCCTGTGGGTGGGGTGCTTCCTGACTTCCTGCACTGCTCCCCATGTTCTTAGGCACCCGATCCCATCTTGTGGTGATTTTCTCCATGAGTGGTCCCCCTGCCCTTGCTTTCCACTGAGATCTTGACACAGCAAAGATTCTGATCCACGTAGGCATGTGCTTGGTCTTCTGGATGTCTGAGGGAGTAGGAAGGGCATTTCAGAAGAAGCACACTGGTTTCCAGCATCTCCACTTGGGTCACGATGACTCAGGTAGCCAACTTCAGGAATGGACCTGTTGTGGACACCCCACAACCAACAGTTGTTCTGAGTACAATGCTTAATCTGGACGGTCAGCTCGACCGGATGGGAATCAACTGAGATGTAAGCCTCTGGGGAGTTCGGGGAGGGGGTTCCCAGGAAATAGGAATGGAGGGTGGAAGACCAGAGCAGCTGGTACCCTGTGGCTTGAGATGTTAGGGTTCAAGACACCCTCAAGATGGGAGCTACACCTTCCAGAGTGGTCGTGGACAACTACGGATAAAGTTTGTCAAACCTAATGTCACCAAAAGTCTAAACCCCGGGCAGTGTCTATTGCCTGATGCTACAATCCTCAGCCTCTTTTATCAAATTTGAATTAATATTGATATCATACTTGACTTCTAAGCACTTGGATGAGTTGGTGACTTTCCAGGGTCACATTTTAGTGGATAAGCTGGAAAACTCAGTCAGTCCTGCAGGCTCCATAATTACCCGAGGAGCCTGCCTTTCAGGGTGTCTCCTACGGCACACTCAGATGAAAACAAATTTGTATCTGGATGATTGCCCCCAATGCTTTGACCATGTGATTTTTACCCCAGTGGAAAAGTGATGTTCATAGCATTCTGCTGTGGGAGCCTATGGTGATATTTTATTTGTACTGAAATGTGATTTTATTTGTATGTTAATAAATAAAGTTGCCTGGGGGTGGGGTCAGAGCTAACAGCAAGCCACAGCAGTAGTCTGGCAGTGGTAGCACATGCCCTTAATCCCATATCACATGACAGATAGATCTCTGTGTGTTCAAGGATACAACCAGCATGGAGACACGTGCCTTTAATCTCAATACCAACCATAGAAGACCTGGAGGTCTGTATGGATGGGCAGTGACGAGGAGGTCATGTGGTTGGGTTTACAACCAATGAGAAGGCAGAACAGAAAGTCTATGAAAAGACAGACACACAGGAAGTAGTTCTCTTGCTGAGAGGAAGGACAGCAGCGGCAGCGGCAGCGAAGGGTAAGCTCAGCTCTCAGCTACTGCTCTGACCTCTTGGGCTTTTAACTCTGCAACTGGCTCTGTGTTGTTGTTGGGTTTTTTTTGTTTTTTGTTTTTTGTTTTTTGTTTGTTTGTTTTGGTTTTTCGAGACAGGGTTTCTCTGTGTAGCTTTGGGCCTTTCCTGGAACTCACTTGGTAGCCCAGCCTGGCTTCAAACTCACAGAGATCCACCTGCCTCTGCCTCCTGAGTGCTGGGATTAAAGGTGTGCGCCACCACCGCCCGGCATGTGTTTCTTATTTAATAAGATGGTTCATCTACAGGAGCCTGTGAAATCGGTAAACAAGGCGTGGCCATCTGAACCGCGGGAGCTTCAGGTGCACAGCAGAAACCCTAGTACTGTCTGCTGTCCCTTCATGTGCTCCCTGTCAGCTCTCTATCCCACGGGGCGGGTCTCTGCACCCCACCCCTCTCTCTCTCTCTCTCTCTCTCTCTCTCTCTCTCTCTCTCTCTCTCTCTCTGTGTGTGTGTGTGTGTGTGTGTGTGTGTGTGTGTGCTGTACACCCGAGCTCATGCAAACAGCATATGACCCTGTACCGCATACACTTGGTGGGTGAAAACCTTGGGTTCTGCACACCAGCTCTTGTGGCTCTGCTTTGGGTCAGGACCCGTGGGCAGCTGCTTTGGTGATAGATCCTGGAAGGTGTAAGGAGAAAATGCCTCAAAAGTTGCAAGCACGAAGCCCTGCAGGCGTCTCCCATGTTACTGTGTGCTGTGTGTCTCTCGTTGACACAGCGAGAGCCATCTGAACGTCCTGGGGCATGGGTGTGACTTTACCAGGCCTGAGTTCCACGGCCATGGCTGGGAGATGCCTTTCATTTGGTGAGATAAGGGACAGACAGAAGTGCGTTTGGCTGGCATCCATGGCATTGTGGGTTGGGAGAACGTGTATGGAGAGATTCTAATTTATCTGATTGGGTCAGATTTCAAACATAAGCAATGTCCAGTATTTTCTAAGACTAAATGTAGCTCAGTGTCCAGGGCTGTTGGGAAGGGTGTAAGCCAACAGTAACATGTGGCCACAGTGGCCACAGAAACCCCGCTTCATACGGGAGAGCTTAGTGTGTGGCCCTGCTCCTCTGGTGTGCCACAAAGAACAGCTAGAAGAGGTCAGGATCATGGACTTTCAAATACAAGTTATTTCTGTGCAGAAGACAAACAAGGCTAAAAATCATCCCTGAGCAGTTTACTGGGGCTTGGCATGGAGATGGTTGCCTTGTGGGTATAATTCACAGACTTTCAGCAAAGCTTTATCTTGTCATGAGTCCTAGGAAATGCTGCCTTCATGTGATAATAATGAACAGGTTATTTTTATACAAATTCGACAAGATAAGAGCCAGAAGGGCTTGAGACGAGGGAGGGTTTACTCGGGCTTCAGAGGGCTCCGTTCACTGTGGAGGGTAAGGGATAGAGGGGCAGCTTGGATGATGGTGACAGATGTGTGTAACACAGGAGGTTGCCATCATAGTGTCCAGGAAGCCAAGAGTCAGGCAGGAACTTGTAAGTCCTGCCTCTGGTGACCCGCTTCCTCCAGCCAGACTCCACCTCCCATGGTTCCACACGTTCCTCAATAGCACCAGCCGCGGAGAAAGCATGCAGAACACGGTGTGTGCGGAGCATCTCAGACGCAACCGTAATAGATGGCGAGCAGGTGGCTGCAGGTCCGTGGATGTAAATAGGGGGGAGAACATTTGTTCCCAGAACAAATCCTGGGAACGACCTCTGGAAGTTGGGTCGCATAGTGCCCCAGGGAGAAGAAGTCTCCAAGGTTGCCTCGAGCACTAAATTCTTTGGTACTGAGTCATTCAATTCATGGAATGCCCCTTGAAAAGATACATAACCAGCCTACAAACCAACTGTCTCTAAGAGCTCTGACAGTGACTCTGGTAGCCACAGTGGCTTAGCCGGTGGCATCTCTGTGTCCCTGTGTCCTGTGTCCCATGCTTGGTACCCATGGCTCTTACAAGAGTCCTGAAGGTAGATATAAATATTCCTTTTTCTGAGGCATATTTATATCCTCAGTATTTATGTCCTCACTATTTATATCCTCAGTATTTATATCCTAGTATTTCCTTTTTATTTTTTTCTTTTTATTTATATTTTAGTTTATTTTTTGGTTTTTCGAGACAGGGTTTCTCTGTGTAGTTTTGGTGCTCACTCTGTAGACCAGGCTGGCTTCAAACTCACAGAGATCCGCCTGACTTTGCCTCCCCAGTTCTGGGATTAAAGGCGTGTGCCACCACTGCCCGGAAATATATCCCAGTATTTCTATCTTCCATATTTGTATGGTCAGTGGTGAAGAACACCTGATGTTCTTCCAGAAGCCCAGAGTTTGGTTCCCAACTCCCACATTGGGCCCCTCACAACACACCTTGTAACTCTAGCTCCAAGGGATCTGATGCCCTCTTCTGGTCTCTGTGGGTTCTGTACTCAAGTGCACACAAACACACACAATTAAAAATGAATATTGTTTTAAAATACTTCTGTCTATAGGCAGGTCGTGGGAGCTGGAAGTGAGGCCTACAGTCCCTGGTCTTATGATGCTGTCACTCTGTCCCTGCTACATCACCCCCTGGATGGCTTCAACAAGAGTTGAGGTCTTACAGTCCCAAAGGGTGAAGGTTCAAGAGCAGGGGGCATCAAGGCTGGTTTCTTCTGAGGTATCTCTCTTTAGTCTGTGGTGGCATCTTCTTGCTATTCTCATGGGGTTTTCAATCTCTATGTTTCCATTGCTGGTGTCTCCCTAAGCAGCTATCATGGTTAATCTTGGCTGTCAACTTGACTGAATCAATGAATGAGTGAGTCAATGCCTGGGCAAGCCCTGGGGAAGGTAGTTTCTAGAAAAATTGAAGTGGGGAGACCTCCTTCACAGTGGAAGCAACTTTGGCAGTGGCCCAGATATGGGGTCTGAGGAGAAATCAGGGTTTCTTCAGTCTTCCGAGGAGGACCAAAGACTAACAGCTCTTTAGGAAACTTCTAGGTCTTCAGCAGAAGATGGCGACTACTGAAGTGTCCAGTCTGGTGAACTGACAGCTTCTGGGGGGCTCAGCCTCTCCTGTGCAGACAGCCATTGTAGGATTACCCAGGCTGCACTGTGTGAAACAATCGGATAAATCCCCATGCAATGCATATGTGTTCTATTGGTTCTGTTTTGGTAGAGGACCCTGACTGATACGGTGGCCAATGTTCCTCTTACAAAGCCATGGGTCTCGCTGTATTAGAACTTTCCTATCTCATTGACCGTGACCCCTTCTTTGAGGGCCCTGTCTCCACTGCAGCCACACTGGAATGGGCCAAGTATTAAAGCTTGGACATACAGAGCTAGGGAAATGTGGCTACATTCTAACAGCGAGGTGGAAAATTAGGAGGTGAGGATGCTCCCTTACAGATGCAGGAAAGACACGTTTTTGCAATCCAGGCCTTGGTGTGTGTATGTGTGTGTGTGTGTGAGAGAGAGAGAGACAGAGACAGAGACAGAGACAGAGACGAGAGAGACAGACAGAGAGAAATGGGGGGGGAGGCATAGGGATTAAAAGGTGAAGACATCTCAAATAAGTTCTAAGAAGAGAAAACTTACCTCTCTCTCCCTTCCTATACTCCCTTCCTCCACCCCCTACACTCTTGAATCCTCATGAACTAGTCTCCTTTACTCTAAGATCTAAAACAGGAGCACAGTGAGAGCCAAGTCACCATCCAGCCCACACCAGAGCCAAGTGAGAGCCGATGGGGAGCTACTCCAAGCACAACATCATTCCACAGCGCATAGTTGAGGTGGAGAGTGTGGGACGGTGCTGAGCTTCCTTGAATTCTTTTTGAGGCTGAGATCTCTGAAATCCTAGGCCCCCAGAGTCCTCTGCTCTGCATTCAGTTTGTAGCAAAATAAATCATTTGCAGCAAGCAGGCAGGGTACCCGTTGTGGCCATGTTCTATCGACCCAGCTTCAAAGACGTCTTTTGTTAAGTGATACTTGAAGTATTCATTTGCTATAAAAAGTGCCTTTTAAAAAAACCCTCACTCCCAGACACTCAAATACTTCTCAAATGGAAGAAAACCCAAATCCACAAGACTAATGAATAACAAGGAGTGGGCATTTGTGGCCTAGACTTGCAGTCTGGTCCACAGGGTTTATGAAGCACCTTTTGGGTATTGAGTTGTGTGTGAGGTTGGGAGAGGGATGCTGTAGATAGTAGTCCTGTTATGACAAGTAGCAGGCTTCAGAGGGGATTGGGGCTTGACTAGGGACTCAAGGAGCTGGGGCAGGGTAGCCTGTTTTCCCACTTGAGAAGCTCCAACCTGTGAACTACTCAACTGTCAACATATCTCTATAGTACAAGTTAAGAGCAACGGCTTGAGACCAGCATGTTGTCCTCAGGGCCCAGCAGGTCCCTGTTCTTGGGACCAAAGAGTTCTCAATGACCTGTGGCCCATGGACTAGTCAAGACAGAAGGTATATCAGAATTATCTTAGCTGTGTCTCACCTTATACAAATGGGGGAGCTGAGATTGGAGGCCAAAGCCCCCGAAAGAGGCAGGTGCAGAGCAGGACCCACCTCCCGAGTCCTTCCTCTCAAGCGTTTTGCACATACAACTGTGATTCCTAATTCCCTCTGATAGCTAATTCTTCAGTTTCTGTAGTAAGGACTCTGACTCTATCAGAAACCATTCCCTCCTGTTACAATGTTAAGTTTGGATTTGTGTGTGTGTGTGTGTGTGTGTGTGTGTGTGTGTGTGTGTGTGTGTTGGTGTACATGTGGGTGCAAATGTATGCATGTGTGTGAGTGTGGAAGCCAGATGGACATCCTGGAGTGTGGTTCCTTGGGAACTCAGTCCATCTTATTTTTGAGACAAAGTCTCTCACTGGGTTCTGGGGCTCAGCCTTTAGGCGAGGCTGGCTGACCCCCAAACCCTAAGCGATCTGCCTGTCTCCCCAGCACTGTAATGAAAAGCATACACTTCCATGTTCTGCTTTTGATATGAGATCTGGGCACGTACTTGACCAGCCATGAATAAAGAGAGTTGTATCCAGTCCTTTCCTGCTGTATATCTAGCTCTTGTTGGTGTGGAGTGGAGGGAGTAGACCAGCAAGAAAACAGGCAAGAGGCAGGTGAGCTGAGCTGAGCCATCAACCCATCCGTACACTACCCAGTAAAGCCTCCATCTGGCCTGGCGTGGTTGGTCTCAATGACCTTGATGTGTCCAGAGGACTTCAAATGTTGTCTCCTCCAGATGCTCAGCAGTTGTACGTCCAAGCCTAATCCTCAGCACTCTGAGAGCCACAAGTAACTGATGGCACACACTACCCCTGCCTTCTCCACATCCCATTCTTTCCAGCTCCTGGACAGACAGACTTGCTTGTTTGTAGATGTGTTCATTCCAGGCTCAGCAGAATCCTCAGACTCAACGAACCCAGTGTGATCGCATTCATCTGTGGTCACCTGGTCCTCATTAGGGCCACTGGAGGAGGCCAGTGTCTGGCTTTGCAATGAGTGGTCCTATGCCACATAGGCCTAAAGGCTCTAGGCATCGTTTTATTGTTTGCATGAAGGTTTTAGGGGATGCTGCCAGGCTCAGCTCAGCATTTTCCACATGACTGATGCTATTCAAAGCCTTGCTATCCCAATAGGCAAATTTCTCCACTGGCTTTGTTTCCTGTTGGTTCAGGTGGGATAATAAGGCTGTTTTTGCCAGGGATGTCAATGTGTGGCTAGGAAGTGGGCATTTTCCTAAGAAGAGGGAAAGAGATAGTTAGGTGCCCAGATACTCATGTGCCTAGGTGCCTGGGCACCTGGTGTCCTTAATTAGAAAGAATTGTTAGTTTTTCAGTATTTCTCTCTCCCAGTGAGACAGTCATACAGTGTACTGACACAAGGAACCTTTCAGAGGGAGGGGGCCTGGATGCCTCCTGTCCCCAAGCTGTCGCTGAGCCCTGCTTCCTGCATCCTTCCAGGGCTCCATGAGGAAGGGGTGGCCGTGGTAGAGTGTTCTGGGATTCGTCTCTCACTGCCACAGCTGTGAGAAAGGCTTCGTCTCTGCCAAAGCTTGTTGTCCTAGTTTCTCTCTCGCTTCATTGGGACATTTCAGGAACCAAATATGTTCAGCCAGTCCTCAACATCGGGAGGTAATTGAATCTCCAAATGCTGCGCCTTTCATAGTCTGATGACCAGAACAAGCTGAAACACCCAATTTTGCAAAACACGAAGCTCTGGTCATGTCCTGCATCAGTTCTTCCCGTTATAATGTCTTCACATCCAGACGCCATGGTTTGCTTAAGGCCCACGCACCTTGGGAGAACGCCTAGGTCACATCCCATCCTTCCTGCTCTCTTGGGGTGTTTTGTTCTACTGTACTTTGACATGGATTCCAGCCTCTCTGTCTTACCAAAGAGCATTGTAATCATTATTTTGAAATGTACACATTGCTGAGCTCTTGAAATTGAGCAGAAAGACAAACACGGGTGCTCAGGGGTCTTGAAATCCACACTCGGCCATTCGCCAGTCCTTGCAGGCCTGTTAGACTGGTGCCAGGCTACACAGAGAGCTGGCTCTCTCCTCCCCAAGCTGGCGCTTCAGGGCTTTGTCAACTGGTCAGGAGTGCGAATCCTTGGGGACACTGTCCACAGGAAGCCTGTGCCTTCATGCCCTTTGGCTCGGGGATCTTGGCCAATGTTGGCAAAGTGACCCGAGTCTCCCCAAGAGTGCCTTGACATTTCCTCATTTGGATCTCTGGGGTTCTGGCCCAGCTCCACTGCATATCTCAGGGGACCAGGAAGGACGAGTGAACCATGCCCTTGTTTCTCAACCTCGGAAATTAAAAGAAGCTTTAGCAGAGGGAGACCATCAAGCCCAAGGCTAGATTCTGAGCAGACAGGTGGAGGGGGCCTCAAGGAAGTCTATGTTGAATGACAGGTTGGGAGAGGTGGGAAGATGTCAAGCCGTGGGGGTTGGTTACCTTGTGCTGAAGATGTGTCCAGTGCCACCCAGTGTTCTGGAGGACCTAGGAAGCTATACATGGATGTGCTCCCAGGAGGCATCCTCAGACAGGCAAATGCATCAGTTCTCAGCAACACTGAGCACTAGAAACCTCACTGGGCTCACTAAGGTGCCTTGCAGTGTCTGGGCAGTGTCAATAGTAATCCTCTTAAGACATCCCTTCTAGGTCTGGCACTGTGGCCAGTGTTCCAGGGTTGGATGGGTTATTTAAAGCCTCCCTTAGCCAAGGACGAGGACAGCTAGCCACTGGGTTAAGAGGATGCCATAGACAAGTAAGAATTGGGGTGGAAGCATTAAAACACTTGTCTTCAGTAATTTAAAAATAACGAGCTGCCATTTTCCAGTGGCCCTGGAGAACTGTAAGAGGGAAGACGTAAATTCTCATCTCCCTCCAGACACCTGTGTTCTCTCTCCCATCTGGTTAAACAATATTCTTAACATTAGAATTTGGAGATTTTATTAAGTTACACCCCTGTGCATGGTCTTTCAAAAAAGGAGTCCTGGGGTAGGGGAGATGTGACTCGGTGGATAGAGTGTTTGCCTAGCATGAAGAAATTCCTCAGTTTGACACCCAGCGTGGCATATAGAGGCATGGTAACACTCATCTATGATCATGCCTCATGATCCCAGCACAGTGAAGGCAGAGTGACCAGAAGTTAATTCATAGGCCCAAGTCTGTGCTAGCAAAATTTTCCCTTCATCTGTGTTCTCTCTGTGTGCCTCTCTGTCTCTCTGTCTCTCTCTCTGTCTCTATGCCTTCCATTTTATAATGTCTCTCACCCTTCCTTCTTAGTTTCCATCCCTCCATGTTTTTATACTGGAGATATTTCTTTCACTCAACTTCCTAAAACTCTAATCCGTTGTCCAGCAGTGACTACCATCTTAGATCTTAAGTTTTCCACATACAAATCTTCTTTCTTCCCATTCCAGTGAAGCCTTTCTCAGACTCTAATGATCCTGTTGAATTTTCTTGTCATTTCCATCTCTTCAGCTCCACCAGGGGCTGTCCCTCATAGACTGATTGAGCCTTGCTTTCTCCCCTCGACACAGAGATTCAGAAATGCTCCTGATTCCGAATTCTACTGGCAGGCATATTAGGGCACAGTTTTTATCAGGCAGTGGAAAACAACAGGAAAGGGGGAGTGTCTGCTCACCAGAATGGGCAATAAGCCAACTGGTCAACCCCTTTCTACAGTCTTGAACAGGGCAGCATCTGTGCTTTGAGCTCCACATGGGATCAAGGTTTAGATCTTGAGGAAGATGAAGGAATGGGAACTCTGAACAAGAGGGGAGAATAAGTTTTAAAGTGGCCCATCCACTTTGAAGGGGCCACAAAGCAAAGGCCTTCTTGCTGCAGCTTAACATGGCAGCAGGTATCACTTGGCGAGAGACACCGAGAGAGATGAACATCAGCTGTATGCCGCCTTCTACTCCTGAGGATTGGCAAGGAGGATCTATAAATGTAGACTCTATACACTGGTTACACTGTGAGTAATAAGTTGTAGATGTTCATGGCCAGTGATAATGATGGGCTCCAGGTGGCACCCTTATCCATTTTGTAGGGTTATTAACAGAATACTATAGACTGGGTAATTTATGATAGATAGAAATTCATTGGCTCACAGTTCTAAAAGGTTGAGAAGTCCAAGACCGAGGGGAACAAAGAGGTGAGGGCCTTTCCCCTGCTCTTTAATGTAGCAGTAGACACAGTATTGTAAGAGACACCAAGAGAGATGAACTTCGAAGTCACTAGACTTTTGGTTATTCACATGAATTCATTTAGGAGCATGGAATCCTCATGGCCTACATACCTCCCATGAGCTCCAGCTCCTACCGCCCTCATGCCAGGGGTTGTTTTCACACCTGCTTCTGGGGAGGAATGTAGGCAAACCATAACAGGTATCCATTCAATGTTTTCTTCTCATTTAAAAAGAAATAGCCACTTGGATATAACTTTAACTTCTCAGGGCTTTCATCCTTCAAGGTCAACTCAAGGCACTGATGGCTGAGCACCACCTGTCCTTACCATGGTCTCTGGTGCTGAAGAGATGAAAGAGACTCACTATGGAGTTCCCATACTCCATTTCCAAGACTGGTCTACTTACCACTTCCTGAATTCTCTTTCCTCCGAGCCCCCAGCAGACTGTCCTTCCACTTGCTGCCCTTGGAGTTCAGGGAGTATGGTGCAGTTTCCCGACGTGGGGAGGTAGCTCATCCTAGCAGACTGGCCGGTGCAGACTGGCTCAGCAGGAAGGCCTTGATGCTTGGGTGTTCCTGAGATTCCTTGAGTTTACCTGTGGGGAGAATGAGACTTCAGAGAGAAGCCAAAGGCTTAACTGAACTCAGGTGCTTTCTCCATGAGAAGGGTGGAGCAGAAGTCACAGCCACCTCTACCAAAAAGCCAGGACAATGGGAGGTGGTAGACTCTAACAGCCAGGAGAAATTTGACCACAAAGCCACAGCCTTTGGTGACTGTCCTCATGGCAAGGTTTAGCTAGCAGATGAAAATGTGGCCCGAGAGCCCAGAGGAGGCAGAAGTCACCACAAATTACCATGCCAAGAGTGCTAAGATATTCACTGTGCCTTGTGGTTGCAAAGCCTCAGCCGTCACCACGGCACACTTCCAGGAAATATGGAATAGGCCGGGGAAGAGGAAGCTTCTTCCTTAGACTTGGTGTTTGTTTTGGGGTTTCCTAGAAAGGCTGAGGAGAAAGACTGGGAGTGATGTTTAGGTTTTGGGGTCTATGTCATAAAGCATATCAGACTAAAATTAATCTTTTCATCCCTAACCAACAGTAAAGACCCAGAAGGAAGGACAAAGAAGTTTTGACATAAAATAAAGGAATTTTATTTATTTCCTGAACATAATAGTTTTGGTGGACTCTAAATCTGCCACCCTGCCCTCCCCCGCAGCACCTCAATGACCTCTTGACTCATCCTTGACCCCTACTGACAAGAAAATGACCTAAATTCCATAGGGAAGACAACACAAAGATGAACAGCTCACCTTAAAAACCAGTGAAAGACTTAGGCTGATACTTCCTTGAAGAGACTGAAATGACTAGCAAGATCATGAACGGATCCTCAAGGCCATTAGTAGTTAGCAAAATGCAAGTCAGAGTCACAATGATGGGCCAGTGAGAGAGTGTAAGGTGTTTGCCACTAAGCCTGAGGACCTAAATTCAGACCTCGGAACCCACAAGGTGGAGGCAAGAATCAATTCTGGCAAGTTGTGCTCTGACCCCATGCACAAACACACAAAGTTAAGTAAATAAATAAATGCATGTAATAATAATTTGAAAAAAAGACACAATGAGATACTACTTTACATTCATTAAAATGGTCATGACTAAAAGGAGGGAGGAATGAACATGTTCATATGGATAATTTGAAAAAGTTAAACCATCATGCATGGCCGGTGGGAATATAAAGTAGGTGGGAATATAAAGTAGTAAATCCACTGTAGAAAATCGTGTCGTTTTCTAAATACATTTAGCATAGAGTTATCATGTAGCCTTGCAATTCCACTTCTAGATATGAATTCCAATCAAGAAAATGCCCCAATCCCAGTACTTCACATTGGTTCCCTATGAACTTAATCTGCTGAGAATTAGTGGTGTCGTAGACATGAGGCAGGGAGACCACTCAATGAAAGGGCTGCTGTTTCCCAGAATTCACTTTGGGTTGGAGGCTGGTTCTGCCTTTGTAGCAGAACCAAGCAAAATCCAACCAAAGCAGACCTGTGCTGGTCAGGGTTTCTGTCAACCTGACGTACACTAGGTTATCTAGGAAGAAAGATGCTCTCTGGGAAAATGTCTCCATCAGCTTGGCCTGTGGGGATGTCTGTGAGGATTTTCTTGATTAATGATTGAGGTGGGAGGGCCCATCCCACTGGGCAGGTAGTCTTTTGTGTATAAGAAAGGTAGCTGAGCAAGCCATCAGGAGCAAGCCAGTAAGCAGCGTTCCTCCACGGCCTCTGCTTCAGTCCCTGTCTCCAGGTTCCTCCCTTGCATTCCTGCTTCCCTTCGTGGTGGACTATAAGCTGTAAAATGAAATAAACCCTTTCCTCTCCATACCGATTTTGATTATGGGCTTTATCACAGCAATGAGAAGCCGGTTAGGACGCAGACAAAAACACAGTTCACCCCTCCCAGGAGAGAACAGGCTTTAGGCTTGGAATACAGATGGGATGAGCAGAAAAGATGTGTTCCTGTCATTGGCTACCCCAGCTCTAGCCACCATGGCTGGGTCTCTCATGAAGTCCCATGCAATGGTCCCCTCCCCAAAGGTGATCACCAGAGGACCGAGTTTTTGGAAAGGTATGCTGACCACTCTGGCAGTAGTTGGCCTCAGCACCGTGGTCCAAAGCAGGGTCTCCTTTCATCCTTCTCTTTATCAATCATTCTCGGGTGACATTTTGGCTTCCTCTGAATGACTACACCGAAGTGGCGAATCCTTCTTAGCTCTCATATCTACTCCTGTTTGTTATGGCTTCTTGGAGTTCTGTGTGAAGGATTCTTAACCTCAGAAAAGACAGCACACTGTTGATTAGTGATGGCTGGAACAGGCACACTGGGGAGCAGCTGGCATGTGGGCAGTAGATGCTGTCTAGATGGCGGTTCACCTGTGGTGAGGCTGGGCATCCCGGGTACCACAGGTGTTCATGGGATGCTGACACAGGCATTCATGGTCTGTGGAATCTGGGTAGGTAATGATCACTCTTCCAAACAGAAAGAGAAAACACCTGAGCAAGACTCCTTTCTTCTCCATATCTGCATTTCCAGAAGAGGCCACAGGCCCAGGCTACTGCTCCCTCTTTTCTCAGAACAGGGCCACACCACTGCTCCCCCTTTCCCAAGCTGACCATGGGCCAAAGGAACCTCGACCTTCCAGGCTGTTCTGGGTCTCCTGTTTGCCCAGGACAGCTGACGCCCACAGTTTGTTTCTGGTCATGAAAGGCTGAAGCTTCTCCAAACTCAAGCTAAATATGAGCTGTGGAGCATCCAAGGATTTTTTTTTTCATGAGCCCCTGGTGGATTGGAAGCCAGAAGCCAGTGACCCACCTGCCAATTATTACAGTTAATTATGTGCAAGCTTGACTCAGGCCCCCAGACAGAAGGTTCTGTCTTCTGCTGGGGGCACACGGGGTAGGTGGGTGGGTGGAAGGGACTGTGGCCATGGGCTGTGAATAACTCTGTGTGTGCCTGGGCTGATCCTGGCAGCCATAGTGGCCTCCTTTGCACCATGAGTTTGGCATTTAACTGTGACTTCCCAGGGGCCTGTTTGTCCTCGGGGCTGCGTCTGAGATCACGGGCTTTGAGTGTCAAGAACTTTCCCCTCCTTGCAGCCACACCCCCATGCCTGTGTGTGTGTCTCCACAGGGAAGAGAAGACAGCACCCAGCTGTAAATGGTCTTGTTTTATACCTGGCCTTTCCTCCTCTTAAGGCCCCAAGAGATGGTCAGAGATCATCATTAGCGGTCACCCAGAAGCTCTAGGTATGGTGGGTGGGTCCTGGTGGCGTTCAAGCTCAGTGTCCTCTCAAGGTGACACGCATCCCAGCTGTCCTGTGTTCTGCCCCGCCCCTTCTGGTGTGTTCATGAATTCCCTCATTAGTATAACACAGTTGCTGCCAGGCACAGGGAAGATGGCGGGAGCAGATGGGGTTCTTGCCCTCCAGGAATCAGGCAGGAAAGTAGATGTCGGAGCAGTCGAACGCTGCATGGGCTGCAGAGGTGACCCAGGGTACACACTGCCTGGAACCAAACCCTTGAGTTGCCGTCAGCAGGGCACGTGAGTATCCACAAGGCATCATGATAGTGCACCCACCCACGTGTAAGAAGCTCAGTGTGTCTAGACGGGAGGAGCTGCTGTGTGGGTAACTGCCCTCGAGGAGATGGCGTGGAAGTGGAGACCTGAATGGGGAGTAGGGCCAGGCAAAGTGTAGACCCGGAGGGGCAGGTGCAGGTTCAAGAGAAGAAGGTGAGCCTTGGTCCCCGGGGTACAGAGCTCTTACAGCTGAGAGGACCAGGGGGCCAGAGAGCTACAAATCCAGCCTAATCTGGTCAGGAGGCTGCCAGCCTGACCAGTTATATGAGGACGCTGGTTTCCTCAGGGATTGCAAGGAGCTAGGGGCATGATTTGGACCATGCTACGGTTTGGGTGTGGTGTGGGTCCCACAAGGGTTCATATGGAAGAGGTTTGGTCCTCAGCCTGACGGTGTAGAGGTGGGGGGGAGGGAGCTCTAGGAAGTGGGGCCCAGCTGGAGGTCATCACTGGCCCTCTTCATCTCTCTCTGGATTTCTGTCTGGTAACACACACTCTTTTCACCACTGTGAGTCCATCCCCTGTGAGGTCCTTGGAGCTGGGCCGTTCCTGACATTGTGCCCTTGAACTTTGAACTGTATAAACCTACTTGCTTTTTAAGTTATCCAGCCTTGGGAATTTCATTATGGTGACACAGACTCTCCTCTCCTACCCTTGTCTTTGATGCTATTTTCCCCCTTTGAGCAGCTTGGCTTCCTGTATTGGGCGCTGCGTCTGGGCCAAAGCTTGTGCAAAGACGAAACACACGTCTGATTTCAAAGTCATGGGCGACCCTGGGGGAGGGAACAGATCTAG